>NC_139142.1:154834504-155434504 GCF_964270905.1 Leucopleurus acutus
GGACATTTAGGTTGTTTCCATGTCTGGGCTATTGTAAATGGTGCTGCAATGAACATTGGGGTACATGTGTCCTTTTGAATTATGATTTTCTCAGGGTATTTGCCCAGTAGTGGGATTGCTGGGTCATACGGTAGCTCGATTTTTAGTTTTTAAGGAACCTCCATACTGTTCTCCATAGTGGCTGCGTCAATTTACATTCCCACCAACAGTGCTAAAGTGTTCCCTTTTCTCCACACCGTCTCCAGCATTTATTCTTTGTAGATATTTTGATGATGGCCATTCTGACTGGTGTGAGGTGATAGCTCATTGTAGTTTTGATTTGCATTTCTCTAATGATTAGTGATGTTGAGCATTCTTTCATGTGTTTGTTGGCAATCTGTATATCTTCTTAGGAGAAATGTCTATTTAGGTCTTTGGCCCATTTTTGGATTAGGTTTTGGTTTTTTGTTATTGAGCTGCATGAACTGCTTGTATATTTTGGAGATTAATCCTTAGTCAGTTGCTTCATTTGCAAATATTTTATCCCATTCTGAGGGTTATCTTTTTGCCTAGTTTATGGTTTTCTTTGTTGTGCAAAAGCTGTTAAGTTTCATTAGGTCCCATTTGTTATGTTTGTTTTTATTTTCAGTACTCTAGGAGGTGGGTCAAAAAAGATATTGCTGTGGTTTATGTCAATGAGTGTTTTTCCTATGTTTTCCTCTAAGAGTTTTATAGTGTGTGGCCTTACGTTGAGGTCTTTAATCCATTTTGAGTTTATTTTTGTGTATGGTATTAGGGAGTGTTCTAATTTCATTCTTCTACATGTAGCTGTCCTCTTTTCCCAGCACCACTTATTGAAGAGACTGTCTTTTCTTCACTGTATATTCTTGCCTCCTTTTTCATAGATTAGGTAACCATAGGTGAGTGGGTTTATCTCTGGGCTTTCTCTCTTGTTCCATTGATCTAGATTTCTGTTTTTGTGCCAGTACCACACTGTCTTGATTACTGTAGCTTTGTAGTATAGTTTGAAGTTGGGGAGCCTGATTCCTCTAGCTCCGTTTTTCTTTCTCAAGGTTGCTTTGGCTATTGGGGTCTTTTATGTTTCTATACAAATTGTGAAATTTTTTGTTCTAGTTCTGTGAAAAATGCCATTGGTAGTTTGATAGGGATTGCATTGAATCTGTATATGGCTTTGGGTAGTAGAGTCATTTTCACAGTGTTGATTCTTCCAATCCAAGAACATGGTATATTTCTCCATTTGTTTATGTCATCTTTGATTTTTTTCATCAGTGTTTTATAGTTTTCTGAGTACAAGTCTTTTTCCTCCTTAGGTAGGTTTATTCCTAGGTATTTTATTCTTTTTGATGCCTTGGTAAATGGGATTGTTTCCTTAATTTCACTTTCTGATTTTTTCATTGTTAGTGCATAGGAATGCAAAGGATTTCTCTCATTAATTTTGTATCCTGCAACCTTACCAAATTCACTGATTAGTTCTAATAGTTTTCTAGTGGCATCTATAGGATTTTCTATGTATAGTATCATGTTATCTACAAACAATGACAGTTTTACTTCTTCTTTTCCAATTTGTATTCTTTTTATTTCTTTTTCTTCTCTGATTGCCATGGCTAGGACTTCCAAAACTATGTTGAATAAGAGTGGCGAGAGTGGACATCCTTGTCTTGTTCCTGATCTTAGTGGAGATGCCTTCAGTTTTTCACCATTAAGTATGATGTTTCTTGTTGGTTTGTCATACATGGCCTTTATTATGTTGAGGTAGTTTCCCTCTATGCCCATTTCCTGGAGAGTTTTTAGCATAAATGGGTGCTGGATTTTGTCAAAAGCTTTTACTGCATCTATTGAGATGATCGTATGGTTTTTATTCCTTAATTTGTTAACATGGTGCATCATTTATTTATTTGCATATATTGAAGAATCCTTGCATTCCTGGGATGAATCTCACTTGATCATGTTGTATGATCCTTTTAATGCATTGTTAGATTCTGTATGCTAGTATTTTGTTCAGGATTTTTGCATCTATGTTCATCAGTGATGTTGGTCTGTGATATTTTTGTCTGGTTTTGGTACCAGGGTGATGGTCACTTCATAGAATGAATTTGGGTGTGTTCCTCCCTCTGCAATTTTTTGGAAGAGTTTGAGAAGCATAGGTGTTAGCTCTTCTCTAAATGTTTGATAGAATTCAACTGTGATGCCATCTTGTCCTGGACTTTTGTTTGTTGGAAGATTTTTAATTACAGTTTCAACTTTATTACTTGTGATAGGTCTGTATATATTTTCTAATTCTTCTTGGTTCAGTCTTTGAAAATTGTACCTTTTGAAGAATTTGTCCATTTCTTCCTGGTTATCCATTTTATTGACATCTGGTTGTTTGTAGTAATCACTTGTAATCCTTTGTATTTCTGCCCTGTCAGTTGTGATTTCTCCTGTTTTATTTCTAATTTTATTGATTTGCACCCTCTCCCTTTTTTTTCTTGATGAGTCTGACTAATGGTTTATCAATTTTGTTTATCTTCTCAAAGAACCAACTTTTAGTTTTATTGATCTTTGCTGTTGTTTTCTTCATTTCTATTTCATTCCTTTCTGCTCTGATCTTTATGATTTCTTTCCTTCTACTGACTTTGGGTTTTCTTTGTTCTTTCTTATCTAGTTGCTTTAGGTGTAAGTTTAGATTTTTTATTTGAGTTTTTCTTGTTTCTTGAGGTGAGATTGAATTGCTATGAACTTCTTTCTTAGAACTGCTTTTGCTGTGTCCCATAGGTTTTGGGTCATCATGTTTTCATTGTCACTTGTTTCTATGTATTTTTAAATTTCTTCTTTGATTTCTTCAGTGATCTCTTGGTTATTTAGTAGTGCACTGTTTAGGTTCCACATATTTGTGTTTTTTACAGTTTTCTTCCTGTAAATGATTTCCAATCTCATAGCATTGTGGTCAGAAAAGATGCTTGATACAATTTCAATTTTCTTAAATTTTCTGAGGCTTTATTTATGACCCAAATGTGTCCCTGGAGAATGTTTCATGTGCACTTGAGAAGAAAGTGTATTCTGCCACTTTTAGGTGGAATGTTCTATAATTATCAACCAGATCTATCCGGTCTATTGTGTCATTTAAAGCTTGTGTTTCCTTATCTGTTTTCTGTTTGGATGATCTGTCCATTGATGTAAGTGGGGTGTTAAAGTCCTCTACTATTATTGTGTTAATGTCAATTTCTCCTTTCATCATTGTTATCATTTGCCTTGTGTATTGATGTGCTCCTATGTTGGGTGCATAAACATTTATAATTGTTATGTCTTCCTCTTGGATTGATCCTTTGATCATTATGTAGTACCCTTCCTTATCTCTTGTAGCAGTCTTTATTTTAAAATCTATTTTATCTGATATGAGTATTGCTACTCCATCTTTCCTTTGATTTCTATTTGCATGGAATATCTTTTTTCATTCTTACACTTTCAGTCTGTATGTGTCCCTAGGTCTGAAGTGGGTCTCTTGTAGACAACATATATATGTATATATATGGGTCTTGTTTTTGTATCCATTCATCCAGACTGTGTCTTTTGGTTGGAGCATTTATTCCATTCACATTTAAGGTAATTATCGACATGTATGTTCTTATTACCATTTTCTTAATTGTTTTGTGTTTGTTTTTGTAGGTCTTTTCCTTCTCTTGTGTTTCCAACTTAAAGAAGTTCCTTTAGCATTTGTTTTAAAGCTGGTTTGGTGGTGCTGAATTCTCTTGGCTTTTGCTTGTCAGTAAAGAGTTTGATTTCGCCATTGAATCTTAATGCAATCCTTGCTGGATAGAGTAATCTTGGTTGTATGTTTTTCTTTTTCATCACTTTAAGCATATCCTGCTACTCCCTTCTGGCCTGCAGAGCTTCTGCTGAATAATCAGCTGATAACCTTATGGAAATTCTCTTGTATATTATTTTTTGCTTTTCCCTTGCTGCTTTTAATATTTTTTCTTTGAATTTAGGTTTTGTTAGTTCAATTAATATGTGTCTTGGTGTGTTTATCCTAGGGTTTATCCTGTATGGGACCCTGTGCTTCCTGGACATGGGTGGTTATTTCCTTTCCCATGTTAGGGAAGTTTCTGACTATAATCCATTCGAATATTTTCTCAGACCCTTTCTTTTTCCCTTCTTCTGCTGGGCTCCCTATAATTCAAATGTCGGTGTGCTTAGTGTTGTCTCAGTGGTCTCTGAGTTTATTTTCAATTCTTTTCATTCCATTTTCTTTATTCTGCTCCTTGGTAGTTATTTTCACCATTCTGTCTTCCCGCTCACTTATTCATTCTTCTGCCTCAGTTATTCTGTTATTGATTCCTTCTAGTGTATTTTTCATTTCTGTTATTGTGTTGTTCATTTCTGTTCTTTAGTTCTTCTAGATCTCTGTAAACATTTCTTGTATTTTCTTGGTCCATGCCGCCATTATATTTCTGACATTCTGGATCATTTTTATTATCATTACTCTGAATTCTTTTTCAGGTAGGTTGCATATTTCCTCTTCATTTATTTGGTCTTGTAGGTTTTTACCTTTCTCCTTCATCTGTAACGTATTTTTTTATCATCTTATTATTATTATTATTTTTGATGAGTGGGATTGTGTTCCTGTCTTACTGGTTGTTTGGTCTGAGGCTTCCAGCACTGGAGTTTGTAGGCTGTTAGGTAGAGACAGGTCTTGGTGCCGAGATGAGGACCTCCGGGAGACTTCACTCCAGTGAATATTCCCTGGGGTCTGTGATTCTCTGACAGTCTGGTGGTTCAGACTCAGAACTCTCACCACAGGAGCTCAGGCCCAACCCCCAGTTCATTAACCAAGATCCCACAAGCTGCATGGGAACTTTTATTTATTTATTTATTAATGTTTATTTAGTCTTAATTAATTAATTTATTTAGTCTTTTATTTATTTATTTTTAATTAATTAATTATTTTGGCTGTTCTGGGTCTTCGTTGCTGTGCATGGTTTTTCTCTATTTGCGGCGAGCAGGGGCTACTCTTCGTTGCGTTGCAGTGTGTGGGCTTTTCATTGTGGTGGTTTCTCTTGTTGTGGGGCATGGGCTCTAATTGTGTGGGCTTCAGTAGTTGCAGCAAGTGGGCTCAGTAGTTGTGGCACACAGGCCCTAGAGCATGCGGGCTTCAGTAGTTGCGGTGCATGGACTTAGTAGTTGAGGTGCATGGACTCTAGAGCGCAGACTCAGTAGTTGTGGTTCATGGGCTTAATTGCTCCATGGCATGTGGGATCTTCCTGGACCAGGGATTGAACCCGTGTTCCTGCATTGGCAGGCAGATTCTTAACCATTGCACCACCAGGGAAGTCCCTCATCTTTTATTTGTACTGTGATACTGAATACAATCACATCCAATTAATCGATTGTTTATGTACACCACATGTTGTTGAGAAATCTAGAAATCACCAAAACAGCCATGAAGCAGGTAGACAATGGAAATTGGAGAATCTAAGACTTGACAATTATTGGATATATTGTGATTGGACAGTTTGTCAAAATAAGCATTTATTCAGTTGTTATTTCACATCCTTCAAAAAGTTTTCTGGTAAAGTTGTGACATTTTTCTGTATGCCTTATAGTTGGCTTATTTGTTTATTTATTCTTATAGTAAAATGTTGTTCTTTTTGTAATATAGCTCGCAAGTAGATTACACTGGTTTATAAAGATGCTGTTGATTTTCTGTACATTTCTTGAGCCCAGAAACTGTGTGTTTCTACTGTTATTTTTTTTTCTTTTTTTCATTCTACTGGTTTGTTTGTGGATTCTGTTTGATTTATTATGTAGATCATATGAAAACTTTTTTGGGGAAGGGCTGGATGGCAAATATTTTTGTCTTTGAGGGTTATTGCCACTAATTAACTCTGTCATTGAAGGATAAAAGCAGCCATGGACAATATAAAGAAATGGGAGTGGCTGGATTTGGATCACAATAGGCTTGATTTGGCCTATGGGTCTTATTTTACAGACACCTAATACAGATAGACTTTTAGGGCATTTTTGTTCTTAAAGCCATACCGTAAGCCTTTTGTTTCTTTTTCTTATCATATTTCATGGGCTCAGATTTCTATATTATAGTATTATTCAGTGATGCCAATGGTGGTAATTCTTGCCTTTTCCCTGAATTTACTGGGATTCACTATGACGTTTGTTGTTAAGATGACTTCATCTTTGAATTAAGAAAATTTCTTTCTATTCCTACCTTGCCAAAAGCTTTTTTTTTAAATATAAGGTTTTTACTTTCAATCCTGAACATATAAAATTTAATATTTCTATGTGAGGAAAAAAATAAAATAAAAATTTAAAAAACAGCAAAAATATGGATTCCTAGCAGCATTGGCTCCTATAATAACCATCTATAAAATACCACCTGAAAGACTCAATGTCTATTCTAAGGACTGCTGGATTGTTAATGAGTAATTCATGACAATTTGCTACTTAAATGGAAGTATGAATGTACGTTATTACATTAAGTGTGTTAAACCATAAAGAGAATAGATAAGCAAGAGTTAAAAGTAGTAGGAAGAAATAATGTAATAAGTCAATCAAATTACCATGAGCTTAAAATAAGTACCTTTTATACCTTTTGTTCCATCAGACAAAAGTCACTGTTTATCTATTTAAAGTGACTTAGACCAATTTGCATTTTTCTCCTTTTAATATATTAACAAAGTTTTTTAACATCTTTTTTGGAGTATAATTGCTTTACAATGGTGTGTTAGTTTCTGCATTATAACAAAGTGAATCAGCTATACATATACATATATTCCCATATCTCCTCCCTCTTGCATCTCCTTCCCATGCTCTTTATCCCACCCCTCTAGATGGACACAAAGCTCCCTGTGCAATGCGGCTGCTTCCCACTAGCTACCTATTTTACCTTTGGTAGTATACATAAGTTCATGCCACTCTCTCACTTTGTCCCAGCTTACCATTCCCCTTCCCCATGTCCTCAAGTCCATACTTTACGTTTGCGTCTTTATTCCTGTCCTGCACCTAGGTTCTTCAAAACCTTTTTTTTTTTTTTAGATTCCATATATATGTGTTAGCATACAGTATTTGTTTTTCTCTTTCTGACTTACTTCACTCTGTATGACAGACTCTAGGTCCATCCACCTCACTGCAAATAACTCAATTTCATTTCTTTTTTTGGCTGAGTAATATTCCATTGTATATATGTGCCACATCTTCTTTATCCATTCATCTATCAATGGACACTTAGGTTGCTTCCATGTCCTGGCTATTGTAAATAGGGCTGCAATGAACATTGTGGTACAACTTTTTTTTTTTTTTTTTTTGCGGTATACGGGCCTCTCACTCTTATGGCCTCTCCCGCTGTGGAGCACATGCTCTGGACACGCAGGCTCAGTGGCCATGGCTCACGGGCTCAGCCGCTCTGTGGCATGTGGGACCTTCCTGGACTGGGACATGAACCTGTGTCCCCTGCATTGACAGATGGACTCTCAACCACTGCGCCACCAGGGAAGCCCTGGTGTGTAGTTTTGACTTGCATTTCTCTGGTGATTAGTGATGTTGAGCATTCTTTCATGAGTTTGTTGGCAATATGTATCTTATTTAGAGAAATGTCTATTTAGGTCATCTGCCCATTTTTGGATTGGGTCGTTTGTGTTTTTGATATTGAGCTGCATGAGCTGCTTGTAAATATTGAGATTAATCCTTTGACAGTTGCTTCATTTGCAAATATTTTCTCCCATGCTGAGGTTGTCTTTTTGTCTTGTTTATGGTTTCCTTTGCTGTGACAAAGCTTTTAAGTTTCCTTAGGTCCCATTTGTTTATTTTTGGTTTTATTTCCATTACTCTAGGAAGTGGGTCAAAAAGGATCTTGCTGTGATTTATGTCATAGAGTGTTCTGCCTATGTTTTCCTCTAAGAGTTTTATAGTATCTGGCCTTACATTTAAATCTTTAATCCATTTTGAGTTTATTTTTGTGTATGGTGTTAGGGAATGTCCTAATTTCATTCTTTTACATGTAGCTGTCAGGTTTTCCCAGCACCACTTATTGAAGAGGCTGTCTTTTCTCCATTGTATATTCTTGCCTCCTTTATCAAAAATAAGGTGACCATATGTGCATGGGTTTATCTCTGGGCTTTCTATCCTGTTCCATTGATCTATATTTCTGTTTTTGTGCCAGTACCATACTGTCTTGATTACTGTAGCTTTGTAGTATAGTCTGAAGTCATGGAGTCTGATTCCTCCAGCTCCGTTTTCCTTTCTCAAGATTGCTTTGGCTATTCAGGGTCTTTAGTGTTTCCATACAAATTGTGAAACTTTTTGTTCTAGTTCTGTGAAAAATGGCATTGGTAGTTTGATAAGGATTGCATGGAATCTGTATATGGCTTTGGGTAGTATAGTCATTTTCACAATGTTGATTCTTCCAATCCAAGAACATGGTATATCTCTCCGTCTGTTTGTATCATCTTTAATTTCTCTCATCAGTGTCTTATAGTTTTCTGCATACAGGTCTTTTGTCTCCTTAGGTAGGTTTATTCCTAGGTATTTTATTCTTTTTGCTGCAATGGTAAATGGGAGTGTTTCCTTAATTTCTAGTTCAGATATTTCATCATTAGTGTATAAGAAAGCAAGAGATTTCTGTGCATTAATTTTGTATCGTTCTACTTTACCAAATTCATTGATTAGCTCTAGTAGTTTTCTGGTAGCATCTTTAGGATTCTCTATGTATAGTACCATGTCATCTGCAAACAGTGACAATTTACTTCTTCTTTCCTGACTTGGATTCCTTTTATTTCTTTTTTCTTCTCTGATTGCTGCCCTGAAAACTTCCAAAACTATGTTGAATAATAGTGGTGAGAGTGGGCAACCTTGTCTTCTTCCTGATCTTAATGGAAATGGTTTCAGTTTTTCACCATTGAGAATGATGTTGGCTGTGGGTTTGTCATATATGGTCTTTATTATGTTGAGGTAAGTTCCCTCTATGCCTACTTTCTGGAGGGTTTTTATCATAAATAGATGTTGAATTTTGTCAAAAGCTTATCCTTCATCTATTGAGATGATCATATGGTTTTTCTCTTTCAGTTTGTTAATATGGTGTATCACATTGATTGATTTGCATATATTGAAGAATCCTTGCATTCCTGGGGTAAACCCCACTTGATCATGGTGTATGATCCTTTTAATGTGCTGTTGGATTCCGTTTGCTAGTATTTTGTTGAGGATTTTTGCATCTATGTTCATCAGTGATATTGGCCGTAGTTTTATTTATGTTTTTAAGACTGTTACATCTTCGTTTTTGCACGCAGTCCCTCTCTAGTTGCGGAGATTGGGCTACTCTTTGTTGCGCCTCGTGGGCTTCTCATTGTGGTGGCTTCTCCTGTTGTGAAGCACAGCCTCTAGGTGCGCAGGCTTCAATAGTTGTGGCTCACGGGATCCAGGGTCCAGGCTCATTAGTTGTGCACACAGGCCCAGTTGCCACAGCATGTGGGATCTTCCTGGACCAGGGCTCGAGCCCATGTCCCCTGCATTGGCAGGCGGATTCCTAACCACTCTTCCACCAGGGAAGTCCCTGTAGTTTCCTTTCTTTGTGACATCTTTGTCTGGTTTTGGTATCAGGGTGATGGTTGTCTCGAAGAATGAGTTTGAGAGTGTTCCTCCCTCTGCTATATTTTGGATGAGTTTGAGAAGTTAGGTGTTAGCTCTTCTTTAAATGTTATATTTGATAAAATTTGCCTGTGAATCATATGGTCCTTGGCTTTTGTTTGTTGGAAGATTTTTAATCACAGTCTCAATTTCAGTGCTTAGCTTGGTCTGTTTATATTTTCTTTTTCTTCCTGGTTCAGTCTCAGAAGATTGTGCTTTTCTAAGATTTTGTCCATTTCTTCCAGGTTGTCCATTTTATTGGCATACAGTTGCATACAGTTGCTTGTAGTAGTCTCTCCTTCATATTTTCACAGTGTCAGTAGTTACTTCTCCTTTTTCATTTCTAATTCTATTGATTTGAGTCTTCTCCCTTTTTTCCTTGATGAGTCAGGTCAATGGTTTATCAATTTTATCTTCTCAAAGAACCAGCTTTTAGTTTTATTGATCTTTGCTATTGTTTCCTTCATTTCTTTTTTATTTATTTCTGATCTGATCTTTATGAGTTCTTTCCTCCTGCTAACTTTGGGGTTTTTTTTTTTGTTGTTGTTCTTCTTTCTCTAATTACTTTAGGTCTAAGGTTAGGTTGTTTATTTGAGATGTTGTTTGATTCTTGAGGTAGGATTGTATTGCTATAAACTTCCATCTTAGAATTGCTTTTGCTGCATCCTACAGGTTTTGGGTCATTGTGTTTTCATTGTCATTTTTCTGTTATGAGAATTGCTGCTCCAGCTTTCTTTTGATTTCCATTTCCATGGAATATCTTTTTCCATCCCCTCACTTTGAGTCTGTATCTCTCACTAGGTCTGAACTTGGTCTCTTGTAGACAGCATATGTACGGGTCTTGTATATGTATCCATTCAACCAGTCTGTGTCTTCTGGTTGGAGCATTTAATCCATTTACATTTAAGGTAATTATTGATATGTATGTTCCTATTACCAATTTCATAATTGTTTTGGGTTTGTTTTGTAGGTCTTTTCCTTCCTTTGTGTTTCCTGCCTAGAGAAGTTCCTTTAACATTTGTTGTAAAGCTGGTTTTGTGGTGCTGAATTCTCACAGCTTTTACTTGTCTGTAAATGTTTTAATTTCTCCGTCGAATCTGAATGAGATCCTTGCTGGTTAGAGTAATCTTGATTGTAGGTTTTTCCCTTTCATCACTTTAAAGATGTCCTGCCACTCCCTTCTGGCTTGCAGAGTTTCTGCTGAAAGATTGGCTTTTAATCTTATGGGATTCCCTTGTATGTTATTTGTTGCTTTTAATATTTTTTCTTTGTTTTTAATTTTTGATAGTTTGATTAGTATATGTCTTGGCATGTTTCTCCTTGGATTTATCCTGTATGGGACTCTCTGCACTTCCTGGACTTGATTAACTATTTCCTTGCCCATATTAGGGAAATTTTCAACTATAATCTCTTCAAATATTTTCTCAGTCCCTTTCTTTTTCTCTTCTTCTCTGGAATCCCTATAATTCGAATGTTGGTGCATTTAATGTTGTCCCAGAGGTCTCTGAGACTGTCCTCAATTCTTTCATTCTTTTTTCTTTATATATATTCTTTATATATATTCTTTATATATATTCTTTATTCTTTATATATATTCTCTATATTTTTTCTTTATTCTTTATTCATTTCTTTTTTCTTTATTTATTCTTTTTTTTCATTCTTTTTTATTTATCCTTTATTTCTTATTCTTTATTCTTTTTTCTTTATTCTTTATTTTTTCTTTATTCTTTATTTCTTTATTCATTCTTTCTGCTTTGCAGTAATTATTTCCACTATTTTATCTTCCAGGTCACTTATCCATTCTTCTGCTTCAGTTATTCTGCTATTGATCCATTCTAAAGAATTTTAATTTCATTTATTGTTCTGTTCATCATTGTTTGTTTGCCCTTTAGTTTGTCTAGGTCCTTGTTAAACCTTTCTTGTATTTTCTTCATTCTATGTCTAAGATTTTGGATCATCTTTACTGTCATTATTCTGAATTATTTTTCAGGTCGACTGCCTATTTGCTCTTCATTTTGTTAGTCTGGTGGGTTTTTACCTTGCTCCTTCATCTGCTGTGTGTTTCTCTGTCTTCTCATTTTGCTTAACTTACTGTGTTTGGGGTCTCCTTTTCGCAAGCTACAGGTTAATAGTTTCCGTTGTTTTTGGTGTCTGCTCCCAGTGGCTAAGGTTGGTTCAGTGTGTTGTGAAGGTTTCCTAGTGGAGGGGACTAGTGTCTGTGTTCCGGTGCATGAGGCTGGATCTTGTCTTTCTGGTGGGCAGGTCCACATCTGGTGGTGTGCTTTGGGGTGTCTGTGACCTTATTATGATTTTAGGCAGCCTCTCTGCTAATGGTTGGGGTTCTGTTCCTGTCTTGCTAGTTGTTTGGCATAGGGTGTCCAGCACTGTAGCTTGCTGGTTGTTGAGTGGAGCTGGGCCTTGGTGCTCAGATGGACATCTCTGAGAGATTTTTGCCCTTTGATATTATGTGGAGCTGAGAGGTCTCTGGTGTACCAATGTCCTGAACTTGGCTCTCCCCGCTCAGAGGCACAGGCCTGACTCCCAGCCAGAGAACTAAGACCCTGTCATCCACATGGATCAGAGTAAAAGGGAGAAAAAAAGAAAGAAAGAAAAAATAAAAGAAATTAAAGTTATTAAATTAAAAGATAAAAAAGTTATTAAAAATTTTAAAAAGTATATATAATATATATATTATATATATAATTAAAAAAAAGAAAGAAAGAAGAGAGCAACCAAACCAGAAAACAAATCCACCAATGATAACCAGCGCTAAAATCTATGCTAACAAACAAACAAACAAAACAAACAAACAAACAAATGGACAGACAGAACCTTAGGACAAATGGTAAAAGCAAAGCTATACAGACAAAATCACACAGAGCAGCATACACATACACACTCACAAAACGAGAAAAAGGAAAAAAAAAATTATATATTGTTGCTTCCAAAGTCCACCACCTCAATTTGGGATGATTCGTTGTCTATTCAAGTATTCCACAGATGCAGGGTACATCAAGTTGACTGTGGACATTTAATCCGCTGCTCCTGAGGCTGCTGGGAGAGATTTACCTTTCTCTTCTTTGTCTGCACAGCTCCTGGGGTTCAGTTTTGGATTTGTCTCCGTCTCATGTGTAGGTTGCCTGAGGGTGTCTGTTCTTCACTCAGACTAGACGGGGTTAAAGTAGCAGCTGATTAGGGGGCTCTGGCTCACTCAGGCTGGGGGGAAAGAGGGGTATGGGATGTGAGGCGAGCCTGCGGCAGCAGAGGCTGACATGACATTGCACCAGCCTGAGATGTGCTGTGTGTTCTCCCAGGGAAGTTGTCCCTGGATCACAGGACCCTGGCAGTGGCGGCCTGCACAGCTCCCAGGAGGAGAGTTGTGGATAGTGACCTGTGCTTGCACACAGCCTTCTTGGTGGTTTTAGCAGCAGCCTTAGCATTTCATGCCCATCTCTGGTGTCTGTGCTGATAGCTGTGGCTCGTGCCCATCTCTGGAGCTCATTTAGGAGGTGCTCTGAATCCCCTCTCCTCATACACCCCAAAACAATGGTCTCTTGCCTCTTAGGCAGGTCCAGTTTTTTTCCCTGACTCCCTCTTGGCTAGCTGTGACGCACTAGCCTCCTTCAGGCTGTGTTCACGCAGCCAACCCCAGTCCTCTCCCTGGGATCTGAACTCCAAAGTCTGAGCCTCAGCTCCCAGCTCCCACCTGCCCTGGTGGGTGAGCAGACAAGCCTCTCAGTCTGGTGAGTGCTGGTTGGCACTGATCCTCTGTGTGGGAATCTCTCCACTTTGTCCTCTGCACCCTGTTGCTGCGCTCTCCTCCATGGCTCCAAAGCTTCCCCCTCACTACCCCCATCTCCGCCAGTGAAGGGCCTTCCTAGTGTGTGGAAACTTTTCCTCCTTCACAGCTCCCTCCCAGTGGTACATGTCCCATCCCTATTCTTTTGTCTCTGTTTTTTCTTTTTTCTTTTGCCCTACCCAGGTACGTGGGGAGTTTCTTGCCTTTTGGGAAGTCTGGGGTCTTCTGCCAGCTTTCAGTAGATGTTCTATAGGAGTTATTCCACATGTAGATGTATTTCTGATGTATTTGTGGGGAGGAAGGTGATCTCCATGTCTTACTCTTCTGCCATCTTGAAGATCTCTCCCCAATACATTTGCCTAAAGCTTTTATATTAAATAAATGTTTGTATTTGAAAATTTTCTACATCTGTTGAGATAATCATATCATTTTGTTCTTTCCTCTTAGTGTTAATTTATTTTATAATTTTGAAATATCTTTGCCTTACTAATGTAAATTCAACTCATTCATGATATGTTATTTTTATATGCTATTGATTTGACTTGATACTATTTTTTTTTTATTCTGGCATTAATGCTTATAAATGATTTGGGCTTTTCATTGTCTGTGGCATGGTCCTTGACTGGTCTCAACCTAGGGTTATAACAACATCAAAAAAATGAGTTGGAGAAATTTCCCTATTTCATTTTTTCTGGAAAGTTTGTTAAAAAAAAAAAGAAAGAGAGAGAGAGAGAGAGATTTAGGCGTTGTGAGTTAAAATTTTCCAATGAAATTGGTTGGGGAGAGAGAGTTTTCAGACTGCTGATTCAAATTATGCGATATTTGTGGGCTTATTCAAAATTTATTTGTTTTTGGGCTTCCCTGGTGGCGCAGTGGTTGAGATTCCGCCTGCTGATGCAGCGGACACGGGTTCGTGTCCCGGTCTGGGAAGATCCCACATGCCGCAGAGCGGCTGGGCCCGTGAGCCATGGCCACTGAGCCTGCGCGTCCGGAGCCTGTGCTCCGCAACGGGAGAGGCCACAACAGTGAGAGGCCCACGTATTGCAAAAAAAAAAAAAGAAAAATTATTTGTCTTTGAGGTATTTTGATTAAAATATTTTTTAGAAAAATTTACATTTAATGTATATTTTCAAATTTATTGATACAAAAATGTTTCTAGTGTTAACTTATAACATCTATATTTATGTATAAGTTATCTATAACATTTCTTTTCCATTCCTAATTTTGATAATTCATGGCTTCTCTGTTTTTTCTTTAACAGTCTGGCTAGGGATTTATAAATAGTACTTATGTTTTCAAGGAACTAGATTTTGGTTTTGTTGTTCATCTCTCTCTCTATATATATATGTATATATATAAAAGGTATGAATTTTTACTCTTATGCTTATTCCCTTTCCACTACTTTATTTGGATTTGTTTTCTTGACCCTTTTTCTGTGCACTTTAGTTGAATATTTGGTTCACATTTTTTAAATTTTTTGGATGATTTTTTAATTTTGCATTTCATATATTATCCAGTTGCACATTCTCACAGGATCAGCAATTACAACAGCCTCCTCGTCTCCCAAGTCTGAAAACGGCAACACAGCCACAGCTGCGGCCAAAGGCAATGCACTGATGTGCACACGAAACAAAAAATTGCACAATTTTTCCTTCATTTTTCTTAAACTAACGGCTAAGGCTCACTGCTGGAGAAAGGAAACCCTTTTCTTCTTCATGCCTTAAACTAACATGTTAAACTTATCTGACAGGGCGGACAAGGTCTGTTCAATAATTAATTGCACACACACACGAAAAATCCTTCATGTTGCATAAATATTTTGTTACACAGGGTACAAAAATACTTTCAATTTTTGGTTGGTTTTGAAGTTTTGAAGTTGAAGTTTGGAAAGCATGAGGAACCATGGCAGGGGTGGGGAGTGCCATGGAGAGGTTCACTTATTTTTAATTTTAGAAGAAGTTTATTAAGCCTTCAAAATTTCCTCAAAGTACACATTTAGCTGTAACTTACATATTTTGATACTTGCTATCACCTAGTTATAAATATTTTATGTCTTATAATTTAGGAGTGTGTTTTTTTAGTCTCCAGTGTGTGGTGGTATTTTGGGAACTTTATTGTAAATTAAAAATTACATTGCAGATGATTTAATAATATTTTCATTATATCAAATTTGTGTTGAGACTTTCTATGTAGCCCTGTGTAAGATAAAAACATCTGTCCTACATTCCTTGGCGTGCTGGGGTGGTGCAGCATAAAGGATCAGTGAATTCACATATGGGTAGGTTCAGAGATGCTCCCGGGTGGATGTCGGCTTACCAAGGAAGCAAGCCTGTATTGTTCTTCAGTAATCTTAAGCTTTCTCATTTGTCAACCTATCAAACTTTATGATGCAGATTTTTGTAGTATAACGTCTTGCATTTTTACATTCTCCACCTTGGCATCAGGTATGTATTTTACTTAAGGACAATTTACAAATCAAAACAGAAACTTGCAATAAACTCCCTTTACAGTTGTGATTATAAGAAGCCTCAAATTCCCTTAGACTTGATTGATAAAACATGCCATTTATCCTATGATGATGTTCAGTAAACTTTATGACAGAGGGAAACAGCTGGTGAAGTGGGTTCATTGAAAGGTGACGGTAACATAGCCATAAAAAACAAGAGGATAATGGTTTTAAAAGGGATAGTAGTTGTAACAACACCATTAACCTTTTGGTTCAAATTATTGACTGTGTGGTCTTTTTCAGAGGTCTAATCAAAGGTTTTCAGTAACTGCAATGCGGGAAAGAGAAGAAGCAATATAAAAATTGCCGTAATTATTTCCCTTCACATTATTTTTTTCCCTAACCCATTAAGAGATCAAGACCATTACTGGATTTGGACTTTTTTTTGAGAGTTTATATAATTTGCTTTATAGTGGAGAGAATGTTAAAGAACTATACATGTATCCATACAGTAGAACAGGATTCAAACACCTGGTTGTAAGAATACACAGCAATGCTGAGAGGGTATGGCATTTTTTAGGAAGCCTAAACATAGCACAGTGTTTTCTATTTTAGGTTTATAAATCCATTTGGAAGTTTGTATGCCACTTGGGCAATAGTTCAATTTAGTGGAAATTGGAATCAGTCTCCTTTTTGACTTTGTGATTTTAGAACTGATGGAGGTTGCATGCATGCAGGAAAGGTGAAGTTAATTGCAGAGTGAATGGGATGAATGAAACCCAGATAATGTAAACATTAATGGGGCTAATTTAGATGATAAACTATGATAACAGAATTTTTGTTGATGGAAAGGAGAATTATCAAGACTGGGGGCTCTTAAGCTGACTTCCAGGATCAGGTTGATGTCCTCAGACTTGCGAACCTCTTGAAATATTCTGCACAATTATGTGGGAAGGTACCTTTTTGGAGGAGGCTTATAGTGTTCAGCAACTTCTCAAAGTTATGGGGGGTATGGGTCTGTGACCCCCATAAAGGTTAAGAACAAATAATCTAGATTTTTCTTTCCATATTTACCTTGTTACCTTATAACTGCTCCATTTTCTGCTTACATTTCTATAGCTAGAGTTTTGAGACGTGATGTTTCTCAATACCCTCCTCTCCCCCAAAAAGCTATTAAAATCTTCTTTGACCACCTTCTCAGAGACTTGAATGTATATGGAATTTACTTTTCAAACCAACCTTTGGGGTATATGGTCCACCAAGTAAGAGAGCACTTGTAAGTTCAAGAAGATGCAAGAAGATGAGATACTGAAGTCTGGCCCATCTTGGAATATCTGTGGCAAGGCTCCTATACACACATGAATTTCTCTACTTTATGTATGAAATATGAACCAAATATAGTTGCCCTATTGTTAAGGCCTTTGCTCATTTTTTTTAATTAAATGCAAATGTTGCATTTAAATTCGTATTTGTTTTATATATGACTCCTATACAACTCTTACGTATCTCTATTTATATAAAAATTCCACTTTTGTGAACTGAGCTTAGGTCAGATGATTGTCAACTGCAGAATGTTATTGTTTCAACTTTAATATGTTTTGGGCTTCGTTGAGAACCTGGGGAAAGGTACAGAGTCTTTCCTCAGAGACATACTCATTCCCACATTTGGGACATGTAGTCCAAGGATGTCCATAAATCCTTCAAAAAGTGTGGGTCCCAGAAGAAGTACTCTCAGTTGAGGCCCTGCTCATTTCTCACCTGGTTGCACAACCTCTGACTTTGGAAACTGCAGCCCCAATTCCACAGTGGTCTTTCTCAAAGGCCAATGTGGTTATTTTGCACACCTGCTGTAAAACCTTCCAGGGGCTCCCAGTGCTTACAGGCTAAAATCCATAAAGCCCAGCCTCATCCAGGTGCTGCATACTTGCTGGGATCGTCTTCTTGTCTACCCCCCCCCCCGCCCCATCTCACTCTGTATGCTCTAGTCATGTGCACACCCTGACTCTTTTGTCCTTACTATGCATATACCCTGCCCAGCTTTTACTGAACCAGCCATGCTGTTCTGGAGCCTGGTCCTGGCATTTGCTGCTCTCTGCTTGGCTAGCTACCACTTGAGTATGCTTTGTGATCACACATCCACCCTCTGAGACCCATCCATCTCTTCCTGTGTGAAGCCACACTGACACCTTCCCTGCCCACTCACACCTAGTATGGTGACTCTTGGCTCCTTTGTACCACTATGGGTCCTTGTAGTGGCCTCTATGAGCACAATGGAGTTTGTTTATTTGTAATCTTACTGTAGTTGGAAACTAATTTTTTATTTCTATCTGTAAACTATTTCCTAGTACCTAGTAGGCTTCCTTTCAGTCAGGTTTTTTTTTTTTCTTTTTTTCTTTTTTGCAGTACGCGGGCCTCTCACTGCTGTGGCCTCTCCCATTGCGGAGCACAGGCTCCGGACGCGCAGGCTCAGCGGCCATGGCTCACGGACCTAGCCGCTCTGCGGCATGTGGGATCCTCCCAGACTGGGGCACGAACCCATGTCCCCTGAATCGGCAGGCGGACTCTCAACCACTGCGCCACCAGGGAAGACCTCAGTCAGGTTTTTTGTTGAATTTTAGGTTTGTTGAATGAATGTTTCATTTGGGCTTGGGTACCATGGGAAATTTATTAGCAGGAAAGTCTCAAAAACTTGAAGAGAGAATTATCAGTAGATAATATACAATCACTCTGTCGTCTTCCTATTTTGCTTTTGTTTTAGCACGTGGCACCAAAATATTTTAAAGAGCCAAGAAATTCTATCAAGAGAAAGTTTCTTTTCATTTTTTTGTAATAGTACTATTATGCAGGGGAGTGTAAAGAATGTCTTGTTGAGGCTGAGAAACAAAATTCAGATTCTGTATCTGCCATTTATTATTAGGTGACTTTAGTGGAAGCCCATTATTCAACTTAAAACTTAACCTCGTCATCTCTAAATTAGGGATCATAAAAATACTTTTTATCTTTCAAGAAAGCTGTTAGGATGGAAATGGTACATGTAGGTATATATTGTTTTGGGTAGTGTGCCATAGAAATGTTTGTATCATTAGTTATTATCATGCTGCTGGACTTGTAGAACCATTACCTTAATTTGAAAGTGAATGCCAAATGAGAGTGTTAGAACAAGGATATAAGAGAAGGCGTCTTCACCCCCACTCCGTCTTCCTGTGGGTACCCATTACAGGTGTCACCAATGGATAGCAGAGCTCTTTGTCACTGAGGCCACACTTTGTTTCAGACTCTCTCAAGCAGTCGTTAATCAGGGTTAACGATTAATCAAGCAGCCATCAATCAGGTTAAAGTATTAATCAGGGCTGCCTCAAGATAAAACCTATGCACTATTTTTAATGCTAGAGCCTGTAACCGGTGAAAGAAACATTGAGTAAGGAAGAATCTTGTTAATGATTAAAAGTCCGCAGGCAAATGCACATTTCACCATCCACAGCAACTGTGCTGTTCCATTGTTTTCTTGCATAATGGTAGGATTTTGCCTGGGCACATGGTTCCTCAGAATAAAAACGAAATGTTCTGGTCTGTTCTTTGCAGCTGGACGTGGCTGTGGACGATAAGTTTTGGTCAGTGGGATGGGAGCTGCAGTGTGGTGTGGCAGTTTCTGGGAACCATTTTTGGAGGTAGTTGGTGCCAGCTTTTTGTTCCTCTTTCTCTTGATCTCTTCCTGCATCCTGCTGCCTGGACCGTGAGGAGGGATGACAAAACAACAAGCTGGAGGAGCTTTTGTCCTTGAGGACATTACTTAGCAGGGCCTCTGTACCAGCCCCAGACTAAACTTCTATTTTGTTTAACACTCTGTTAAATAGTCATTACAATCTGCTGCAAGTCCACTGTCCACTATAGTGGTTTGTTTATTTAACCTCCTCAAAAGAGTTCTTAGCACTTTAAAAGGTTGTTAAGGCAAAACACATTCACTGCAGGGTTAGAAAAGCATACAAAAGTCTTTCTGTGGAGAAAGATTTTTGTACACTTTTCCACTTTGGAGAAACATGTAATATTGATGTCCATGAGGACAGTTGCCATAAATGGCAGCAGGTATGAGATGATTTGGTAGACAGAGCTATGGATTGGGAAATGGGGATGATGAATTTTGGTTTTGGCCTTAGATCAGTTGTCTGAAATTGTTCTAACTACCTAGAACCTCAATTTTCTGTTGAAAATGATGTGTACCTCTGAGGGGAAGTGGTAAGAAGTTTGTGCTGATGGGGGGAGGGGGAGGGAAGTGAGGGTGTGAGGAGGGAGCAAGTCCTTTCCAAATCTGAGATAACCCGCCCCCAGATTGGGGACTGACCTGTTGGCTGGCAGAGGCCCAGTCGGGGGATCTGCTAACAAGGGATAGGAGGTAAGTGATACTTGTTATTGTGACATCCCCATACTGTAACGCACCTCATAAATTTCCACACTGAATAGCTTTCTACATTTTGGTATGCACTACTCAATTTACATGTCTATCCCAAAGCCCCACTTTTACTCTTGTGTTTCTATATATTCTGTTTATGTTTGAAAGCTCTATTTATACTGACTACAGTAAAAAATATATATATATATATAATAAAGTCATCCAACAACAAGAACAGCTTTTTACCAGCTTTGTCAGAATACCGTTTAGAGAGCTACATTCTCCTAATGCACAGTAGTTAAATAAACTCCAAGATTCTTATTCTTCAGTAACACATTAAATCATCTTAAATACTATGTCATAATGACAACTTGATGCAACCAGATGTGATATTTACGTATTTAAAAGGAATACTTTTCTAAAGACATAGCTTCCTGATTTTATGTTCTTGAGCCCATTTGCACAGCTGTTCTATCACACCGCGCCACTCTCCGTGGGTGTGTATCACTTATGTGCTGTCTCATATATGGCATTACTGAAGTACAGACAAATGTTCCCCAGGACATTGGGATATGCAATTTTGTGAGATATACACTGGCTGTGATTTTGTTCTCACGGCATGATTTTCTCATGCTGGAAATGCACAAATATGTGTATCAACCTGAGGGCATTGACATCAGACCTTGCAAGGGCCCCCTGGTCTTGGAGTCATGTTTAAGTCAGCTGAGCCCGAAAGGACAGTATTCATTGTACCCAGGGCTAGAGAGAAGGCAGGTGGCTTGTGTAATATACAGCTGAAATGTACTAATCCACCTTTGGGTTAAGTATTACCTCCTGATAGTGTTTTTAACAGCATCAAAATAGTAACCTAACACCTCCAGTTTCTACCCTGTATTGCAATTTATTATTTATCAAAGGTGTAAGCTTTATGATATTTGAAGTTTCGATGTCACATGGGATTGGAAGTGAACTTTTGAACTTCTGATCTGATCAGTTGGTATATAAGTTGGCACAATTTAAAGTTGTGTATGTGATGAACCATCAAAGAGAGAGAACCCATTTGACAACCATGTGATACACTGTGTGCAGGGGACAATAATGCCACCATCAAGCAGGAATCCTAGAAATTAGGTCAGAACAAGCAGTGGAAGTGGGCCCTAATGAACCTGGATTCATGTCTGTGGTGAAATTATATGCTGGATAATGTCCTCAGAAAAGCTGCCATGTTTCAGTCCGGAGAGAAGCCCACAGCTGATAAAACAAATCAATTGATAAGAAGTGTCTTTATTGCACTCACTAAAAAAAAAAAACACAACCCCAAATAAACATACACGGCTCATAAAACAAATTGCTCACTGAAAATGAGTTACACTCCAAGTTTTTTTTAAAAGTAAATTACACCACAGAATCTTCAGTGATGTTTCCATCCACTCTTATAAAGAGTAAGATTATAAACAGCACTGAAAGTAAATGTTTTCACATTTCTTTTTAGTTTCATTTTTTTTCCAATCTACAGGATTACCAAGAGCAAAATATAAAAGAAAAAAAATAAGTGGTAGAAAGTGCCTGTTTTGTGAAATATAGGAAAAAATATACCATCTGTGATTTAGCACAGTTCTCAATATCCCATCTGTGGTCTAAACGCCATTTTTCACAAAGGCTGAATCCATTGTTGTTCAGTATGATTTTTTAAAAAAATTTTTCTAAGAAGACTACTTCTGTAAGACACTATTATTCTTGACATGGAGTTTCTTTTGAGTGAAATAATAAATATGGCCTTTACAACTGTTTTGAGGATTTCTTGTTGTTGTTGTATGCAAGGGCTTAAAATTCTGAAAATCACCTCATCCTTCTTCTATCACCCTATCCCCAGCACACTTCACTATATAAAAGGTATTTTGAACCCTGTGTGATGGGATTTTGTTTCTTTATTCATTGATTAAGCAAATATTTATTACTGAGAATCTTGTTGGAGGGGTTTCCATGTATAAAGGAATCCCAAAGTGTTAAATGGCATTATTAGGCTGCTTCAGTCAGTGTAGTTTGAGTCAGTATTAATTAGAAAACACAATGGTGCATTTCACAGTGACCACTGGTCTTTTCTTAGGACGATGCTGCCATCTACTCACTGCCCTTTGATGAACTCATCTGGTGATATGAAGCCACACATGGGCAGCTCTACCAGTCACCATCATATAATACAGAAGTGTCACCATTACTGACACTTTAGACTGGCTAATTCTTTGTTGTGAGAGGCTGTCCTGTACACTGTAGGATGCTGAGCAGGACCCCTGGCCTCTACCCACTAGATGCCAGTAGTACCCCACTCCCCTAATTGTGACAACCACAAATGTCTCCAGAAATTGCCGAATGTCCTCCAGGGGAAAATTCACTTTTGAGTGAGAACCACTCATAGGCAAGGAACCACCAAATGTTCATATTAACAACAGTCGAACACCATTACGTTTTCTTTTCTTTTTCTTTCTCTTGGCAGGGTAATAGCCAATGACTTGTACCTAGATTTTGTAGTAGATGAGTTTGTGATGGGAATTGCTACTGAACATAGAAAGAAAAGTGGGAGATGGTTTAGGAGAAGCTAGGGCTGTGAGACCCGCTTTGTAATGTAGGAAAAACAACTGGCCCTGTTGTCATTAAACACAGTTCCATTCTCCAACCACCTAGGGTTATTCGGAAGCTAACCATGCTGTCTCAGGGCATCATTACTTTCTTCATGCTGGATCCTTGGTGTGGAGGTCCAGCTTTCCTTGCTTGGAAAAATCTTCAAAATGAAGAGGCTGGACGGCTCCAGTTTCTTTTCCATGTTTTCTGTGAGAGTTTCCTGGGTCCCACCAGTAACACAAAATTTCTCTTTCTGCTTCCATGCTGTGGACTTATTTCAAATGAGTACTTTTTGTATTCTGCTCGATATTTTAGTTAATTGGTTAGATATCTGCCTCCCTTAGATATTATATACTCTTTGCCGCTAGGCTACTCTTATTGTGGCCTGTCATCTAGTCTAGGGATTGCATTTGACTGTGAGTAACAGAAATCTGGCTTCAACTTAAATAGGGAACTTTTCCCCCTTACATTATAAGTAGACAGCTAAAGTCATTGGCTTAGCAGCTCAACAACAACTAAGTTAAATCCCCAAAGTTCTCTTAGCCTTTCCTTCTTGGTTGCAAGATGGCAGCTATGCAGCCAGCCTTTACCTGTGCATTCCAGAGGTGGGAGTAAGATTCTGAAGAGACCAGCAGACTTCCCTTACGTCTTGTAGGTCAGAGCTGAGTTGCACGGCGATTTCTGCAGAGGTGGGGGAGTGGAGTTGTATAGCCTGTAGTAGAAAATGGCAAAGAAAAGAAGGTTGGAATAGATTTCGAATTACTCATCCTCCACTGGCTAACAGCACTGTAAGGGCTTGTGGAAGGAATGCAAGTTAGACTCTGCTCAGACTGGAACTCTTCATCCCATGGCCTTTGGTATAGGAGGAAAAAACACAAACACTTTACCAAAGAAGCTTCCTCAAGTGTGACATGAAACTATAAATTAGACCTAAATTTGGCCGTTGCTTTCAAATAAGAGTTTATTAAAGATTCATGCGTCCTTATCATTGTTTGCTTTGATTCTTCATGGTGCAGGGAAGGGATGCGATAAAAGGAATCTGTAGGAGAAGGTGCAGAAGTCAGAGGAGAAAAGTGTGGGGCAGAAATGAAGGCCCTAGTGAGCCAGGAGGACTTTGAAGACAGAAAGAAAGTCAGAAGGGCAGATGTGAACAGTGGGATTTGGATAAAGACATCATCTTTTCTTTTTTTATCCTAAATCAAGCTCTTTATTCAGAAGAGGATCACTTTGTGGTTCCATTAAACAAAATAACAGGTCCTGCTCTGATATTTAATGGGGAGACCCTCAGCCTCCCATCTCTTGGCTTCGCTGATGTGATAGCTCACTGAGGGAATAGTTCCTCCATAGAAAGCTATGGAGACCCACAGTTTTTCTTTTCCCCAGAGATTTCTGCAGCTTCAGCTAGTCTTGGGTATGATGAATGACATGTGACTTGTTGTGGCCTTTATGAAAACTCAGAGAAAGAAAAAAGGAGGTAGAAGAAGACTATTTCCCTTTTCTTATCCATAATAATAAACTTGTACTTAATTCATGGGGTCTTTTCTCATGAAACAGTAGACTTACTAGAAAAGAGACAAGATAATAAGTGGTGGGGGATCTTTGCAAAGGTTTATCATTGGTGGTAATAATGGTGGGAAGGCATAGATTACTCACACCTGGCTGGCTCTGGTTTCTTCTAGTTCAATGGCCTGTCATTGGCAGCTGTGCCAAGAAACACGATTATTCATGATATTTCCATTAAATGCAGTTTGTCCCTAATCAACCCAATGGCCAATTAATGCCGGGACATCTATGCGTTTGGCTAAACTACAGATTTATGTTTGTACTTTCTACAGTCTCCTGAAGAAAATGACTATTGTTTTGTGTGTGTGTGTGTGTGTGTGTGTGTGTGTGTGTGTGTTTTGGCTTTATTATTCACCTTGAGGTGTCCTGATATTTGCTTGCAAGTTGGACTTTAAGGGATTAACTATGTAGAATTCTTGGGTTTGGAAAGCAAGTTTATGTTCCTCTTATTCTTACTCTTGTTGGCTTAAAAATTATTTCATATTATGAAAGCAATACAACATCCTCAAAAGTACACATGATAGGGAAAAATCATAAAGAACTCTTCATGAGCATGAACAGGTGTGCAGAAGGCTATGCATTGTAGATGGCAAGAGTTAGCATGGGAGAAGAAACTACACGTCCATCAATAAGGAAACAGTTCCATAAATGTTGTCACGAACGTATTAGGGAACATATTGATTAATTAGCTATTAACATAACATCTTAATTTTAACATATTAATGTATTAATATTACATATTAATTAGTTATTAACAAATAAGGTAGGCATTTGTGTCTGATATAGGTACTGACATAGAAACTTTGTCCAAGACCTAGTTTTAATTGCAAAAATGCACTTGCAGAACAATACAAGAAGTGTGATAACACTTCTATTGTTAAAAACACCACACAATTATACATTTCTCTAATTATTCATGTGTCTATGTCAATGCACAGGAAAAGGTCTGGAAATATGCCCACTGCCCTGGAGAGAGGGAGAAGGATTACAAGAATATATTCATTTTAAACTATATCATTTTATGTTTGAAAATAAATATAAAAGAATTGTTTAAAATAAAGGAGGAAAGGGCTTCCCTGGTGGCGCAGTGGTTGAGAGTCCGCCTGCCGATGCAGGGGATGCGGGTTCGTGCCCCGGTCCGGGAGGATCCCGCATGCCGTGGAGCGGCTGGACCCGTGAGCCATGGCCGCTGAGCAGGCGCGTCCGGAGCCTGTGCTCTGCAGCGGGAGAGGCCACAGCGGTGAGAGGCCCGCGTACCGCAAAAAAAAAAAAAAAAAAAAGAAGGAGGAAAAAGATCCTGGATCTTCCTACTCTAACAAAAGTGCTATCAGAATTGTTGATTTTCCTTCTAATCTGTTTTCATCTGTATATATCTTACATACTTGTACTAAGAGTGAACGTAACATTTGAAAGTGTAACATTGTTTAAATGCAGAAAAGGGTGAAAAAGAAAACCAAAGTGTCCTGTAACTCCACTATCTGCACACACAGTCCTATGGATTATGTAGAAGTTTAGGGCATGCAAGCAGCTCAGAAGTGAGGGCAAAGTGCCCTCCCTTTGCCTAAGAGCACACTCCACCCGTCGCTATCTCTCCCCCAATTTCCAAAGAACAATTACTGATAATGTTTTCTTTCAGGAAAAAAAAATATATACCAACATGTATAAAATAATCACCATTGCCAACGTTTAGTGAGCATTTATCATATGACTATTAGACAATGTTCCAAAGCTCTTTGGATGAATTAACCCATTTACTCCCCATAGTTCTATGAGTTAGGCTCTATTGTTGTTACCATTTTACTGATGAGGAGACTGAAGCACAGAGAAGCTAAGGAAACTGCTGACAATCACAAAATAGAAAGTGGTAGAGCAGGGATCCAAATGCAGGGAATCTGGCTCCAGAATCTCATTATTAACTAGTACACTACACCACCCCAGTGGTCATAGACCCTTAAAACCATAAACATATAACACTATGTGTCTATATGACTCTGTAAATTTTACACAAAGGAGGTCACACTATATCAGCTACTCCGTACCTTGCTTTTTGCCTTTAAAAAATGTTACTTTAATTTTAGCTCATTCAAAGCAACTTTATTCTTTTATGTATTGCAGAGTTTTCGATTGTAGGGATGCAACGCTTTTCACGAATGCTGTAGTTATTTTCTATTTCTTTCTTTGTTCTTTTTTCACTTGTATTGTTTTATTGGTTTTCTTCCTCTTCAGAGGTCAATTTTGTACCTTATATTTTCCTAGAAAATGCTCCATTTCCTTCTTTTATGTTTTGTATTTGTTTCAGTTCTGCTCTTACCTTTATTATCTTCTTCTATCTTTTATTGTTATTTTTCTTAACTTCTCAAATTGGATGTTTAAATAATTCATTTTTCTTAATTAATTACGTAAGTTTTTAATGCCATACATCTAGAACAACACATTTTCCCTCAGATATTCTGCTTAAAATATCCATGAATAATTTAAGAGTTAGTTTAAAACTTTCTAGGTGGTTGGCTTTTTCCCTTCTAATTTACATTTACACTTCTTGTCGTGTACAACTATTCTTGTTCCTACCTTGCATTTCCTGTTTGATGATTGTAACATCTTCATATTTTATATTATCAAGGTTTATAACATCTATCTATTCTAGCCATACTTCTCATAGTAATTTGGTTTTAATTGCATATTTAAATAAATTTAATGCTCATACATAGCATTTTTATCCAACGTTTAAACATGATAATTTTGTTCTTTATCATTTCCAAAGAAAGAAACCATAGTATTCTACATATGTCATCATTTCCATGGCCATTTCTTCACCACTGCACATTCTGATTGCTTCCAGTTTTCCTCTCTTGCAAGTTATACTGCAATCACTGGTCTTAAGGATGTATCCTCAACCCCATATTTTGCATTATTTTCACAAGAGAGCCTACTAAGTGGGACTGTGAGTGTTGGTCTTTTTGACGCCTGAGGTAGTTTATACCTCTCAGTCTTGAGCGACTCTTGCGGGAACCATGTTGGACTTTCCTCCTTTGGCAGCCGCTGTAACTGCACTGCATATTAGTTCTGGCTTACTTCTATCTGATTAACATTGGCAGCCAGAGCTGCACCAGGTATTCAGTGAGAGACAGCTCTCCTTGTAGTGAGGTGGTTTTCTCTTTATTTCCAGGACCTTCTTTCTTGATGTTCGCCATATTTCACGTACTGAATCTTGGAACCTTTACCTAAATGGTCCCTGAGAGTTGAGACTGACAACACTGCTTGAAGAGAACCATAGAATCTGGACTCTAAGAATAGTTGGGATCATTTATTCTTTAAGATAATTGCCATGTACTTATCTGTATAAATATCTACTCACCAGTTTTTACTTTCACACAAAAACTTGAAAAAATTTCTCTTTATTCCCTGGCAGGTGTTAGCCTCATATATCACATGTTGCCTTGGTGCATGAGAAAAGGCTTTCCTTACCTCTTTTCAGTAATCAAGGGTAACTGGGCTGGAGCTGACCCATTGATACACCCACAAGCAAGGTGAGAGAACAATCTGTTGCTAAGAAATAAGATTTTTCTGCAGTGGTGATGAACGCAGTGTGGCCCAGATGAGCTGATTCTCATGTCCCCAGCTCGGTTCAAGCTGTTGTCGAAATTCAGCCTCTGTTCACAGGTGCCGGATTAAATCTCGGAGACAGAGTTTTGAGTGAAGTAGAAAGAAATAGCTTTATTGCTTTGCCAGGTAAAGGAGGCCACAGCAGGCTAATGCCCTCTAGACTGTGTGCCCGCCCTGGAAAGGGTAATGAGAAGTGTTATACTGTTCAAGGAGCAGGGCGTGATCAGCTCGTGGACATTCTTCTGATTGGCTGGTGGTGAGGTAATAGGGAGTCAGCATCCTCAACCTTTGTTCCGACCAGTCTGTGGTCTACATGCTTGTGGGCAGCACACAGTTAACTTCTTCCACCTGGTGGGGGATTCAGTATCTGCAAAACAGCTCAAAGGACCTGGCTCAGAATATTCTCTATAGCTCTTGAGGAGGAACTAAAAGTCCTTGACTTTGTTTAATGGCTAAGGTATTATTATTTTGTCTAGCTTGACTGTTTTCCTTTCTTTTTGTCTTTTCTCACTTCTCTGATTAAATTTATTCTTTAGAACTTGGGGAAGGCCTAGGAGGCTAAAGTTTTTCTACAGACAAGAGGCAGGTAGAGGATGCAGGTGGGAGTCTATTCTGGGAAGGCCTCATGGGGTCCTGCTCAGCTACAAAGCCAGTACACTGAGCCCCTCTCATGACTCTTCCTATCCCCTTCCCTTCACGTCCTGTCAGTTCTATCTGCCAAGTATCACTCAGGTGCATCCCTTTCTCTCTCTCCCACTGCCAGCACCCTGCCAGGTCCCTGCTGCTCTGGTATCTCACCCATGTCCCTGCACTGGCCTCCAACTGGCCTCCTGCTTTCAAACTTGCCTTTTTAGTCCCTTCTCAGCATAGCAACCAGAGGGCTTTTTCTAACATGAATATTTTTACTTACAGGCCTTCAGCAGCCTCTATCACTGTTGTGATAAATTTCGAATTCGTTAGCAGGACAGAGGATGCTCCCTGTCCTGCCTGTGGGTCCTTACACATGCTCTTTCCTCTCCTGGAATGTTCTCCTCTCCCCTCTCTGTGTGACTAAATCCAGCCCATTGTTAATTCTAACCTTAGATTTAACTTCTCTGGAGAAATCTTCCTGCATCTTGCAGGTTCCCTGGATTTATGGCTCCTATAATCCTCTATCCCATGTTTGTCACATTGTATTAATTCCAGCTGATGAGCCTCTAGGCTCTGAAAAGTCAGGGTATCTTGGTCTGTTTGCTGTATCAGTTAGAAATTGTATTTGACTGCTACAGCAGAGACTCAACAGAGTAAGATAAGAGGATATTTTTTCTCACATATCTCAGTCCAGAGAGCAGTATCCAGAGCTGGTATAGGGGTTCCAGGCACCCGCTGGAGAGCCAGCAGCAAGAGCTGCTCTCATCCCTAGTCCTTGGCTCTGTTCTGTGAGGTCGCTCTGTGATCCAGTAGCTGCTAGAGCTCCAGCCATTACATCCATGATCCAGATGGAAACAGGAAGCAGGAGAGAAGGGCAAAAAGAGTTTGCACAGCCATTTGTCTCCCCTTTAAAGAAATTTCTCATAGTACTCACTAGTAATGTCTGCTCCTCTTTCATTAGTACTTAGTTATATCTAGCTGCAAGGTAAGTTGGGAGGTAGTCTTTACCTAGGTACAATACCACCCCAATTAAAGCTGGGGTTCTATTACTGGGAAAGAAGATAGAATGGGTATTTTGAAACAACCAGCAGCCTCTACTCTCTCATTAGAGTATTTCAAAGTCTACCTATTTGGGTTCTGAGTAGATGTTTGTGAGAGAGCGAACTTGCTTCACTCCACCCAAAGGCACGGACAGCCCTGGACACAGAGTGTAAATGAGATAAAATAGTTAGGGTAGGAAATGTCATACTGTAGTCAATGGAAACCATCTCCCTTATAAGGACAAGCATGGCCCATCTGTACCCGACATGGCCTGTTTCATGGAGCTGCCCTTTGTTGAGTCTAGCACAAAGAAGAAGGTATGTGTAATGGAGAGATTCCTGAACTTGGAGTCAAAGGCTGGGGTCCCAGGGCTGCTCTGTACCTAACAAGCTAAATGGCTTTGCTCTAGTCACTTGTTCTTCTGAATCATTTTCTTCCTTTGTAAAATAGGGCCTGTAGCATCAATTCTATTCATCTGCTGTAGGGTTGGGGGAGGGTATGAGAAACCAATACAATAATACATGGATATGCAGGCCTGATTATCAATGGGTGAGCACCCACATAGGCCAGGTGCTTACAGAGGTGCTTTTCAGACTCTAATGTGCCTGTGCATCACCTGGGGTCTGGTAAATTGCAGATCTGATTCAGTAGTTCTGGTGTGAGGTCTTGTGCTCTGCCCTTTGAAGCTCCAGGTCCAGCTCCCTCTGATGGAACTGGAGGGTGTGGGGTGAGCAAGGTGAGGTCTCAGCCCCAGCAGTCCACGGATTCTGTTCCCACCTGGAGAGCTGCACTTTATCAGCCTCACTTCTCAAGCTTATTCTTGACCTCTACGGGAGCGTGTTCACACAGTCCTCACGGACCCGCAGGTGGCCCTTAGGGAAGATTTTTGCCATGCTTTGGGACTGTGGCCTTGACCTTCATGTCTTTGCTTGGCTGGGCCAAGCGGTATCCAGACCATCACTGATGGCCAGGTCATTTTTTAACCTTTATCTGGCAAAATCCTCCACTTCAAATAAATGGAAACCTTAAAAATAAACTCATATAAAAATGAAGTGGATAAAGCAAATAAAATATATAAAGTCAGGTTGGTTTGCCAATAAATCAATAAAAACCTTGGTAAGACTTTGTGTGGATGGTCCAGCTTTCCCCCCTTTAATTTTTGCAAGGAGATTACATGCAATAGAGCCCCAAACTCAGCCTCAGACCCCATGCTCTGAGACCATTTCTGGGCCAAGGCAGGAAGGACAGAAATAGGGATTTTTGTTTCGCTAGTGTCACAAAACTGGCTTGATTTTTAAAATTATGCTAAATTTTTCTGATTATGAAAACAATATGTACTTATTTAAAAGTGAAGCTGGGGGAATAGAAAAAGTAGAAAACGAGTCCCTCATGATTTCATTTTTGAAAGACAATCATTTCAAATATTTTGATGTCTTGAAATGTTTTTTCTCTTTAAAATGATGTACATATAGACACATAACAATAGACTGCGCCACACGGCTTGGGGGATCTTATTTCCCCCAACCAGGGACTGAACCCAGGCCGCAGCAGTGAAAACGCCAAGTCGTAATCACTGGGCCACCAGGGAATTCCATAAAATAACAGACCAATAGCACTGATGAACACAGATGCAAAATCCTCAACAAAATACTAGCAATCCGAATCCAACAATACATTAAAAGGTTCATACACCATGATCGAGTTGGATTTATCCCAGGGATGTAATGATTTTTCAATATCTGCAAAAATAAATCAATGTGATAACACCTCAACAAATTGTAGGATAAAAACCATATGATCATCTCAATAGATGTGGACAAACCTTTTGACAAAATTCAACAACGATTTATGATAAAAACTCTCCAGAATGTGGGCATAGAGGGAACATACCTCAACATAACAAAGGCCATATATGACAAACATACAGCTAACATCATACTCAATGGGGAAAAGCTGAAAATATTTCCTCTAAGATCAGGAACAAGACCAGGATGTTCATTCTTGCCACTTTTATCCACCACAAAATTCTGTATAGACTTCCTCTTTTTTTTTTTTTTTTGCGGTACGCAGGCCTCTCTGTTGTGGCCTCTCCCGTTGCGGAGCACAGGCTCCAGATGCGCAGGCTCAGCGGCCATGGCTCACGGGCCCAGACGCTCCGCGGCATGTGGGATCCTCCCGGACCGGGGCACGAACCCATGTCCCCTGCATCGGCAGGCAGACTCTCAACCACTGCGCCACCAGGGAAGACCCTAGACTTCCTCTTTTTACATAACTAGTATCTCCCATGAGAAGTACATAGAAAGGTGACTGGGAGATGGACCAGGAGGGAAGGCAGGTACGAAGCTGGCCCTGTGTAGATTTCTGTCGGGGGAGCCTAAGCCAGTTTGCCAGGGGCCTGATGGGAGGCTGGTAACCAGCCTGAGATCTGGGTACCGGCCACACTGCTTCTTCTCTCTGTCTCCACGTCTGTTCTCAATGTGCACAAGTTGTACCTTCAATTTCTTAGCAAAGTAGACTATCACATGGGCATTAAACACATGAGTGTTTTCTGTTTAGTCTTCGTGGCAACGCTTGAAGGTGGACACATTTGTTATTCCCATTTTATAGATGAGGAAATAGAGGCTACAACCTTATGAGTTATTGTGATGATTTTTTCCAAAACCTGCAATATACATAGGCGTGCATGTAAATTCTGGCACCATTTGTGATAATTATGATGAGACTTGATCTAAGGACTGGTGTTTTGGAGGGCTTTGGAGGGTCTCCCAACTCAGAATAGGAGAATCAAAAATGGCCTCTCAGAGGAAAGACCAAACAGGAAGGGGCTTCATGAAGAGGGTCGGATGGAAAGGGCTTAGCTTCCAGGCATCATTGTACACTCCTTGGCTAGAATGTAAATTCCTTGTGGGGATGAGTGGGCCATTCACATCCTCTTCACATTCTTCACAGCTAGACACTCAAAGTAGGTGTGTTGACCATAATAGCAATACAATCTTCCAGAAGCCAAATCTGGGGCATTGCTAACCTCAGCAGTGACTTGTGTAAATTACAAACAGACAGTATGTCTAGGTATAGGTGTCAGGCACAAGGAAAAATCTCCCTCCCTCTTGGTGGAGGAAAATTTCCCACCTTAACCCCTGCTCTAGGATCTTTGGCTTTGGGCTTGGCTTCCACTTGCCCCTTGTTAGGTATCTTGTTTTTTGCACCCACATCATACCACTGCCCATCAGAGTCCTTGGTCATGAATTCCAGGTTCCTGGTGCCTGGCCCCTGAATACAGTGACCCCGTCTCTCTTATTCTTGGATCTCTGACATTGGGAAGGAGCAGCAAGTGGGGGTCCCATTGGCATGGAGGAGTAATGACCAACACCAGATTCTTCCAAGAGTGGGTTATGATGTGGGCAACAGGAAAAACACTCTCTGAAGGCCCCAAGTGCCTGAAGGGGGAGAGAAAAGAGTGACTCTGAAGATAAAGGCAAGTCGAGACACCCAGAGAAACCAGCTTCCGCTCCTTCCAGAGATGCCCAGGGTAGCCTTGCTTAACCATGCCCCTTCCTGTACCGTAGAAATAATTTCAGGGAAAATAAACTTTATTTGTCCCTCATTATTGTTGTGTATCTAATATTATACATATAATTCCAGTACTCCTTCCTAATAGTGATTAGAATAAACAATAAGAATCACTTCAGCTGCTTGACAATTAAGGTTCTAATGAGTGAAATGGAAGTTGTATGATGAGGATTTTGACAATTCACTGGTTGGGAGCATAAGCACTATTAAAAAAACGAATGAAGTCTGTAGCTAAATTATTCAAAACAAAACAAAAAAATCGGACAGGAGGGACAGATGCCAGAAATAGGCCATATTCTTCACATTAGAGGAAAAAATATGCTGAGAGAAATTCTAAAAAGGATATAGGAATCCACAGGAAATGCACGAGTGGAAATGATCTGCCTCTTTTGCTCCTTCCTCTGTCTCTTTCTTTTAATTGAGGTATAGTCTCCTATAGTGAAATGCACACATTTTACCAAGGTGTACAGCTCCATGAATATCTACACACATATACAGACCTGTGTAACCACCACTGAAATCAAGAAGTAGAACTTTCCCATTATTCCAGAAAGTTCTGTCACGCCCCTTTCCAGGTAATCGGCACCTGCAGGGGCACTGATCTGCCTTACAGTGATCTGCTTTCTATCACTGTAAGTTAGTTTGCCTGATCTAGGACTTCATCAAAATGGAACCACAGATTATTTAGTGTTTGGTATCTGGTTCCTTTCACTTAACGTAAAGCCATGCTGTTGCCCCTATCAGCAGATCATCCCTTTTTATTGCTGAGAGTGATTCTGTGGTATGAATATACCACAGTTTGTTCATCCATTCTGTTGACAGACATTTGGATTATTTCCAGCTTTGGGCTATCATGAATGAATCTGCTTTGAGCATTCTTGTTGCATACACGTTTTTTGGACATCAGCACTCCCCCGCAGGAGTGGAATTCCTGGGTCACCGGGAGGGCTATGATTCGTTTCATTGCCATATGATTTTTTTTAGCTAGTTCTTTTCTTTTCTTTCTTTTTAAAAATCATCTTATAAATGTTAATTGTTCACTTCACATTTTACCCACAGGCAAAAGTCACAAAATTTAGAGTAATTTCATATCGTTTTGATTTCCTCCTGATAGTTCAAATCTCATTTTAACTAAGGAAAAACTGATGAATGCATCTGTCTTGCGTACATCACGTTTTGCCTGTGTATCTCTGCTGAGAGCTCAATGTTAAAAAAAAAAAGATGTTGGTTTACTCAGCAAATACTAACGGGAAGGCAGAAATAACCCAGGGATTGAGCAGAACCTGCTTTCTCCGAGGAGAGGAGCAGTCTTGCGGGAACCGCCCACCGCCCGGCTAAGGCCGCCGCCTCGGGCTGCCTTGCTGAGCGGCGCCACCTAGCGTCAGCCGGGCGCAGTGCCGGGAATGCTCAGCGCCTCCTTGCCTCCTGGTTTGTGAAAATCACCCAGCGTCCTGGCGACATATTTTGCCAAAAACCAGAGAGCTCTTTTCAGCCTCCTTGGCTTTAATCGTGCACAGTTCCCGACCCCTCTGGAAAGGGTCCCTGTTGAGCCCTTGGCCCCCAGTCCTCGCTGTACCTTTATTCAGCCTCTTCTCCTTGCACCCCAAGAGGATCGCCACCATGGACAGCACCCAGAGCCGAGCAAAACTCAAGAGCGTTCCCTTCCACACCACCCCCCCAACTCGCCCCCCCCCCCATTCCTGGCCCAGTCCTTCCACTGTCCCTCCCCCATCCTCCGAAAATCTCTGCTAAGGTGGTCTCATTTTAAAAGTCCTTCAGGGAAGCCAGGAAGGGAACTGAGACTCTCTTGGATTAGGTGTGCCTCGTGGTGAGGCGTTTTCTATTTAATGTTCCAACAAACCTGTGGGGCAGCTATTAACATCCCATTTTATAAATGGAGAAAGTGGGATGTAGAGAGGTTAAGTACTTTTTTCCAGGTCACACAGCTGTTCTGGAAAGAACCATATCTCAAACTCATCACTGGCTTTTCCGCCCAGTACTATTATAGCACTTTTCGGTCCAGTGTTCCCCCTACTTTATTTATTCTCTCCTCCTCCTCCCCCTTTCACATCTTGTCCTGCTCTCCTGGGATGCTCATAAACTGCCACTCTTTCTCCTTCAGATGCCACATGTTACGTGGTTGTAAGGAACTCTAGCTGGCCCTGACAGACCGTGGCCTGGTCCCCTAGCCCGCTGCCGTAGGTATCCCTGAGAGGCCCCGCCCAATCGCGGGCATGCGCAGATTTCCGCCAATCTCCCCTGCGACCCAGGGCTCTTTGCTTGTGAAAAAAAGAAACTTTCTGGGATTTGAGATGCTTTTTTAGTACTTTAACTCCATTCTCCCAGGAAGCGATGCTTGTGATGAAGCAAATAGAAAAAAAACAACAATTAGAGCCGGAAGGATTCTTGAAATTCACTTTAGTTCTGGTGCTGCAGTAATGAGGGAGGAGGAGCTCGTCTTCGGGGCTTTTGCAGCATGATTAGTGATGCTGATAACAGCCAGGATGGGTTACCTCATCCTCTGCTGCTCAGGGGCTCTCCCTGTGTGAAGAGTGGCACACAGGGTGCCCACAGGGGGTGTACAATATATAACATGATTGGAGGAAGGTGTTGGTTTGGGGTTGGAGGGAGGGTAGCAAGATACACAGAGACAAAAAAGAAATTTGGGGGAAACAGTCACCTGTCCAAGGGGCCTTGAGAGTCAACAGGTGTGTCCTTGACCAATCAGTGTAGAGACACTCTATTATGGGTTCATTGGTGTCCCCTCAAATTCAACCCCCAGCACCTTAAAATATGACCTCATTTGGGGATAGGGTCCTTATAGGTGAAAATCAGGTCAAAAGGAGGTCATTAGGGTGGATCTTAATCCAATATGACTGATGTCATAAAAAGAGGGAAGTTGCAGACCGACAGGTACTCAGGGAGAGCGTCGCGTGATGATGAAGGCAGAGATCAGGTGATGTTTCAAGAAGCCACGATGCTAAAGGTGGCCAGCAAGCCACCAGAAGCCAGGAGAGAGGCCTGGAACAGATTGTCCCTCACAGCCCCCAGAAGGAACCAAGCCTGCCGACACCTTGATCTCAGACTTCCAGCTTCTGGAACCATAAGACAATATATTTCTGTTGTTTAAGTCCCCCAATCTGCAGTACTTTGTTCCCACAACCCTAGGAAATGAATACATACTCTACTGCATTCCAGGAGTTGATGAAGACAGCGACTAGCTCTTGTGTGGAGGACTTTGTGCTGGTTACTACACCTCTATGTCCGTGAGGAACTGTTATGCCTTTGCTAAAGATTGCAACCCCTTTCCTCATAAATTGGAATTGTTCCCACTTGGAAATGACCCTGATGCCACTAATAGAAATGTTCATTTTTTTGTCTGACAAACCATTCAGGTTGAAGAGAAATAATCTATATTTTCAGGGTCAGGACTAAGGAGAGGGAAGTGAGGCACCTGGGGCATAAAATTAAAGGAGGCTCCGCTCTCAAGTATTGACTCTGCACCTGCTCTGGGACTCTGCGCCCCCCTTAAACTATGCACCCTACATGCCTTCTTTGCCTTCCCCTAGTCCAGACCCTGTGCATTTGTACTTGGAGCCAGAGAAGATAATAGGTATAAAGGGTGTCTAGAAACTGATATGTGATTGCCGGAACTGCAGTCACAAAACCTAAAATGATTATAGAAAATCTTCTGCACAATGTCTTCATTTCCCTGAGGTTTTTCCATTTGCATGGCTGTGCACAGCATTGCTGTCAGGATTTTCATATTTGGTGATTCTCAGATGACGGATTGGGGAGAATTCAGGCAGAATACATCAGCAAATGAGTTCTGATTTCATGAACTCAAACTGACTTTGTAATGATGCTAGGAGAGCAGGATGGGCTGTAGCCTCCCTCAGGGATGGCCAGAGTGGACAGAGCACTAAGGACAATTATCTTCCATATGGCAGGACCAAGCCAGATGACAGAACTTTTCTTTTAACTCTCAGTGAAATATCTACTCTCCTAGAAATTTCAGATGAGACACCTAACCCTGCACCTTTGAGCTGGGCTGAAGATTTAGTGCATAAAAACACAGGACACCCAGTAAAATTTGAGTTTTAGATAAGTAATGAATAATTTTTTTAGTATAAGTATGGGTCATACTTACACAAAATGTTGCATGAGTCATACTTACACAAAAACTATTTATTGTTTATCTGAGACAAATGGGACTGAGTATCCTGTATTTTATCTGCTAACTCTATCTGGATTATGTGTAAGGTACTGACCTGGACTGATTGCTGGTATTTTAAGTGCACACTATAGTATGATGAGGTATGAAGGGTTTCTGCTGGTAAAAGTTTTGGCCCCCTTCTCTTGGGATTTAAATTATTCCGGGTCCAAAACGTGGCCATTAATCTTGGTAGTCAAGTGCCTCTAATTGTTTAGGCAGGCATGTTTCACCTGGAAGAATTCAAACCAGGATTTTTAGACTACAGCAGAGCTACATTTGTTGGTTACATAAAAAAATGGGGGCGGAAGAACTGCCTGTTTGACTTGGAATTTAAATGTGGTCCGCCTTCAGAGACAAGTCTTTCATGATTTAGAGCTGTTTCCTTGAGACTTTCTCCAAGGGTTAGTGTTCAGAAACTGTTTCTGAATGTAAATTAAACTTTCTTTAAAGTATAGTTTGTTCTTAATAATTGTCCAGGCAATGTGGCTAAGAAGAATATCCTCATGACAGCTGTGATTTGGACGATGTCTTTGGCAAGTCTGCAGGACAGAGGAAGCCAGGGTCCTCTTGTTGGGAGTGTTCCTAACTGTCCCTCTACCCACACATCCGTCTCTCCATCCATCTGCCAAACACCTGGTCTGGGCACATTGAGAAGAGAGAGAAAAACAATACAGTTATATTCTTCAAGGGGCTCACAGTCTCTTAGAGAAGAGAGGCATGTAACTTGACCATTATAATAAATTGTGACTTTGCTGGGCACAGTGGATTATGGAAATACCCAGATGCAGGATTTGATTTAGGTACAGGAAGGGAGAGCCAATGTTCAGGAGGAACTGATGCCTTAGTAAATCTGTAAGGATGATTAGGAGTTACTTAGCCAAGGGCTGTATTTGGAAGGTTGCGGCAGGACTCATTGGTCATTTTCTGGGTAGAGACACTGGGGGAAGGTGGGCGGAAGACTTAAAGGTGAAACCTACATTTCTGGCTTAGCACATGGCCAGAAGGTGAACACAGCTGGGGAATTAGGCTTGGACCTTCAGAGTAGTCACTTTTAGAAGAAGTGAGTAATTAGACCACGATGAATGTTGGGAAAACTTTAAAATGTTCATTCTCTGTGAGCTTGGGAGATTTCACATTAATCCACAAGAAAGGTCACCTCTACTTTCTGGCGACCAGAATGACAGACTTTGGTGTTGATTATTTACATGCCCTGTATCACTCTTAAAGGTTTCCTTTTCTTTCATTTGAATCCATAGTAATAAAAGTAGAGCATATCGGGCTTCCCTGGTGGCGCAGTGGTTGAGGGTCCGCCTGCGGATGCAGGGGACACGGGTTCATGCCCCGGTCTGGGAGGATCCCACGTGCCGCGGAGCGGCTGGGCCCGTGAGCCATGGCCACTGAGCCTGCGCGTCCGGAGCCTGTGCTGAGAGGCGCGCGTACCGCAAAAAAAAAAAAAAAAAAAAAAAAAAGTAGAGCATATCTACGCAATGGCAGAATAGATAGAGGAAAAGGAAGGCTGGTCATGTGGTCCTGCTCAGTGTAGAGGGTGCTGCTTTCAAAGAGCTGCCCAGAGAACTTGATGAATCAGTAAAACATGACATATTTGCCTTCAAAATTGGACTGCATCACTGAGTGGCACACTGCAGCAAAATGGGTGATACGGAGCTCCATAGGTTGTATATTTGGGAAAAGTGTACTAGATGAGCTACAGATTGTATTTTCCATGTCTTCATGACGCATGTTTTCAATTACTAATAGTTGGGGACAGTTCCCACTGGAACAGATATCTTCCATAATTTTTAATACAAAATTAGTCACGTAGATTCCCTGGGACTTGATGTTTTATTAAGTCTCTCTGTCTCTCTTTTCAGAGGAGAGCTGTGTGCTGTGCACTCCTAAAAGACTTTTATTTTTTTATTTAATTATTTTTATTTTTTTAAACATCTTTATTGGGGTATAATTGCTTTACAATGGTGTGTTAGTTTCTGCTTTATAACGAAGTGAATCAGTTATACATATACATATGTTCCCATATCTCTTCCCTCTTGCGTCTTCCTCCCTCTCACCCTCCTATCCCACCCCTCCAGGCGGTCACAAAGCACCGAGCTGATCTCCCTGTGCTATGCAGCTGCTGAGATGTGCATTAAAAGTGAAGTGGACTGGTTTCTGCTCAGAATTCAAACAAATGCTTTTTCTGGTCAAAAATGATGAAAGGATCTAAAAGACAACCCTTAGATCTTCATGATCAACTATAGAATGATACTTTTGTTCTACACCAGTGCAGCTTGAAGAATGTTTATTTGGCAATAGAAAAAAGGTCACCATTTTAAGGCAGTTCAGAAACCAAATGTTCCCATAATATGGCAGCTTTCTCACAAAGCAACCCTTGGCTTTGCTGCTTTGGAATCTGTGCTTTTGACAAGCTCAAGCTCTCTTAGATGTGTTAGTGTGTTAGTGTGTGTGTGTGTGCCTGTGTGTGTCAGGGGGAATCAGTGGTTGGAAGCCTGTTGATTGTAAATGCTGAGGTCTCCACAATAAGGAAACTATTTTTATTGCAAGGTGAGTTCTTTAAATAAGACAAGGAGGTGGTGGGGAGAGAATATCCAGGTGCGACATATGTAGAAACAGAGCAGTGTGTGCAGAGAAACTTGAATCAGGTTGTGATTTTTTTAACTACCCAATCCTTTCTTTTAAGCAGCATTTGTACAACCCTGCCTGAAACAGAAAACCTCTTTAATTAGCTCCTGCAGAATGTCTTTACTGCCACCTGTTGTTCAGGAAAATATTAGGGCTCCAAGGGGGCCCTGGGAGATGGTTTGAATGCCTGAGGTGCGTCTCCATTCTGCATTGCCATTCTAAATGCAACTCTTTGAGACACAGCCTATGGAGGTGTTGTAAGCTGTATTCATCCAGTGCCAGCATAGACCTGGCAAGTGACATATTTTCTTGACACAGAACAAACTGCACACTTAGTTGCTAATCATTATTGATTAGAATCTTAAAAAGCTATGCTTTCCATTTCAATAGAAGCAATGAAATGTATTTTAGAGATGGAAATCACCTCTCCAAACAATATTAAGGAAAAATAAAGGGAGTGGAAGGATTCCATGGTTAGGATTGTGTCCAACAGTGTCTTAGACTTTGGTATGCTAATTACAGATACGTGGGAAAAGTTGAAACTAATCACAGAGACAGGTCAAAGCCCCAGTCATTGCACGTTAACCCAAGTGGCCCACTGTAAACTTTATATTTATTTTTGCTTCTCTTGGGTATAGCAAATGTGTCTGGTTTTGTCCATTAAAGCCTCAGATCAGGTTTATTTGCTCAACATCTGTTAGGATGAGGGTCTTACTCTATTTTTTTTTTTTTTTTATTGCGGTACGTGGGCATCTCACTGTTGTGGCCTCTCCTGTTGTGGAGCACAGGCTCCGGACGCGCAGGCTCAGCGGCCATGGCTCATGGGCCCAGCCGCTCTGCGGCATGGGGGATCTTCCCGGACCGGGGCATGAGCCGGTGTCCCCTGCATCGGCAGGTGGACTCTCAACCACTGCGCCACCAGGGAAGCCCGAGTCTTACTCTTAATTGGTACCATCCGGAAAGGAGGAGGAATGCTCAGAGGATCATCATAATGGATTGAAGGCCCAGGACTTTTACATTGCAAAATTATTGTTTTTGTTAAGCTAATATACATATATAATATACACAATATTATAAATATATAATATTATATATATGTGTGTATATGCAAATAAATACACATTTGTTAATGTGGGAGCCTACAATTTTACAACCCAACAATATAATTGGGAGATGAGAGTTGCATGATTTAAGGTACCAGCAAGAGGCATGTGTGTGTGTGGTGTGTGTGTGTGTGTGTGTGTGTGTGTGTGTGTGTGTGTATGTTTAGGGATGCTAAGTGTCTTCTTTCTGGGCATTTTGCCTTTTCACAGCACCCTACTGCTTATTCTGCTTCTTATTCTCCCCCCTCCTCTGGCTGTGGTTTCCATAGCTGCAGCAGGCGGGTCCTCCTCACTTGCACACAGATGCTATTCTGTACTCAAAGCCACAACACTACAGGCTTACTTTAAATGATTTAGTTTCTATCCTTTAGATCTCTCTTTATGTAATTTGAGAGCTCATTAATAAGTACCATTTTGTGTGACTGAAAAATAGAAAAGGAGTACTGGCATTAAACATAAAATCCAAGAACTGAGTTAGGAACACAATGCACTTTTTTTTCTCTTTATGTCAATTATAGTCTGGAGATGAATGGAAACCCAGCTATGCCACTGCTCGGCTTCCACAAAAACCTCTGCAGGAGGCAGTAATCTGAGTAGATTCTTTGGTTTGATTTCCAGATGCATCTTTGTTATGGCAGGGCTTCTTCTAATTTTATTCCTTCTAATTCTTACCATCCTATTCTTTCCTGGGAGAGAGAGAGAGAGTGTGTGTGTGTGTGTGTGTGTGTTTTGGGGGTAAACTTTTGAGTATTGGCTTGGGGAAGTCATTCCACAGGGATGCCAGGGGTCCCACCCTTCAGAAGGTGCTCTGCAGCTGCCTGTGCTTCTGTTACCCCAGAGAACTCTGGCTGAAACAGGAAGTCACCTGCCAAGCTCAGACTTCTCATACATTCAGGCAAAGGGAGTCAGGTAATACTGTGACAAAGGGCCATGGAGCTGGACTTGGAGGCGATAGTGCACCTGACGGCTCACTGGGTGTGTCCTTCCTCACATTGCTGTTGGTCTCCGTACAGGATTTGGGAGAGTGGCAGGAAACTTCCCTCTGTTACTCACAGTCCTGTTTTCACAGACCGACCTTGGCACAGGCATCGAGACAGACTGTGTGTCCCTGTGGGAAAGGTTTGAAGAGCAAAGATGTGTATTTGATAAGAATCTTCATATTTTATGTGGCTCCAGTATGTTTGGTAATATTCTTCCAGCCTTCAATTTTCTCCTCTTTATTTGATAGACACACATGTCTTGGAATAGTCCATCTTTTGTATCCATGTCTTCTCATATTCATACATTGGATTGGACAATATATGCTTACAGGGTTAAGTTATTCCATTCTCCAGTGAGCCAATGATCAAATGGTTCTGACACCTCTGGAAGCTTCCAATGATCCAAGGTCCAGTACTATGACAACTTTTCAGGACTGCTTTCAGGAAGTAAAATCTGTGCAGGAGTTGAGGTAATTTCTTAACCTCTGGAGGCAGCCTCCAGCCATCCACATATCCCAGTTTGGAGGAAGCCTTCCCAGACCTGCTCTTGGGTGTCCACCCAGGGGCTGCTTCTCACATGCATGGTCGTCTGAACAAACGGGGCTCCGTGTCTGGGAGAAGACTCTGCAGACACTGAGCGTGGTGATGGGATTATTCTAGTTAAGGGGATAGCAAAGAAGGGCTCCAGACCAGCAGACCCTAGACATTTTCTGAGGGTCCAGTGATAGCACTTCTAAAGGGAAACTGGACTTTCATAACACAAGATAGTTGCATTTCCTATAAGAATGCATTTCTTATAGACACACTTCTTTCCAGAACAATGTAGAGTCATGGGGATGTGTTCTCAGAACACACAAATTGAAGAAGGTAGGGCTTAATTTTTTTAAAAAAAATACATCTTTTAGCCTAAAAAGATAGAGAAGTCATTAATAAATGATTAACTTGTTTCTTAAGATGGTGCCACTTCTAATTTATTTTCCAAATTTATTTATTTTCAATTGTGTTTTTTTCAGCATTAGTGGTGGTACCACCCACGTAAGAGTTTGAATTTCAAGAGTATAGCATAAGAAGAAATTTAAATTTATGACTGTACTTAAAAATAAGAACTTAATATTCACTAAAATCATGAGCTATTCAGTTGACAGGTCACTGATGAATGATGGGAATTTTTGTTTATCTGTAATACTGCCATGTATCTTATCATTAACATGGTTTGAGATTCATTTGGTGTTTGAAACCTAAAATTACATGCGTTTTAGTTAAGTACAAAATTTTAGGGGGAGATTCATATTTCCAATTTTTGGTGTAATGTCATATTAATATTTCAAATTTGCACAATGCAAATTTACCTAAGACATAACTGTCCAATATTTTTGAGAGTGTAAATGTCTAAGCAGTTAGAAGTTAATGTTTTAATTCAGGTTTTAGTTGTGATGGTTTTTGGTTTGCATTTTAAAAAAAATATTTTTATTATGGTCAATTACATAGAACGTAAAATTCACCATCTTAATCATTTTTAAGTGTATGATTCAGTGGCTTTAAGTACTTCATATTGTGTGAAACCATCACCACCATTCATCTTCAGAACACTTTTTATCTTGCAAAACTGAAACTCTGTATATATTAAATAGATTCTCCAATCCCCACTCCCACCGGCCCTGGCAACCACCATTCTACTTTCTGTCTCTGAACTTGATTACCCTAGGTACCTCTTGTGAGTTGAATCATACAATATTTGTCCTTTTGTGATTGGCTTATTTTGCATAGCTTAATGTCCACAAGATTCATGCATGTTGCAGTATGTGTCAGAATATCCTTCCTTTTTAAGGCTGAATAATATTGCATTGTATGTATAGACTACACTTTCTTTATCCATTCATCTGTCAGTTTCCACCTTCTGGTGATTGTGAATAACATTGCTATGAACATGGATGTACAAGTAACCTTTTGAGTCACGGTTTTCAATTCTTTCGGGTATATACCTGATTTGCATTTTTGTGCCTCTACAGTTTTTGTTCATGATGTTCACTCTGCTGCTTGGAATATTCTTCCTCCTATTCACCACCACCGCAATGCTATTCATGCTTCAAGGACTAGTTTTAAGATCTGCCCTTTGGAATACCTTCCTGGAAATTCTCAGCAGAAAGCAGGCTCCATACCGTGTTCCCATGGCACTTTGTTCCTTTAGGATGGGCATAGATTAGAGGGATAATGAGTGGGGCACGATGAACTATGTCCACCATGTGGAGGTTGTTGATGCAATCTTCATTAGCAAAGACCAGGCCCTGTGCTCAGCGCCAGCCAGACACAGTGCTGGCTCCCATGCTGTCCCTTTCCTGGAGGTATTCCCAGTCTCCTTGCGAAGATAGGACATGTTCATATAAAAGAAACACATGACAGATAGCATATCTTCCTTAGTGAACATGATGTTAGCAGACCTTACAATTCTAGTCTGTGGTACCAGAAGTGTATTACCAGCATATTTAAATTTGACCAGATTTAACTGAGGCACCAGATTTACTGTGTGCCTTGCACTATGGGGAACACAGGTCTTAAAGCAGTTTGCAATGGACATGATCACAAATATGTTGAATGAGATACTTTACTTCCCATCCTGGTGTTGGAATCATTTATGGCCCATTAGAGGTGTTACACATGCTTTTGAATGAATGGATTAGTATTTGAAATCCTTTGGAGAAAGTCATATTTTTACTCCTTTTCTGCATAAATGATATTTTCTGATATCTAATAGTGTAATATAACCACAGCTTCATTTAACTGAAGCTCCTGGTTAACTGAAGATTTCAGTGTTGGCCTCTAAATAGTTCCCCTTAGAGGAGGTTAAGTAGGGAAAGGAAGCTGAGGCATGGGGCAGAATGAGCCTCTTTATCAAAGGGGTGGCCCCTGATACTTGGTCTAGCCTTTTTGGCCGGGGTTCTGTGCTGTCTCTTGACCTTCTGCATTTTGTAGTTGAACCCCCTTTACAGATGGCCCCTAACAGGCTCGCTGACAATTGTCAGCCACATGTTAGGTGGTCTCAAAAACACATCCACAGCTATTTTGCTGGTGGCTGATGAAATAACAATAACCCCTAGAACTGTCCCCTCCTCCTACCACTCCTAGCTTTAATGATCTATGTATTTAAGATCAACCACACAAAAAATTACTAAAATCACCAAGCTCTACTCACCAATAAGCATGGGTAGTTGTTCAACCTAGAGGGTGAATTTGTCTGACCCGCCATCTCCCCACAACTCCAACGTGTGGATATAATTTGGGGAAAAAACAATAGAAGGTAAGAACAGGCCAGTTGGACTTTGATTTTCATAGAATTACTTTTATTAACTCATATCAAAATGAATGATAAATTCTGATGATTGATGTTGATGGGACAAAGGGATTCAACTCAGTTTTGTTTTCAATCCAAAAGAATTTTATGGACTCTTTCCCGTGTGCTCAGCAATGGACAATGGGGAAGAGTCAGGGGACTTCCTCTGTGCTTCCCGAACCAGTGAGGATTAATCTAAGGTTGTTAAATGAGAAAATCGTAGCAACAACAACAGCAGCAGCCAGCATTTCTGGAGCCTTACTATGCGCTGGGCCCTGTGCATGTCTGTATACATTATCTTTTATCATCCTCAGAGAACTCTGAGGGAGATGCTATTACTATTATTCCTGTTTCACAGATGAGGAGACAAGGCACAGAGAGGTTGCTTCACTTGTCTATGCTTGCACAGCAGTGAAGTGGTAGAGCCAGGATCTGAACCCAGGAGATCAGCCTCGAGGGTTAATGCCATAAGCCACATCGCATTGCTGCTGCTTCTGCTAATAGCGGCCAGTCCTAACCGGCTGCTGATTCCTCACTATGCTGGGAAAGAGATACCATTTTCACCTCCATTTTAGCGATGAGAAAAAGAATGTCCAGAGAGGTCTGTGATTGACCAAGTTCACACAGTCCATGGCAAGACCGAGATTTGAGTTCCTTAGCTTAGTTCTACAGTGACAGCTTGTACACACTGTGCTGTCTCCTTGTGGTAACAATAAAAACAACTATTGTCAGGTGTTCTAGATGAAGGGAAGAGAGTCTTGAAGACAGCTGACATGATATCCTCTTTCTCTGCTGATCAGTAAAGCAGGCACCCTGTGTGGTGGCCTGACCACAAGGCAAGTGAAACCTCAGTGTCCCTCACTTGCTGCAGCCCTTCCAAGAGTCTGGGAGGGATCCTCCCAGTGTTTGTAAAATATGGAAAAGCAGATAAATTTTGTAGAGTGTGAAAAATAATTTTGTGTTCTTTTTCTCAAAGAGTCCCCAACCTCTAACTGTATAAACCGGTGGTTCTCAAAGTGGGAACCCTCTCAAAGTGGGAACCAGGAACGTTAACATCACAAGGGAACTCGTAAGAAATGCACATTCTCAGCCCCACCCCAGATCTACTTGAATTAGAAGCTCTGGGAAGGGCCCAGAGTTTGGTGTCTTATCAAGCCCCCAGGGAGACTTAGCAGCAAATCTGAGCATCAACACCCTCCCAGGCAAGGTCCCTTTAAAGCCCTGTGGCTAATTTTATACTAATAACTTTATACTGTCTTTCTTAAAGGGCACCGCAAATTGTATAAGCCTCAGAACCTCCGTCTGGATCCACCCCATCGTCACAACTTTTAAATGTGCTCTTTTCCCCAGGACGGAGGCAGGGCTAGTTTCTGCCTGGGAGGCTTTGTGTTTTACACAAATTTTATGATATTTCTAAAATGTTTTAACTTGACAAGAAACAGCGCGATGATATGGTTTACCAGAGAGAAAGATTTGTCTATACAGAAGGAACGTCACCTCCTACGCTCAGCTCACCTGTTGCAGGGCAGCCCAGATTGCCCCAGGCTCACAGGCAGGCTGCAGCCCGACACCCTTTGAAGTTTAACCAGACCCAGAAACAGGACTCCTGGGAGCTTTGTGACGTCTGCATCCAGCTGTCAGGCAAAAGAGGGCAGCATGAGTGCACAAGCTTCCCACCTCCACCGAGATGCCCAGGTTTCCAGATTAAAGGGCTCGGTCTGGCTCCTGCAGGTGCTGCCTCTTTCATGAAGGGCAGGAGGCAGGGACGGCAGGATTGCAGAACAGTGTCACTGCTGCATCCTTGGGATGGGCCTTTCTCCTTGCACAGATGAGGTCCTGAGGTCCAGAAAGAGAAGTGAGAGGTTTAGGGACAAGAGGTGATGATGGAACATACACAACCGAAAGCCTCCTACTGAGCTCCGTGGGTCTTCTCACTGTTCTGCTGTCTCTTGGTTAGTTCTCCACACTAATGCTTTTTAATTTATTCTTGAGGATCCACTGGCTCAGACCAGTGTGGCAAGAGTTACCTGTGATAATGTTCAGTGCAATACTTTTTAAATTTTTTTATCATAGCGAAAAGTAAGAAATACTATGAAGATCCCAAATTAGCAGACAGCTAGCTGCCTATATTTCAGGGACCCTTAATATATGTAATCACTAAAATAATATAATCATTAAAATGATGATAGGAAAAATTGCTAAATGACAAGGCATGTTCATGATTATCGGCTTTTAGCTGGTTTAGGAAAGAGTTTGCAATTTATTATGCCCAGATCAATCCTATTTTTGGAAATTCTGTATATAGAAAGAACAGTGGAAATGAATACTCCACAATGTTAACGGGGCTCTCTCATAAACGTGGTGGGGTAGTTAGTAATCATTTTCATTGTGTTTTTTCTTTCTTTGAAATAATATACATTGATAAATTTGACTTTGCAGTTATAGAAAAGAAATGTTACACTAGCAAATTGGATGGGAAGTACCATTTATTAGTATAGCATGGCCATTTTAATGTCACCATATTTAAGGGAGACTTTTCAGCGTGTATCCACTGGGAAACTGAATATACAAACTGACTATGGCCAGATCATACATAAAAACAGAATTCTGGTGACAACCTGTAGCAACCAGCCCAGAATGCCCCAAATGGCCAGGATTTGATCAATCACTGACACCTTTCTTAATTTATGCCTGTGTTTCCAACTTACAACCAATGAGAAAAAGCCAAATACGTTCCCATAACCAGTCACGTAGGATGACTCCTTCTAGTTAATCCACCTTCCCCATCAGCTTCTTCCAATCAGGAAACACTATTTTTTTTATTGAAGTATAGTTGATTTACAGTGTTGTGCTTTTCTTCCTTTTAAATAAGTTCATTTGTATTTATTTTTAGATTCCACATATGAGTGATATCATATGATATTTGTCTTTGTCTGACTCAATGCTGTGTTAATTTCTGCTGTACAGCAAAGTGATTTAGTTATACACACACACACACACACACACACACACATATATATATATATATATATAACATTTTTAACATATTCTTTTCCATTATGGTTTATCACAGGATATTGAATATAGTTCCCTGTGCTATACAGTAGGACCTTGTTGTTTATCTATCCTGTATATAGTAGTTTGCATCTGCTAACTCTAAACTCCCAATTCATCCCTCCTCCACCCCCACCCCCCTTGGCAACCATAAGTCTGTCCTCTATGTCTGTGAATCTGTTTCTGTTTTTTAGATAAGTTCTTTTGTGTCATATTCTAGATTCCACATATAAGTGATATCATATGGTATTTATCTTTCTCTTTCTTTCTGACTTTCTCTTCCTGACTTTTGCTTAGTATGATAATCTCTAGTTCTGTCCATGTTGCTGCACCTGGTGTTATTTTGTTCTTTTTTATGGCAGAATAGTATTCCATTGTATATATGTACCACATCTTCTTTATCCATTCATCTGTCAATGGACACTTATGTTGCTTCTGTATCTTGGTTATTATGAATAATGCTGCTATAAACATAAGGGTGTGTGTATCTTTTTAAATTATAGTTTTGAGGGAGTGCCACTGTTTTTCCATTATGAAGCTCTTCCACCACTCTGCCTGCCTTTGAGTCTCTGCCAAACACATGGGATTGTGGCTGACTCCCTTGCTATAGCAAGTTCATAGTGGATAGCTTTTGCTTGTTCTCATTTGGGTGGTCTTTGTTTATTTCCACATAAAATTCAGTCTTTTGGGAAATTATGTACATTTAAAAATTATGCACTCTGTATGTAGCATTATGTTATCCCTAGTATGAAACATCTGATTCTTCATTATTGAGAAATTTTTAATCTCAAGCTAGTTGCTAAATCCAAATGACCCAAAATGATTTGGAGAGATTAGGGTCCAACTCATGGTGGATGAAATAAACACTGAGCTTGCAATTATTATTGTGCTAAGATTTCCTAGTAGGGAAAAGTAGCATCAGGAGTAGAGAAATCATGGCTTTCATTAACAGATCCATGGAATGTTAATATTCTCAAACTATTTGCTAAGTCTCACTACCTTGTCCCTCTGGCATTAAATTCAGTTTACAGAAAAATTAACAAAATTTTGACTAACAGGCAAATAAGCTAAAAACAAGACAACCTGCAAAAGTTTTGATCTTGAACAAGACCCTGTCAGCTGCCTTGTGAGTAGTCAAACTCGTGTTTTTTACTGTGTGAATGATCGTGAAATGGTTGGATAGATCAAACTTCGTTATTAATAAGGATAAGTTAGTATTTTAGGCAGTTTTCATCCGAGAGAAAGCTGGGGCTAACTTTGGAAACTTTGGAGAAGAAGAGTGCCGAACAATTTGGGAAAATGTGTTGAAATCATGTAGGAAGAACTGAGACACAGTGGGAATATGAACGATGGATTCTGGTTATCGAACGGGTTTCAGAAGACATCGTGGTGAAATACCCTGAAATGAATAAAAAGGGGATAATCTGATTCCTGTATCAATGGGCATGTGTAGGTGGGGGTGTGCTGTCAGGGAGAAAAGTCACAAATCCAAGCCATTAAAAAGAAACAATCCTTCTATTTTGATGTCAAACAATTGGCTGGTTTATCAAGAATCAGATAACTTACATCCCACACTGATTCAAATAGCTACTTTCTATATGATAGGACAATAGTACTTGTGTACACACCTGTGACTTCAGCTCATTGATCTGGAAATCAAGTGGGATTATATGAAATCAGAAAGCTTTTCCCAATTCAAGCTGACAAAATTTGCTGACTAGAATTTTTAGGTGGGTTGTTTTTTCATTATATGTGAACACCGCGCGCTTTTGCTATACACTTGAATACATGCTTACGAGTTCAGAATTAGGTGAAAACAGCCAAATGCGTATGTGTATGGCATTCAAGAACAGCAGCAATTTATTTTGTTCTTCCACTGCATTTAAATGTATAGCAAAGTTGAATATCTTAAAGGAGCAATTAAGTCTTAAATCATTAATCAGTCAAGGACAAAGAAGCTGGCGATGTCCTCACAGAGCATGTGGCAGATGGACCATTCTGTCCTTATAGTCCAGAATCAGAAAGGGTATGTTAGAAGGAGGGTCAGCTCCACAGGTAGGGGGTGTGGTGTCCTCAGAGTTTTATTGAAAGGTCCACCTTACCTATGATAAGGTAATCACCTTACCCACCTTCTTTGGCAGCTATCTGTGCTTATTTTAGCAATAGTACTTTTTGCTTTTAGGGAGTAAGGCAATGATGGCAAACTTCTTCCAGATTTTGGGCCAACTCTAATCTGTTGGAAGTGGCTGCTTGGAATCTGGTATTTAGATTTGTAAGACTGTGGGAACAAGTACAGGCCGGGGCTGTCATACAGGAACTGGGAAGAGTTGTCTTGGACCTGATTTCCTCTCAGAAGCCTGAGTGTAAAGCTTACACTTTAGCTCTTACTTTCACAGTTTAACTGTCTTAATATCTACAGATGAGTAAGGTCTACACAGGCTAGGTGGATCTTGGAAGAGAAGATTCCATTGCCGGACACTGTGAAGGTGAGGAAGACTGGTCCAGTTTGAGGTTCAGCAATGGGGAAGGTGAGGTGCCTGGCCAACTGTGGGGACGTAGGAAAGCACCTGGAGGAAATAGTATAAGAGCAGAAGTGGGGAGAGTTCCTGGGAGGCAGGTGTGCAACAAAGAACACACCTGGCCATTCTTCTGCCAGCCCTGGTTCCATTACCTTTTCTAACAAATTCTCAGGCTTCCCTGAGAATTGCCCTGGAGGAGGGCAAACCTTTGCATCATTCTTCCCACTCTGAAACTCTTTCCCAATGTTCTCAATGCAGTCTGCCTAGATCTTTCTTTGTAGCTCTTAAAGAGGAACAAAGAAATATTTGGGTAATGAAAACTAGATGCAGGTGAGTGGGAGATGGCATGTTATAGATATCATTCTGGGAGCTACTAAAGGCAAAACTGTATATATTGATTTTCAAGTAGAATTAGGTGGGGGAGATGGTCTTTCAAAGATGGCTAAAAAATGAACTTGTCCTTTCTAAGGTCTAATTAAGATCCTCTGTCAGAAACTATAATAAGAACTGCATATAATATCACTGGGGACAATGAAAACTGTTGGTCCTTTTTGAATTTAATAGGATGTCATGATTCAAAGAAATTACCTATTATTTTTTTTTAAACCAAGGCTGGAAAATAAAAAAAAGAAGCTCTTCTCATTAGACTACATCTGGGTGACCCTCCTGGTCTTATATCTGTAACATAGTTGGAGTAAAATTCATGGATCAATATGGGTTCTGAGACAGGAGGTTGCATTTCATGTTGATGAGATTCAGGTTCATTTACGCTACGGCATTATTAATGGATGTTACTTGCTGATCAACTCCCATATGATTTTTTAGTTTCCAATCTAGACAAGTTAATAAAAAAGAAAATCTGTAGAAAGATTTCTGGGCTAAAATGTTCCTTCATTTTCCCTTTTCCTCCCAATGAAAGAAAACTGGACCAACAAATGGTCCCTGGCTACATATGGATGCAATATGAGTACGCGAATGTTTGATGACAGAAAGCAGAGTTGTAATCTATTCCAAATGGATCGTCATCTGGATACTTGAAATGCCATGTTGTAAACAGTGTTCCCTTGTCTTATAGGATGTTATGTAGGGTTGAATGCAGATGAAAGCCTAAATTTATATCATGAAACAAAGTATAAAATGAACATTAACCTCCTAAGTACTCTTTTTTTTCACTGTCAGATTCTGTTAACTGCCTGTCTTCTAATAGTAGTGCCCCTAAAGATCTTTCTTTAATGCTTTGGCCATTTGATGACCCTCATTATTTCTCTCTCTTTCTTTCTCTCCCTCTCAAAAAAGTGGGTAAGAAATTTAGAGCTCAAAGGAATTTTGGAATCCTTTAGTCCACACAACCTCACTTTATAAAACAGCAAATAAAACATAGGAAAGCTATGTAGTCACACGGCTCAGTAGGTAGTAGGTGATCCAGGAATTTAGTCTATGGACTCCTAGAATAGGATAATTTGGATGATGCTATATTGTTGCCTTTCAATAAATACCTGTCTTATTCTGTAATGCTTCCCTTCCTAAGAAAGGACTGATTTTATCAGCTGTTCCTTATAACCAGAATAGGTATACAGAATTAACCATTTGATTATATAGACTTCATTCATTCAACATTCATTCAATCATTTAGATAATAATTATATTCCTTAACCTTTTATTGTAAAGATATACTACTCAGTGTAAAGAATATCAGCACTAAAGAAACATGAAAAGGAGTAACATTCCCTTTTTGTCCACCACATCCCACTTCCCAGAGGTATTTGCTTATGCAAGCATACAGTATACCCTTTCCAATATTGTTAATGCAAAAAACATGTTTTAGTACATAATATCGTATATATATGTAGGCACTTGTTAAAAATGTGAGCATGCAATACATATTTTTCTGCAAATTTCCTTTTTAACTCTTTTCACATAATAATATCATGGACACTTTTCCATATCTTATTTATCTGATTTACTCCTGTTATGAGGGGCCGAGTGTATATATTTTATATATTTTTTGTGTATGTAGCAATCCAATTCATAGTTTGCATGGTATGGGTGTTTATTTTACCATTCCTCTGTCGATGAGCATTTTATATAGTCCCTGATTTTCATTGTTGAAAACAGTACTACAATGAGTATCTCTTTTTGCACTTGTACCAACACATTTGTAGGATGCATTCCTACAAGGAGGATTTCTGGGTCCTTCATTTATATTTATTGAGTAACTACTTTGTGTAAAGTGCTGGAAAGGCTATAAAATAATAAGATTCAATCTTTGAAGGTAAAGAAGTGGTTCCTGCTCTCATGAAGCCTGTAGTTAAGGTAGTAAGAAATATATACAAATAACAATTTCAAATAGACAATTGTTCAGTGTTCTTTAGAAAATACAGAAGAACCGCCATGAGAAGATAAAAACACCTTGACTTCCTAACCCAGCCTGTGCAAAGTAATAATTACTTAGAGATGGGAGTTTCAGTGGAATGCATTGAAAATTTCCAAATAAAATTACTTGTGCCCATCAATATGAATGAGTTGAAACATGGGAATGCAGAAGGTGACTTGTTTATTGAAAGAGGTCTAGAGAGCATAATTCGTTTTGAACTTTTAGGAAATATCTCTATTTGTGAAGGGGAAAATTGTTGCAGTTCACTAGATAATCTAAGAGTGAAAGAACTTTTATTTCAAAGATCTTTTCTTGACGTTTGATACAAACAAACATTTTTATTTTGGCTCAAGGCTAACTCATTTTAGATTTCAGCTTCATATATGTGTGGGCTCAGCTACCTAGCCTTTTTTTGAATCTAGACCATTTTGGTAAATCACATATTTGTCTTTAGTGTAGCAGAGGTTAAGAATGAGCACTTCTATTTTTTTCTTTTTTTAATTACAATCTCGATAATATTTTATTAGGGAAGCTTCTCTTCAAATTCAGGAGCCTTAGTTGAAGCATCATCCCCCTTCAGAATCTTACAATAGGATTCAGGTTTATGAGGAGTCTGAAGGGTAAGCTGGGACGAAGTGAGAGAGTGGCATGGACATATATACACTACCAAATGTAAAATAGATAGCTAGTGGGAAGCAGCCGCATAGTACAGGGAGATCAGCTCAGTGCTTTGTGACTACCTAGAGGGGCGGGATAGGGAGGGTGGGAGGAAGACTCAAGAGGGAGGAGATATGGGATATATGTATATGTATAACTGATTCACTTTGTTATACAGCAGAAACTAACAGAACAATGTAAAGCAATTATACTCCAATAAAGATGTTAAAAAAAGAAAAATAAAAATGTATTCAAGCATAAAAATATTCATGTGGACATGAAGGTTATAAGCCATATGATCCAACATCTTTATCCTTCAGGAGAGGAATTAGTGGGAAAAATGGGGATTCTTCTTATTTTGTATGGTGTTTGGCAAAAATTCCTTCAGTAAAATCTTAGCATCCCTTTTTCCTCCCTGTCTCTTCATGTTGTTGAAGTTACTTCACCCAATACATAATACAAGCTTAGCCCTGCTTGTAACACTCAGCAAGTTCAAACCACCCATCAACACACAGGGAAAACCAACAGGTTAGACGGGAGGGTCATTAAACATGGAAAGGACTGACACTATGGCAGAATAAATGGCAATATTCAGAGGAAAAGTTTAGGGAACCTTAAGATATTTTGATCATCTGAAGCATTTCTCAATTCCTAGAAATAAGACACAACAACCAACTACGTCAACTGGCTTTGGAATCAGGTCCCGGTTCCTAGGGTTCCTACATGGCAAGGTAACACCAGGAGGCAGAACAGAGATTTGCCTTCTAAGGGATGCAAAGGCATGTTTAAATGTTTCCTTTGGTCTCTGATGTCTTCATTAGGTGATCAGGAGGCCGCCCACTCCTGTCTGGCCCTGTTTCCATGACTTCTTCAGGAAGAACCATGGGCTGACCCCATGCAAGGGTCCTTGCAGCCTATTCTGAGCGAGGCCCGTGGAGGGCCCCAGAGCTGGCATTGCACTAGCAACAAACTGCAAGAAAAAAATATTTTGTATTTCACAGGCGTTAGAACTGCAAACAAAGGACTGCTTGTAAAAGATCCAACCCTCACTTTTAAAAAGTCAGCTTCGGTAGTTTAAAGCCATGCTAGGTAGTTTTTAAGTTAAGAAAGAATTTTAATAGTGATGAACATTCCTGTAGAGAAACCCTCTGGAAATGGAACAGTTAACTTGTTTATTGGTTATCAGAAATATTTTTTAAAAATTTATTTTACTATTTTAACTAGATTTTAACTATCGCAGTATAGTGAAACATACCTAGTGTTTTTTTTTTTTCTAATTGTGATTTCTTCGCTATTAGAAATAGTAACTGAATCTAGTTGGTGTGGTCATGGGTTAAGACACTGTGGGCTTGGAACCAAGTAGAACTGGGTTCTAATCCCACCTCTGCCACTCACCAGGTTTGAAGCCAGGTACAGATTTCTTCACCTTTCTGTGACTCAGTTTTCTCACCTGTAAAAAGAGATCCATACTATAACCTCTCATATAGGTTACTAGGAGTAAAACATGAGTTGATTTCTAAAATGTACTTAGGACAGTGCTCAAAAATTATTATCACAAATTATTGCCAGTAATAATTCATACTGTTTTGAATATCAATCACATTAAACTATTATTTAGTACTAATTATGTCCTAGAATTAGGAACCTTTAAATGAATAGGAGTAATTATTGCGTTTGGTTTTAATAAACTCCACTTCATCCAGAACGTTTAGAAAATGAGACTTAATCCTCGCTCGGGTCAATAGGTAGACACTATATACACCAATAGATCACCAATTTAAAAAGTCTTCTAATTTAATACCTTAATTATTCAACATCTCTCTGATGATGCAGGAGGCATGCTACCGTGTGTTGGATCACTCTTCTAAATCCAATTTTGTTATCATCTATGAAGACAATTCTGCTATTTGAGACCTTGAATTTTAGAGACCGACACTAAGCCTGGCTCTTGGTAAGCACTTAATAAATACAAATTGCTTTTATTATCATCAATTTTGACTTACTCTGGCAGATGAACCTTATAAGTGTCTATAAGCCAATTATCATGTGGATGCTTTGTCTACACATATCTGGCTTGAAGATGGGAACTGTGTCTTCTGCACCTGGGAGATAATAGTTCCTGTTGAGCGTGAAGCATGTAGCATAGTATTTGGTACATAGTAGGTTTTCTGGTAATTGAATTCCCTTCCTCCACCTGGAAGCAGTGTTGCTGACTCACTGGGCTTCTCCTCAATTAGAAAATGTGGTGATCTATATCCACCCTTAGTTTTGTGCAGCACCAAGGCTTTCCTTCTACATTTAATCACTTCCAGTTAAGAAATCAGGATTCTCGGAAGTCAGGGGACAACACCAAGCATCAGGTCAGCAAAAGCTGCACCTACCTATGGCCTCATGGTGGTTGGGGACAGAAAATGCATGAAGATGAGGGTAATTGGCACTGCTAAGGGGCAGAGGAGGCTGCTGGGGCAGACTTAATTTTTTTTATTGTAGCCCAGATTTATTGTGTCTGTTAAGTCGAAGGTAAGTTAATTGTTCATCATTGCACATTAACAAGAAAGTGTTGAGACAGAAGTCTCCTCATAGAATTGTTGAGGAAAAGTATGCTTCATCTTAGAGAAGGAGTTGTACAATGCTGTGGTGAACATCCTTTTACATACATTTTTGTACACTTTTCTCATTACTCTGTTAGCAGTATAATTACTTAATCAAAAGATACATACATTTCTAAGACTTTTGATACATAATGACAAGCTGGTCCCTAGAAAATTTGTACCAATTAATATAGCCACCAGCTTTGTGAAAGACCACAAAACTGAGATATAGTATCTCATTTACATGTGTATGTATATTTATATTTTGCATAGTAAATATTCGGAAAGATAAACATCACAATATTGAGAATGGATATTTCTGGCTACTAGGATTTTAGGGATTTTTTCTTTTTGGGGCGGAGTGAACTTGATATTATTTTCTACAATGAACATTGACTACTTGTATAATTAAAAACAATTTTATAGTTCTAAGACTGGGTATCTATCAAAGAAGATAATATCCTAATTAATTCTAATTAACTGATTCCTATTTTTTTCTTCCTTATAGACTGATGAACTGTTAGGGTTATAAGGGACCTTAAAGTTCACCTGGTCTAATTCCATCAATGTACTTGTGTGGAAATCGAGTCTCCAGGAGACAGCCTGAATTGCTTATGTTCACAGAGCTAGCCTGGGACAAAACCAGTGGCTAGACTCCAAGAACATTCTTGACTACTTGTTTTTTGAAACGTCTGTATATGCTTCCTCCTGCTACTGAAAAATGCTAATTTGCTTTTATTGATATTTACTTCATTTTATAGTTTAGAATTATTCATACTAGCTAATGTTTAACTTACTAAAGCACTATATCAATATTTTTAGAGATCTAGAACAGAGTTTTTAGCTTTGCTCAAGAGAAGATGTAGATTCCATCTGATTTAATGTGTTCATGTAAAACATTGATAAGAGCTATAAGAAGAACATGAAGGAAGAATCAGAAGATAGACCACTGTATATTTACTGCTGGTGTTGTTTATTCTAGTTTTTGTCTTATTTTCTTTTTTACTTTTCCAGTATTTCCCTATTCTTTTTTGCCTGACATTAAATTTTTTTAAAAAGCTTTATATTGTCCATTTAGGGCATTTTAGACCACTTCAAATCTTCAGAATGCCTGAATAAGCTCTCTACAATTTAATGGGAATGGGGATGGGTTAAATCACTATTTTCTGGGAGGACAGATGTGTGAACAGGGAAACTGATTTCACCACTGACATCACTAGATACATGAAGTCTTCAAGCTGTTTAAAGAATTGATAGAGATGTTAAAAATTGGATAAACACCAATACTGAATTCTGGAATACACAGAGTTGCTAAATATTTGGAAAGTCCATGCCCAAACCCGGGTCTATTTTCATGCAAACAGTAAGAGTAACATTTGAGTCTATTGTATTTACTGTACTTCCATTTGACCAGAAGTACAGCAGAGTCCTGGAAATACAAGTCCTTCCTCTTAATGAGTTGTTTAGTTGGCCTATGAGAAGGCAGGCCACTGAACATGTTGACTTTAGTTCAATTCACTGGTGACTTCAGAGGAATACTGACATTAGATGAGCAGGGTGGGTACAGCGACTGTCCAGACTTTTCCCAGCATGGCACATGCATTTTTCTTGGTAAGGGAACAGGTTGTAATTGCATGGCACTGGTCTCTACCTCTCTTTCTGTCTCTATATATGTATATATAGTTAAATAATAAATATATAATACATAATAAATATAACAGAAATAACAATAAAAAGCAATTAAAATAAATATGTATTTTATATATACCTATATATGTGTGTATATAAATATATATATATTTAGAGAGAGAAATAGATAGGGACAGAGAGAGAGAGAGAGAGAGAGAGAGTTTTTCTCCCTAGAGAGAGCTACTTTTTGTATAGCAACTTCCTGAAAAATCAGGGCAATGTAATATAATAAGAGGAAAATACTCAATGAAAGCCTTCCTTTCTTGTACCTGTTGGTTGGAAAACAATGCTACTTAGATTTTAAAAAAATAAACACCATTATTTTTTGGAGAAATAAGTAGGAGCTCTGCCAGATCCTTAGATCTGAAAGCCTCCCATGGCACTCCTCCCACCCCCCTCACTTTTGTTCATCATCCTGTGCCTGATTGCATGTTATCACCTTCAGGAGAACAGCTGGGTCACCCTGAAAGGGTGTTAATCTCCCAGTGTCTTCCCTAACACCTTATTGACAGCTCAAATCAGGGTGACCTACTTTGGCTTTGGTGAATCCGACTTGTCAAAATTCCCTTTTGACTTTATATTCATTAAAAAAATGTGACCTCTGCAATTTCCTGAGCAAGGTATGAAATGATCAGTATTCTGAATGACCTAGCAGAGTTGTGCGGTAACCATCTCCCATCCCTGGGAGGCATTCTGCACTACTACAAACTCCTACCTACATAAATCTGCAAAGCCTGGGGTCTGTCTCCAGAAAAAAATGAACACACATCTAATGGGTTATAGACAGCCCTCTACATTGCACTGAAAAACTGGGTGTTTTGCCCTGGAAGACTTTAGGGTCATTTACTGAGGTTTTTAGCTGGAGTGGAATGAATGCAGTCAGCTCCAGATTTCTCCATTGTTCTCCTTCCTGGCCTTCAGCCTTCCCTAGATTGGATCTGCCCTGGGATCAGAACTAATCAATCCATCAGCAAACTCTGCCCATTTGATGAACCCCTGGTGTAAAGAACTGTGCTGTGTATAGGAGGGATGTGTGGATGTGCATCACAGGGCTTTGCCCTTAAGAATCACCCAGAGGGGAGACAGCTATGCTGAGAACTAGACCATGAGTCAGTGTGTGATTAGCTAAGATTCTGGGTCAGGGGACTTGGCTGGACTCCTCAAGAGAGAGGCATATGACAAGGAATGTGATAAGGGAATGTCTGATAAGAGAAAAGCATTTGAACTTGGCCTTGAAAGGCCAACAGTGGGATGAGAGCATTTTATAGAATGCAAAACCTTAATCCATGCTAGGGCAAGTAGATAGATGACCAACTACCCTGGTTTGCTGGCACTGGGTGGGTTCCTGGGTTGTGGGATTTCAGTGCTAAAACCAGCCAAATCTCAGGAAAACTGGGACAAGTTGTTCACTCTACAAAAAAGCTGGAATAAAAAGGAAGGTTATGGCCAGATTGGGGAGTCATGGCACCAGTTCAGAGACAGGTGCTGTTGGTTTAAATAAAGGGGGAAAAAAGTCCCATGTGAAGCTTGCAATCTAGCTGATAAAATAAGGTTAGTAGGCACAGAACGATTTCAGCATTAAAAAGGAGCATTCAAGGCGGAGCAGGTTAGTGTTAATTTGTGCTTTGCACACAATTAGATTGTAGGCCAGGTGCTAATTGGGTAGCTATAATGAATTACAGCAGAAGGGATGTTGAATAGCTAAGGAGAAGGTCTGTAGGGTTTAGCATTGGCCTTGAAGTAGGGGAAAGATGGAGGGTGGCATGATAAGGAGAGAGAACTTGAGTCAGGGCAGGGGTTTGAGGAAGATTCTAGTATGGGTAGAAAGTAACCCACTACCTATTAGAAGAGAAAACGTTCATGCTAAATAATAACAGGGAAACATGATCATATGGGGCCTGGAAGTCCAGATGGAAACTTGAGGCATTAAGAGGCCAGCATTTCCAGGAGGATGTTGTCCAGGTGACCGGGCTCATGAGGTTCTCAGAAAGAGACAGGGCTCCATAAGGTACTCAGTCTGGGAAACATTACATTCTGCCTCCTTTGCATGGAAATTCACAATTAGCACCAACACACTCCAGTCTTGGCAAAGACCTACAATAATGAAATTGAGCAACCCGTCATTCCTAACACAAAAGGCCACCAAACTCCCTTTGTTTGAGGAGGGGGTCAAGTCAGGAAGACAGAAGATTTATTAATATTTTGTAGAAGTTTTCTTTGGAAAGCACTTTGGAATGCTTTACTATAGACATGAATGAGGGGTGATTTCTTTTCAAGGCAAAAGTGACATTAGGAATGCATTTTAGGAATCTTGCCTTAGCAATGATTGCAAAAAAGATCAAAAGAGGTACCATGGGCCTCAAGAGTTACAGAGGGAGAGACAGACCTGAGTTCCAATTTGATGCTCACTTATGCCTTTGTGATAAGCTTTCCAGGTTTGCATGATTTGATTAAAATTTGGTTTTAAAGATCTTGGCACAAAGCCTAGCACATGGCAGGCTCTCACTCTATGGAAACTGTTGTCATTATTTTCACTTTATGGTAATAAATTGGAACAGCATGGGCCAAGTAATCAAAGTTTGGCTCACCCATGGGATTTGTTGACTTCCCTAGAGTTGCCCCTCCTTCCCTCTCCAGACAAATCCATCAAGTTCACAGTCACAGGGTGCCATCTTTCCTTCTCTACTGAATGGACTATTAAAAGACTAAGCTAGCTCCCAGCAGAGGCAGAGCCCAGCAATATGCAGCCCATAGTCTCTCAGATGATAGACCAGCAGTCCCAGTGAGGGGTCTGGCACACACACCCCGGGAAAGAAGAGTCTGGCTGCATGTGACATGGAAGATGCTGGAGAGATGGGGAAATGCCACATGCTTCTGGGTCCTTCTAGGGGTGGGGTGCAGGGGGGAATAAACAACAGCAGAAGCCTGGTGCAAGGCTTGGGCTGGAACATCCACCTGCATCCCTCACGTACTCGCAAGGCATCTTTCTGGACATAGGCACTTGCTTTCATTCTTAATTTTGGAATCAAAGAGTGTTCTTAATTTTGGAACAGAAGAATGGTAGTAAAACTTGGTCAGCCAAAACCCAAGTGAGGAGTGAGGGAAAGGAGAAGAACATCTGTCCATGTTCATCCAAACAAACTATGCTTCACTTTGAAATTGGTGTTGGGAAGCCACGCTGTGCTGAGGCCAGCTGTGCATACTGCCTGTTGCCTGCTGAGTCACTGTGCCTCTCTCAGATCCTGCAAAGTGCCCATAAGCACAGCTCCCTGGGGGCAGCCGCAGAATTGTACAAATGAAGTATTCAAGAGGTAGGAGGGCGCAGGCAGATTTGGGGAGCAGAGCAGAGTTGAAACTCTGTCTGTTCTCTTCTTGAGATATTTTATGAATCCTGTTGTTGTGGTTGAGTGAGTTGATCATTCAAATGGACAATTATGACAGGGAAGGGGTGTTATGTAATAATTGCACAGGGACAACGAACTTACACTGAGTATCCCAGGCAAACCAGAGTATGTGGCCACTGTCGTGGTCTGAATTGTGTCCCCCCAAAAAATGTGTCTGTTGAAGGTCTAACCATCAGTGCCTGAGAGTGTGAGTTTATTTGCAGATAGGGCTTTTAAAGAGGTGATTAAGTTAAAATGAGGCCTTTAGAGTGGATCGTAACCCAATCTGACTGGTGTCTTTAAAAGAAGAGGAACTCTGGACACACAAAGAGACACCAGAGATGGGTACACACAGAGGAAGGGCCACGTACAGACACAGAAAGAAGGCGGCTGTCTGCACACCAAGAGAGAGGCCTAAGAAGAAACCAAATCTGTTGACACCTCGATCTTGGACTTTTAGCTACCAGAACTGTGAGAAGATATATTTCTGTTGTTTAAGACCCCCCACTCTGGTGTAATTTGTTATGGTAGCCCTAGCAGACGAATACAGCCACTGATTTTTTTCCAACTTTCCTTATCTGTAAAAATCAAAAGAATCATGTCTACCACTCAGGGTTAAATTAGATAATATACATGAGGCTTAGTATAGGCACACCTCAGAGATACATACAATAAAACAAATTTTGTAATAGAGTGAGTCACACAAATTGTTTTGTTTCCCAGTGCATATAAAATTGATGTTTACACTAAACTGTAGTCTATTAAGTATGCAATAGCATTATGTCTAAAAAATGCATTAATTAATAGATAATTAATAGGTACATTTTTTGCTAAAAAATGCTAATCATCATCTGAGCCTTCAGCAAGTTGTAGTAGTAACATCAAAGATAACAAAACACAGGTCACCATAACAAATAAAAAAATAATGAAAAATTTGAAATACTGCAAGAATTACCAAAAATGTGACACAGAGACATGAAGTGTGCAAATGCTGTTGGAAAAGTGGAACTGATAGACTTGTTCAATGCAGGGTTACCACAAACCTTCAATCTGTAAAAAATGCAATATTTGCAGAGAGCAACAAAGCAAAGCTCAAGAAAATGAGGTGTGCCTGTACCTTGTTCTGTGCTTTAGTACAATGTATATACACCTTGACAGACATAAGCCTGCTTAGGGCCATGTCCTGAAAGTTCTTGTTTTTACCAGTTCCAGACAATGCACTGGGATCTTAATTATAAAATCAGTAAATTATCTGTCCCACAGAGCCCTTGAAAATAATAGCCTGAAGGTTTTTTCAGTTGGGAACTTTAGGATGAAGACAATGATCAGTTGAGAATGACTAAACCCAACCCACACTCTGGAGTGTGAATTAGAGACCTGATTTGTTATAATACCATTAACCTAAACATAATCCCACATCCCTGAACACTTAGTGATGTGCAGTGGCATTCTGATGGGCAGGCTTTTCAAGTAAAGTCTACAAGCGGATAGATAGCACTGTCTCTGGTTAGGGCTCATCTATATGACTCATCCTGTTGCATTGTCCACATTCTGTTGACCCTATTTTGGGGGCCTCCTGCAGTTCTTAACCCGCCTGCCTGTGGGTGTCCTTCCTTTCTTGTATCCTGCCTCTGTGGATGTTTTCAGGTCCCATTGGCCATGGTTCCAAGTTCGTTCTGTGATTAAGCTTGGTGGATACTTAAGGAGACCTGTCTCTTTCACATACTCTGCCAGTGGCTGAGTCTAGTTACCATGGGGGATACAGGGGATTTTCCCTTCATTTGGGCTGGGCTCCATGCAACTTTGTTCTCTCACCTGGGGGCTCTGGGCTCTGCCCCCTGAGGACCTGTGGCTCTTACTACTTGGAACTTACATGGGGCAAACACCAGAAGAGGCATCCTGGAATGTCCAGAATATCACCCTTCTGGCTAGATGGTCTCAAGAGGTTCTGTTGAACCATTGCATCCCAGCGTCGGGAAGAAGCTTCCACTGGGTGGTGCCCAAAGAACAGCAGGGCTCAGCACATGGTGGCTTTTTCTTCCAGCGGCTTTATTAGGAATTACTCTAGGGTTGTCACATTTTGTTTCTGCTCTCAGGAATAAAGAAGGCCTTGCTCCTCGCATTAGATGTGTAAGGGAATCTTCAACATTCACAGAAACAGGGGCCAGCTTCAGACAGTCGTGACCAACCAATACTTCTTGAACCTTAACTCTTTGCCCAGGAGTCTTCAGGGGGCAGTGGGCCCAGTGAAGGGGCAGCAAGGACAAAGCCATGGCAAGCTGAGACTAGAACGCCTGGCCCTGGGTTCTTCATGTTCCTCTTGCCCTGATTAGTTTTCTCCTTTGCGTTTCAGTTTTTCTTACTGGCTGAGTCTTTTCTGATCCTTTCTCACTAGAACATGCTGAAGTCAAAAGATATGGCCCTGCCCTACCAAAGGCTGATTCCTACTGAGAGACAGGCTTTCATAAAAGAACCAATGCCAACATACAGTCATCCAGGGCCTATTATTAGTCAGGAACTCATTTATTCACTCATTTATCCATTTATATACCACCTTTTTATGGTGTGCCAGGTAATGTTTCTAGGCATCTGGGATTCGTCAAGGAACCAAACAAGGCCTTTACCTTCATGGGAAGGATCAAGATATTACCATTCAGGAACAACCAAATACGATGTGTTAGAGTTGATCAGAGCTATAGAGGAAATAAAGCAAGGTATACTGAAAATAGATAACCAACAAGAACCTACTGTATAGCATAGGGAACTCTGCTCAATATTCTGTAATAACCTAAATGGGAAAAGAATTTGAAAAAATACTACATACATGTATTTTACAACTGAATCATTTTGCTGTACACCTGAAACTAACACAACATTATTAATCAACTATACTCTAATATAAAATAGGGGCTTCCTTGGTGGAGCAGTGGTTAAGAATCCGCCTGCCAATGCAGGAGACATGGGTTTGAGCCCTGGTACAGGAAGATCCCACATGCCGCAGAGCAACTAAGCCCGTGCACCACAGCTACTGAGCCTGCGCTCTAGAACCTGCGAGCCACAACTACTGAGCCCGTGTGCCACAACTACTGAAGCCCGCGCGCCTAGAGCCCGTGCTCTGCAACAAGAGAAGTCACGCAATGAGAAGCCCACGCACTGCAACGGAAGAGTAGCCCCCGCTCGCCGCAACTAGAGAAAGCCTGAGCGCTGCAATAAAGACCCAATGCAGCCAAAAATAAGTAAATAATTTCATTAAAAAAAAAATAATAAAAAAAATAAAATTAAAATTAAAAAAAATAAAGCAAAGTAAGGAGGTAAGACATGCCTGGGAGGATGGGTGAATTGCAAATTTCTATGGGATAATCTGTGAAGGGCCCTCTGGTTTGGGCAGAGAACTGATGGGATGATGGGGTGAGCCAGGTAGAGAGCAGGAGAAAGAGCCTTCTAAGTATGGGAACCATGAGGGCTGAACCTGTCATGTTGGGACCAATGTGGCACTCAGGGAGGCTGGCCAGAGGGAGCCGGCAGGTGTAAGTGGGAGGAAGTAAGGCCGGGGGGCAACAGTGGTGGGATTAGGCAGGACTTTGGGCACTAGGAGAACTTTGGCTGTCATTCTGTTAGATTTGAGTCAGAGATTTGGTCTTACGTTTGGAAAGGATCACTGACGTTTATGTAAACAACAGCTGTTGGAGAGAATGTACTAGAGTCAATCAAGGAGACCTGTTAATTAGAAGCTAACTAGGTGAGAGGGGATGATACCTGGATAGGCTTTTCTGAGTCTACCTGTGTGGTGTGAAATAGCTAAATGGATGCCTCTAAGCTGCTGGTCCTGGGAGATGTTCACCAGTGAAGGGTTGCACCACGTGGGACGGTGATCAACATAAACCCTCCAGGTTTCATCCAGTGTCTGCCATATACCAGGAACTTTCCATCCCATATGCCCAAGTATCAGAGCAATATTTCAAGATAATATGACTGCTCCCAAATTATTAATAGAGAGACTGAGGCCCAAAGAAGTTAAGCCCCTCTCCAAGGATACACAGCACATACTTGGCAGAATCGGGCCTCTCTCCCAAATCCATTTGCCTTCAGATCTGCTGTTTATTCACTCCATCTTAAAGCATTTTGCATTTTCCTTTTTCATGTGGGATCCTTGAGATGTAGCACTTTTTTGGTACTTGAAAACTTTAACAGTTACAGAAAAGATTCCCAGAAGCCATATCTGAATCTCCTATAAGTTTCTGGCATATGACCGTCCCTTATCCCCATGTTCACCAGAAAATGTACTAAATCCCTGGTGAGAGGCTGATTTGAAGCTCTGATATCCTTCTAGAAGTCTAAAGCATACTTTTCTATTGGAAATGTCATGTGTGAATAACCTGATAAACACCTCACATTCTGATGTGGTGGGTATAAATGTAAAAAAGAAAAAGCAAATATTAATACATACAAAAGTTTTTAAATAAATTATTCTTTTAGTCTTGCCTTTTATTAGATCAAATTGTGGCTAATATGACACATTTTTCTATTAAATTTGAAATAAAATTCACACACATCAGCTAAATATTTTATTCCTCTAGAAAAATAAATTAACACCCTGATCATTTGAATGCAAGGAAAGTATACTGGATATCACATTGTATTTCCCTCAGGCCAGGTCTCCCTCAGTCAAGTGAAACCAAGCAATGAGATGGTTATCTGGATAGCCAGAACAAAATCATTTTTACCCTCAGTCATCTATGAAATTTAAGACAAAGTATTTTGTTTTTGTGTTTGTTTGTTTATTTTTGTTTTGTGAATTACCCCTTCAGTTTTATCTGTTTTTAATATTAGTGTTGGGACCTGGGGCATCTGAGATTGTTCTGCTCTTAAGGTATTTTTGTACTCAACAAACTTGATCCAGCTGAGCCCAAACTTTAGCTGGAGGCTGTGGGTCTTTTGCGGAGCTCAGAAAAGGTTCATCTGAATGTCTGGAAAAATGTGACCTGAATTGTAATCTGAGTCACTGGGAAGGTCTGGTGGAGGCCTGGCGTCTCCCCGCCTCCCCAGCTGAACCCAAGCTGAACCGGGCCCAGGTGGCTGTGGTGCCTTTGTGACCTCCCACGTGTGTTTTGACTCAACCTTCAGCCCCAAACAACAGTCAGGAAAGAACAAAGGGCTGTTTTCTCGTAGAGCCCTGGTCCCTGACCTGAAAAGGGTGATATTTGTCAAGTGGATTTGGACAGGGCACCTGCAGGTGGGCGCAGGGTCAGGTGTAAGTGTGGATGGTTGCAGCTGGATCCCCAACACCTTAAAGAGCAGCATCCCCAAGATGAGACTCTTTTTCCCTCCCAGAAATGTTCTGCTGATGGGTTAGTGTAGAGCTTGGGCCTCCTGTAATTTTTCAGGTCTGCCCCACATTTTTGTGCTGCACCCACTGCCCACTCAGGTAGAGAGTTCCTGAACACCTTTAATGTCAGGCTCTGTTTGGGGGCATAGAAGAGGTAAAGTGGTGCCCCTTCTCTCTCTTCCTAAAAAGCATGATGTAGTCTTAATCATAAAATTGAAAAGCACAGTAATGTATTTCTCTTTTATGGGCTCTGTTTGACTCAAATACAAGGAAGTATCCTATAGGCTTGCATTCAGAGTATGGGCCCTGCTTGGAAACTCTTAGGAAAGTGGTCCCCCCAGGACCTACTCAATCATGATCTGCATTTTTAACATGCTCCCCAGGGATCCTTTTAAAATTTGAGAGGGGTTGTGTCTGAGGACAGTGCTTCTGGTCTTGCAGGTGGCTGTGTGAACTTGGGCAAACTCTTTAACCTGCCTTGGCCTCAGTTTCCTCATCTGTACACTAGGGGACAGGAGAGGCTGGATGAGGGGAGGGATGTCCAACGCCTAGTCTGGTGTTTGGTGGGGAGCAGGGGTCCCTGGGCACCTGGGAATCTTCGTCCTGCGGGGTGGGTGCAGCACCTCCTGGGAGTCAGAACATAGAGTCAGCCAGCCCAGATCACATGGGAGCATGTGACTGCAGCCCTGGACAGACAGCTCAGCTTGGGAAATGCAGCCAGCCCGACTTGCTGGGAGCAACAGGCTCTGCTGCGATGCCAACCACCTGCCAGGCTCAGCCCAGCCCCCCACCACCAAGCGCACCGCATCCAAGTGCCAGTCAGCTGCAACCAACCCCAGTGGTCCCCCCACAACAGGTGTCTCATTAAACATCTCTCACCCTCCCAGGCTTAGCCACTGACAGGCCCCAAACTCGCACTCAATCACCACTTAATCACAGCCAAACTCCATTAACAAGTCATACTAATTACCAACTTCCAACAGTGTCTCAAGTTTAGAGGCAAAATACCTTATTCTTTTTAGATAAAAACTGACTTGTGATCCTTCAGAAAGACCCATAATTAGGTCCTTTTAAAATGGTAAGCTGAGACAAAGTGAAAGAGTGTCACGGACATATATACACTACCAAATGTAAAATAGATAGCTAGTGGGAAGCAGCCGCATGGTACAGGGAGATCAGCTCCATGCTTTGTGACCACCTAGAGGGGTGGGATAGGGAGGGTTTGGAGGGAGATGCAAGAGGGAAGAGATATGGGACCATATGTATATGTATAACTGATTCACTTTGTTATAAAGCAGAAACTAACACACCATTGTAAAGCAATTATACTCCAATAAAGATGTTAAAAAAATAATAATAAAAAATAAAATAAAATGAGGATGAGGGGAGGAGGCAGGCGAAAGGCTGATAGACCCAGGACGGGTTCAGTCCTGAAAGGGCACAATGTGAGGCTCTGTTTGTTTTAATATTGTGCCTGCTGGTGGCCCACAAGGGTCCAATTAGCTTGTTACAGCTGTTTGTATTGGTTTCATCCTGTTGTCTCGTCCTTCCTCCCCTTTTTTTCCTAGGAGGGATAAACTTGTAGCACAGATTGCAGGCCTGCAGGCATCCAAAGATCAACAGCTACTGTTCTGTGATCAAACCCCCTGTGAACCAAGAATACTCATTTGCAGAATTCCTAATGCATTGGATGAGGTGGGGACAGGGCTTGGCCTGTGCTTGACGTGGCTGTAATAGGATCTGGTGCCGCTTTGAAATGGCCAGAAGGTAAATACTCTGGGAATGAGAGCAATTTTGTAGACTGGCTTTTTGCCTTTTTCAATTTTATATTGGATAATAATAAAATTAATATTATTATTATTATGATTTGCCTTATCTTTTCCATCATAAGACACTCCATTTTACTATTTGAAAGGGATTTTGCTTTTCAGAAGAACTTACATACATAGAGATCATCCTTTGCCAGTCAAATATAACAAATACATTAAAATGAATTTCTTACTAATTTGGACAGGCTCATGGACTCAGCCTGTGAACAGTGGTCACTCTAGTGTCAAGGTCAGTGCAGCCAGAACTAGCAATAACAGGAGGAGTTAGGGCAAGCGGCAAACTACAATAAAATATGGCAGAAATTTGGCTCATGACCTTTTGTCCTAAACTTCTTCTGTTGTCAAGTGAGGCACCATGTAGTTCAAACATTTGAATCAATGCTACCTTTAATTGAAGGCTTTGAAATTGAATCAAATCACATTTTGGAATCATGATTTCTGTGTTCCTTAATGGACACATGAAGGTAGTTTTAAGTGTTCTGATTTATATAGTGTTTTCAAAAAATTCTTCTCTAAGAATTCTTGAAGTTTTTAAAGATGCAGCCAGCAAGTTTTTTCACCCTTTCATATCTTCAGTCATTCCAACTCGTTGATCAGATTTAATTTTTTTTTTTTAATTTTATTGGAGCAGGGAATTCCCTGGCGGTCCAGTGGTTAGGACTCCATGCTTTCACTCACTGCCATGGGCCCATGTTCAATCCATGGTCAGGAACTAAGATCCCACAAGTTCGCAGTGTGGTCAAAAAAAAAAGAAAAGAAAAGGAAAAAAGAGAGAATCATTTAGCAAATGCCTACATATTTAAAATTTTATTGCAGTATAGTTGATTTACAATTTTCTGTTAGTTTCAGGTGTATATCAAAGTAATTCAGTTATAAATATACATATATTCATTCTTTTTCAGATTCTTTTCCCATATAGGTTATTACAGAATACTGAGTAGAGTTCCCTGTGCCGTACAGTAGGTCCATGATCTATTTTATATATAGTAGTGTGTGTGTGTTAATCTGAAACTCCTAATTTATCACTCCTCCCCACATTTCCCCTTTGGTAATCATAAGTTTGTTTTCAAAATATGTGTGAGTCTGTTTCTGTTTTGTAAATAAGTTCATTTATATCATTTTAAAAAATTAGATTCCACATATGAGTGATATATGATATTTGTCTTTGTCTGACTTACTTCACTTAGTATGATAATCTCTAGGTCCATTCATGTTGCTGAAAATGACATCATTTATACTCAATGCAATCCCTATCAAATTACCAATGACATTTTTCACAGATCTAGAACAAAGATTTAATTTCTATGGTAGGAGACACTACTTGCTGACACTCACTGGAGATGAAGATCTCGATTTCTACGGGAGTTGTTGGGTATTTTGGATACTGCTACACATGTAACGATCACATGGCACAGGAAACATAGTCTTTAGAGGAAGACAGAACTTGATCCAGTTTACCATACTATCCCTGTGGCCTTTGGCAAATTATTTAACTTACCTGAGAGAAAGGCTCCTTGTCTGGAACACTGGAATGATATCTACTTCACAGTGCTGTGAATATGGAAAAGATAATGAACACTTGTAGCCACTGCCAAATCTGCAGTAGGTGCTCAGTAATACTCTTTGCCATTCCCTTCTTTACTTCAGCCAGAAGCCCCTTTCTTAGAAGCTTCCAGAGTGGGACAAACTTAGTAAGCAGCAGTGGATCATAAATCCAGCCAGTGAGCTGGTGGGAAGCTAAATGCTGGGAGCTGGCAGCCTGGCATCATGGGTTACCAGACTTGGCAGCTACTGCTGTGGCTTTAGCAGGGGTGATGGGGCAGCATCAAGCCTAGTGGGAAGTATAGAAAACCTAGATTGGCAAAGTCCTGTTGAGACCAGATGCTTTGAAGATCTGAAAGGCAGTCGTCAGCCTGTGATCTTGCAGGGAGCTCTGAGTCTGGCCACCTCTTTGGACTCATCCTCACCTATATTTTCAGACACATGCACTTGAGGATTTCTTTCTGAGAAATGCATCACTGAGTCGATGATAGAGGTCTATAGGAAAATAGATTTTCTCTAACGGATATTCACTCTAGAGGCATTTTTTCAAAGAGTGCTTTTTCTCCTTCTTCATAGAATCTCACGCAGATCAACAAAGACTGATGTATCAACATTTAACAAGCTGTTTAAATGTTGCAGCTCTGAGGGCAACTGCTCAAAGCCTTTTTCTTTTCAAATTACCTGCATGTTCTTGTGTTGATGTTGACTCTAAGAAGCTGATTGGGACAATGGCATGATATGACCTCCCCTCATCATTAAAGATATCAGAACTGCAATAAGAAATACTGTACTTTTTGAAGGAATTAAAAAATGCTTACTCTTCGTGTCTCTATAAGCACATGTGATTTTTCCAGTTATTTTTCAAAAAAAATGACAAATTTGTCGGAGTACTGAGTGTTACATAATATTAAATTTATGTGCCTTTTCATCTTCCATCCTGATGGCTTTCTCCCAGTCCTCTCACACATTGAGCAGCTAGTACAGATTGCTCATGTGAGCTTAATTCAATATTTATTATACATTTAGTTTAATATAAGCCCAAATAAATGATATATTGTCTAGTAAGTCATAATTTTAGGTTTTTATGCAAACAGGCAACAAAAGGATCTTAACTCCAGATACCTCTTGGTGATAGGAAAGCATTCTCATGCCCATAAGCTCATTGCTGAGTTTGTTATTTTATGGCAACTTGTAAGCTAAACCCTGGTACAGAAATAGCAGACACAATGTAGGGCAGAGGAACCACTGGGTTGGATGGCAGAACTAAAAAGTGTTCTGCATGTTACCAGTCCTGAGACCTTGATTAAGCTCACTGAGTCTTGCTTTCTCCATATGTGAAATGAGTGTTGATGTTATTGCTTCAATGGTATAATCCATGAATAGAACTAGACAAAATATAGCAAATATTTGGGTAATGCACAAGGCAGAAAGACACTTCTAGGGTATTTCAATGTTGCTATGTGAGGAAGGGACAGGGAAAGAGAGAGAGACAGGGACCATAGCTTATGATCTCCAGGCTGTCTCCACTTTCCAAAGCAGGGTAAAAATATAAGATGAAACAAAAATAGCTGTGATTTTTTATTTGTGACAAAGTTACCAGAACATTAATACTACTGTGGTTTGTGGCATACATTTATAATGGAAGGAAATGCTAAGGTTTAATTAGAGGTTAATGAAAACAAAGATGAAATTTTACTACAGGATGCTTGATTTTGCTTGTGCAGTGCCTTTTACACTAGAGTTTGCAGACCCCAAAGTGGTCCTTAGATGTAATTGAGAGGGTCTAAGAACTTGAATGGGAGAAATTTTTTCTATGTAGTAGAAAAGTCAAACTTTAGATTATGAATTAGCTGAATAAAAAGGGGGAAATCAGACTTCAGTTTCTCCTAAAATGGAGTAACGGAACAGTTTCTTCCCTTCTACCTGGAACAATGAAAAATAAATGGATAACTATATGTAAAATTATTTTGAAGACATTGGATATTAGACAATGAAGGACAGTTATCACTGAGAGGCCAGAAACCAATATGGACAGCCTCATAATTTTCTCACCTTATTGCTTTAGGAGAGTAGCTAAGCCATGGGACAAGGAGGGAGAAATTTGGGCAGTTTGCTGACCCTGAACTGGGGAGAAGTAGCTGAGTGTCCTAGGAGACCAAAGTGACAAGGGTTTGCAGGACAGAGCACCAGAGAAGAGAGAGCACCAGAGAATCTAGAATAACTGCAGATTCAAGTTTCCTTGGAGCATTCGGCAGAACACTGATCAGCACATGTGTGTAGGAAAACTACCTGGTCCCAGGGAGAAACAAACAAACAAAACATCTGAAAAGACTAGAAAATCATGACTGGTGTTCACACAGGGCTGGGGATATTGCCTATTCCCATTATTTGGTTGGAAAAGCCCATAAATCACAGGGCATTAGGTAGATAACTCAGGATGTTCCTGCATTAGTAATGGGGAATAATTGGCCTTAGACTGAGCAATGTGCAAAACCTGCATAATATATCATAAAGGCAAGACCAGAAAGGATGAAACTATTTCCAGGTAATTTAACTAAATCTCAGATCAAAGTTCAGAATATCTGTAGGAAATCAAAAATATCCAGCACTCAACAAGGTAAAACTCAAAGTCCATCATCCAAAGAAAGTTTACTAGGCATGCAAAGAAGCAGGAAAACAGAATTTGTAATGAGGAAAGTAATCAATCAGAAATGACCTAGAACTGGCACAGAATTAGCAGAGAAAAACTTTGAAATAGTTACTATGACTTTATTTCATGTGTTCAAAATGTTAAGTAGGTACAGAAAGAATGTAAAGAAGACCCAAGTCAAAATTCTAAAGATAAAAATTACAAAGTTTAAGAAGAAGCATATTGGGTAGGATTAATGACAGATGATATATTGAAGAAAAGATTAGTGAATTTGAAACACAGTAATGGAAACTATCTAAAATAAAAATAGAAATTATTTTTCAAAAAATTAACAGAGCCTTAATAAGTTGTGGGACTACTTCAGCCAGTTTAATATATGTGTCAATGGACTCCCTGAAGAAGGATGAGGGGACACAAAAATACTTGAATAAGTAATAGACAAATATGTTCTAGATTTGATAAAAACTATAAAGAAGCTTAGTAAATCCACAAGATATAAGAAGAAGAATACTACAACAAGGCACACCATAATCAAGTTTCTCAAAACCCATGATAAACAGAAATCTTAAAATCAGCCAGAGAAAAAAGATACCTATGTACAGAGGAACAAGGATGAGGATGGCACCAGATTCCTTGTTAGAAACAATGTGAGTGAGAAGATAGTGGAGCAGAACTGAAAGAAAAAACTGTCAACCTAAAGTTCCATGTATACTGAATATACCTTTCAAAAATAAAGGCAAAATAAAGATTTTTTTTCAGATGTACTAAAGCAAAAAGAAGTAATCACCAGCATTTCTGCCCTACAAGAAAGCTAAAAGAAATTCTTCTGACAGAAGGAAAGTTTAGCACTTGGAAATATGGGTCTACAGAAAATATGAAGAGCATCAAAATGATACTAAATGGGTAAATATATTGTACAAGACATTTTCTTACTATTTAAATCACTTTAAAAGTTAATTGACAATTTAAGCAAAAATAATAATTTACTGTAGGGTTTGGAACAAGGAGAATAATGTTTGATAAACCAATGTCAGCTTCTATCTTAAGAAAATGGAAAACTATGTGCAAATTAAACCCAAAGTAATAAGAATAAAGGATTTAATAAATATCAAAGTGGAAATCAGTGAAATAGAAAAGAGTAAAACTTTTGAGTTAGTCACTGAGATAAAATCTGATTCTTTGGGAAGATCAATAAAATTGATAAATCTCTAGCCAAACTGGTCAGAAATAAATCAAGACACAAATTACTAATATCAAGAATTATGCTGGTGACATCACAACAGATTCTACAGATATTAAAAGCATGTGAATACAACATTATGAGCAGTTTCATGATAATAAATCAGACAACTTAGATAAAGTGGAAAACTTCCTTTAAAGTCATAAACTAACAATGATCACTCAAGAATAGCTCTATATCTACTAAAGAAATGTAGTTTATAATATAAATTTTTACCTTCTCAAAAGAGAATTACTGGCCAGGTGATTTCACTAGTAAATTTTACCAAGCACTCAAGAAAAAGAAGCCAAGAAAAAATTCTTTACAAGCTCTAAAAGAAAACTGAAGAGGAGGAAATATTTTTCAAGTAATTCTTTTAGGTTAGCACTACACTGTTACAAAAGTCACATAAAGATATTACAAAAAAACAAAAAAACCCCAAAAATCCCATAAACCAATATACCTCATGGAAATATATGGACGAATTCTAAAAAAAGTTTAATCAAGTCAAATACAAAAATGTATAAAAAGGATAATACACAGGATAAAGTAGGGTTTATCTGGGAATGCAGAGTTGTTTAAATATTGCAAAATATCAATGAATATCATTCATTATGTTATCAAAATAAATAAGAAAAACCTTATAATAATCTCAATAAATTAAATAAAGCATTTTGAAAAAAAATCCAACATCCATTCTTCATAAGAACTCTCAGCAAATTAGGAATAGAGGGGAACTTCCTAAACCTGATAATGGACATCCACTAAAAACCTCTGGCTAACATTATTCTTATTTAAAGACTAAATGTTTCCCCTCTAAGATTAGGAATAAGAAAAGCATATTAAGATCAATATACAGAATATAATTGTATTCCTATATACTAGCAACAAATAAATGGAAATTGAGATCATAAAGAAATTCCATGCTGGAGGCCTACCCCAATGACAAGTGGGTCCATAACAGACTTGCACCACTGGGCCTCAAAGCCAGCCATGATGGGGGCCTGCCCTGCCCAATAGTTTGCCCTCATCTGTCATGTGCAACTGGGCCTCACAACCAGCTGTGCTGGGACATGCCCTGCCTGTCAACACACGTGTAGGAACTGTGTGAGGTGGGAGCTTTGAGCCAGCTAAGCCAATGGTCAGCCTCACATAACAGCGTGCCTACAGCAGTTGGCCCCACAAAACAGAAAGGCACATGCAGCCCACATAGGGAACACTCCTGAAGCATCTGGCTCTGTTGGCCAGAGGGAAGCATGCTGTGCCCCATATGACATCTTCTACATAGGACCACTTCTCTAAGATCAAGAGACATAAGTGACCTACCTAATAAAAGAAATAAACACAGACAATTAGGCAAAATGAAAAGAGAGAGGAATATAATCCAAATGAAAGAACAAGACAAAACCTCAGAAAAAGAACTAAACAAAGTGGAGATAAACAACTACCTGATAAAGAGTTCGAGATGATTGTCATAAAGATGCTCATGGAACTTAAGAGATGAGTGAATGAACACTGTGAATTTCAATGAAGAGTTAGAAAATATAAAAAAGAAACTATCAGTGCTGATGAATACAATAGGTGAAATGAAAAATACATTAGAGGGAATCAAATGTAGATTAGATGATATAGAAGAATGGATCAACAGTCTGGAAGACAGAATTGTGGAAATCACCCAAGCTGAACAGAAAAAAAAATGAGGGTAGTTTAAAGAACATCTTGGATAATATCAAGCATACTAACACTCACATTATAGGGTTCTCAGAAGGAGAAGAGAGAGAAAAAGGGCAGATAGCTTATTTGAAGAAATAATAATTAAAAACTTGCCTAACTTGGGGAAGGATACAGGCATCCAGGTCCAGGAGGTACAGAGAATTTTAAGCAAGATTAACCCAAAGAAGTCCTCAATAGACACATAATAATTAAAATGCCAAAAAGTAAAGAGAGAATCTTAAAGGCAGCAAGCGAAAAGAAACTAATTACATACAAGGGAACTCCCATAAGAATATCAGCTGACTTTTCAGCAGAAATACTGCAGACCAGAAGGGAGTTGCCTGATATAGTCAAAGTGCTGAAAGGAAAACACCTATAACCAAGAATACTCTACCTGGTAAGGTTATGGTTCAGAATTTAAGAAGAATTCAAGAGTTTCACAAACAAGCAAAATCTAAAGGAGCTTATCACCACTAAATTGACCTAACAAGAAATGTTAAAGGGAGGTGAGATTAAGATGGTAAGATGGAAGAGTAGTAAGACTCTGATCCCACTTCCCCCCACAAACACATCAAAACTATAACAACATATAGAGTACTTCTCTCTGAGAATCACCGAAGACTAGAAGAATGGCTCTTCCACAATCAAAGTTATAAAGAAAGAATGACACAGAGTCTGGCAGGAGGGGAGGAGACATGATCTAATTTGGACTCATACCCCAGGCAGATGACCCAGAAAAGAAGAAGGATTTCACAGGCTCAGGGATCTTCTCAAGGAGTGAGGGATTTGAGCCCCGCATTGGACAACCTCAGCCCTGGAGTTGGGCACCAGGAAAATGAGCTGGTCTGAAAACCAGTGGGGCTTACCAGAGTTCTGTAGGCAACTGAGACTCTGCTCTTGAAGAGCACATGCACAGACTTGCTGGCTCCAACCCCAAGACAGAGGCAACTAACTGAAAACTGCCAGGTGCTCTGTCTGGCCTCCCAGTCTGCACCAGGCTCTGGCTCCAGCCCCACTCTCCACCAAGGTGGTGATCACACTGAATCTTGGGTGAAGCCAAGGCTTGCACCAGGCTCCTGCTTCAGTCCCTTGGGCCCTTGTCCTACCCTCAGAGATGCAAATTCAGCTAGTTAGACCTTGGCTTTGCCCCGAGAGTCTGGTGACTGCCATTGCATGAAGGAGAAGCCCCAGCTTGCACCTAACTCTGGCTGTAGTCAATCTGGCTCCAGCCTTATGCCCAACCAAGGGAGTGCCTGACAGTACACCCCAAAAGAAGATGCAGCCCCTTTTCACTTTAGATCCAGCTCTCCCACCAAAGCCTCCAGGCACACACAGAATGCATAGGGATGCTCCCACACAGGACACACCATCAAGACCAGGATATATGACTGTTTCACCTAATTTCATAGGGACAAAGAAAGTCAAACAAAATGAGAAGACAGAAGAATATGTACCAAATGGAAGAACAAGATAAAGCCCCAGAAAAAACTCCTAATGAAATGGAGATAAGTTATTTACCTTGTAAATAGTTCAAAGCAATAGTCATAAAAATGCTCACTAAAATTGGGAAAAGGATAGAACACAGTGAGCACATCAATGAAGAACTAGAAAATATAAAAAGTAATCAATCAGAGCTGAAGAATATAATAACTGAAATGAAAAATACACTACAAGGAATTAACAGCAGATTAAGTGGTACAGAACAACACATAAGTGGCCTGGAAGTCAGAATAATAAAAATCACTGAATAAGAACAACATAACAAATAAAAGAATTTAAAAATGAGGATAGTTCTGGGGACCTCTGGGACAACATCAAATGTACTAACATTCCTATAAACGTGCCACAGAAGGAGAACAGAGAGAGAAAAGGACAGAAAACGTATTTGATAAAATTATGGCTGAAAATTTCTCTAACATGAAGTAGGAAACAGATACGCAGGTTCAGGAAACACAAAAAGCCCCAAATAAGATGAACCCAAAGACACCCACACCAAGATATATCATAAATAAGATGGCGAAAGTTAAAAATAAAGAGAGAATTTAAAAGGCAGCAAGAGAAAAACAAAAATTCATATACAAGGGGACCTCATAAGGCTATCAGCTGAAATTTCAGTAGAAACTTTGCAATCCAGAAGGGAGTGGCATGATATATTTGAAGTACTGAAAAGAAAAAACCTACAATGAGGGATACTCGACCCAGCAACATTATTATTCAGAATTGAAAGAAAGATAAAGAATTTTAAAGACAAGCAAAAATTAAAAGAGTTCATTACCACTACACTGGCTTTATAAGAAATGTTAAAGGAACTTCTCCAAGCAAAAATGATAAGGGTATGACAAGAAATAAGAAAATACATGAAGGAAAGAATCTCACTAAAGGTAAAGGTAAATATATAGTAAAGATATTGTATCAACTGCTTAAGCTACTACAAAGGTTAAAAGACAAAAAATTGTAAAAATCAACTATAACTACAATAAACAGTAAAGGGATACATATAAAGATGTAAAATATGACACTGAAACATAAACTGTAGGGAGAGGGATAAAAAATGTAGAGTTTTAAGAATGTGTTTGAATTTAACTATCAGTTTAAAGCAAGCATCTGTTAAGAGAATGAAAAGACAAGTCACAGACTGGGAAAATTCTTTGCAAAGCATATATCTGATAAAGGACTTGTACCCAGAATATATAAAGAACTTTAAAAATTCAATATAAAAACAAATAAATCAATAAAAATAAATGTACTGGGACTTCCCTCGTGGTCCAGTGGTTAAGACTCCACACTCCCAATGCAGGGGGCCTGGGTTCAATCCCTGGTCAGGGAAATACATCCCACATGCCACAACGAAGACCCAGCACAGACAATAAATTAATTAATTAAAAAAAATAAATGGACCAAAAATTTGAGTAGATACTTCAGAAAGATATATGGTTGGCAAATAAGCACATGAAAGTTGCTTAACATCATCAGTCCTTAGAAAATGCAAATTAAAAACACATTGATCTACTATTACACAACTAATAGAATGGCAAAAATTGAAACCAATCATACCAAATGTGAGTGGGAATTCGAGCAACTAGAACTCTTATATACTGTTGGTCACAATCTAAGATGAAGCAGCCACTTTAGAAAACAGTGTGGCAGTTTCTCGTGGGAGGCGGAATGAGAGGTAGCAGGAAGAAAATGTGTGGAGGTTAGGGGAAGGGGAGAAAAAGGGGTTACAAAAGGGAGCAAGAAAACTTTTGGAGGCAACAGATCTGTTCATTATCTTGATTGTAGTGATTTTTTCACGTGTATACATATATCACAACCTACCAAGGCTGTGGCTTTTCTAGGGTAGAGGGTCTTGTATGCCATGCTTGGGATCTGGAACTTGATCCTATTAGATGGTAGGTTGAAAGGATGTTCAACAGGGAGGCGACCTGGTGGTACTGACTTTTTAGATAAAATGCTTTTATGGTCATGAGGTAGTACTTGAAGGAGATAAGGCAGAGAAGCCAAGGTGGGCCTGGGCTAGGGTAGCCATAGTAACCACAGAAAGGAGGAAAGGGTTTGGAGACATGGCAGAAACGCTTTAGGAGTGATGTTCCAAGGAGATTTCCAAGGTTTCAGTGAAGAAGATGGTGGTTGATTGTATTTGTCTTCGGTCTATGTGCATACATGGTGGTAATGAAGGGGCCAGTAGTAGGGTGATGGCAAAACTGTCAGATATTTGTCATTCCTGATCCAAGAAGTCCTCAGGACTGGGGGAACAGCAGTGAGGGAGAGGAAGAAATTGGGCAGATTTTCTCTTCCCCTCCCACTTCTCCTTCCCTTCCTTCTCCTTTTCCCTCTGGCTCTGAGCAGGCCCCAACCTGTTTAGTAGGTACTAACTGGGCTGCAAGGAAATCCAGGTGCTTCTGGAACTGGAAATAATTGTGAAAGATGATTACTGAGTCATTGGTCTTGAACTCCTGGGCATATTTTGTTTCTGTACATGAGCCATGCCCTCTGGGGTTAGGATACTGCCTTCTGCTGATAACAGCACAGGGACCCTGATGAGCATCCACTCTCATGGACACATGGGTCCTCCAGAGCCCTTTGAATTCTTCCCATTGTTTGCATTTTGTTCTTCCTGCCACTCAGTTTCTTGGGTGGATAATAATCTTTCCAACATCCAGCCTAAATGACTTTGTTTGAAGGACTTTGTATTTCCATAATGGGCTGAAACCTAAAGGTACTTAGTAGCTCAGTGGAAGATGAAAGGTGCTGAATTTTAATCAAGGGATTTTTTTCTTTCATTTTCCACATCGCCAGATATAGTCCTCCTTCTGCCTTTCATTTTATCAGATATTTACAGCACCAAGTGGCACTTAAACTGGTGTACAGTGTCACTCAGTCTGATTGGAAATGTACAGCATGGGAGCCTCCAGTGTTCCTTTGCTCCAGATGTCATTCTCAGAATGGTTAAGCTAAGAGATTGACTCTAGCATGCAAAATGTGTAGATGCAGGCTTGAAAATATCGAAGTGGGTGATTCTTCTGGGAGACTGGCTTTGAATGGCAGTGGGGAGGTGGCCCACAGCTCTTATGAAAGATACCAGCACAACTACTGAGCTTTTCTCCAGAGGTTTAAATACAGTACTAGGTGCCAACACACACTTCATTTCCATTCACAAGCATTTCTTGTTAAGTGAAAACATTATTTACTGAAGGAAGTAGAATCCCCACATTTCAAGTATCAAAATATGCTGATACTTCTCTCATCCTGAAAAAACCAACAACCCAAGTCAATTTTTCTTGACCCATTTACCCAGCTAACTACCACTCTTTTTCTCTGCCCCACTTAGACCAAATTTCTCAAAATAGTTGTCTGTATGCTCTGTCACTAACCTCTTGCGTCCTCTACTTCCTTATAGGATAGACTCTTATCAAGGTCAAGGGCAACCTCCTTTGGCCAGTTCTCAGTCCTCATCTCAGGTGACCATGATCAGTGTTTGATATGCTCTCCTCACTTGTCTTCTAAGATGCCCAACATTTCCTTGGCTTTTCTTCTGGCTCATGAGCTACTTTTCTTCAGTCTACTCTACTGGTTCTTCTTCTTTTCTCTAAACTCTTGCTTTTGCTTGTACCAAACTCAGTCCTTTGTCCTCTTCTCTATCTAAACTCTGCTTATGGTCAGAATTTCATTTTATGGCCTTTTATACTATCTACATGCATGTGATGGGCAAATTTACATCTCCATCCTAGACCACATTCCTGAATTCCAGGCCTTTATCTTATGCTGCACCCTGGACCACTCACATCTCCCTTCAAGAAAGAACTACCCTTTAACCTGAAGGAGTACAGTTGGCCGTAAGGCTCCAGCTTCTGCCCTTTCAAGATCTGCTGCCTTATTTGAGCTGAAGCCATGCTCTCCAGAGCCAGTCCCCAGCCAATGACTAAAGACAGTAAGGTTATGTAGGCCTGGCCATTTCTGCCCAACGTGGTAATTCTCTAACTGGCAAACAACTCCAGAGCACTCTGCTGGCTTGGCCAAGACTTGTCAGATCTGCCTCGTAATCTGTACCTCTCCTTGCTAAATCCTGCTTCTTCCCTCTTTAATTATAGCAAGTGTTGCTTCCAATAAACTTTGTGGACTCTCAACTCTGTCTCACTGTCTCCATCCTGGAGAACCCCACATGAAAATAGCCAACTACCTACAACAGATTTGCTAGTTTGTCTGTTAGACACTGAAACATAATATGTCAAAAATCAAACTCCTGTTCTGCCTCACTTAACCTGCTCCATAGCAACCTTTTTTTTTTTTGCAGTACGCGGGCCTCTCACCGTTGTGGCCTCTCCCATTGCGGAGCACAGGCTCCTGACGTGCAGGCCCAGCGGCCATGGCTCACGGGCCCAGCTGCTCCGTGGTATGTGGGATCTTCCCGGACCAGGGCACAAACCCATGTCCCCTGCATTAGCAGGCGGACTCCCAACCACTGCGCCACCAGGGAAGCCCCCATAGCAACCTTCTTTATCTCAGGGGATAGCAAGTTTATCCTCCAGAAACTCAGCCAAGAACCTTCTTTCTTTCTCTCATGATCCACCTCTAATCCATCAGAATGTCTTTGATGTGCTGGATCAAAACATGTCCAGACCGTGTACATTTCTCCCTGTCCACTGCCTGGACCTTGGATTATGGCAGTACCCACTAACAGGACTCCCTACTTCTTCCCTTGCCCCTGTAGTTGACTCAGCCTGAATATCCTTTGAAACTGTCTTAGGTCAGTTACCCTAAAGCAGACTACAAGATAACAATTCAGGAACACTTTGGTTATTTAAGGAAAAGCTCCCCAGAGAAACAAATAAGGGAATGAAGAGAGGGTAAGGAAGGGTGTGATTGTGATAAAGTTTCAGCCACAGCCTGATCCAGAGCAGGGGTGCTCTGGAATTCATTTGTCCCCTAGAGTTTGTCTTTCTTGAATGAAAGGTACTGAGCACTAATTAATTACAGGTTCCAGCCTACCCAGAGAGATATAAATCCTCAGGCACTTCTTTTCCTCTGTCCTGGAGTCAAGGCCTCAGTTGTCCAAGGACAATTCTCCAGAGAAAAACCAGAGGTGAGATTGTGAGAAGAAAAAACACTCAGAAGTCACGGGAGGGGTGCACCAGAGGGGCCAAAGAATTGGATAAAGCTATAAATGTTTGTTATAAAAACATAAGTCAGATTATTTCACCTATTTGATCATAAACTGCAAAGATTCCCTATTTCCCATCTAATAAGCTTAAGTCTTTTCATTGGCCTGTTAAGTTCTGACATGCTCTGTACCTCACTCATACTACCTGTCTCCTCTCATCCACTGCTACTTTGCTACTCTTCCTCCCTCATTTCCCTCTGGCCACACTGGGCTCCCACTACATTTCTAACTTTCCAGGCACTTCCTCACCACAGGACCTCTGAACTGGTTGTTCCCTCCCCTGGAATGCTCTTTCTCTAGATAACTGCATTATTATGTCTTCTACTGCTCATATAAATCTTTGTCCAAAGGACACTTCCTCAATGAGGTGAGATTTCCTCAATTTCTTGAGTCCCTTAATTAAACCTGTAATCTACCTTCACTGTGACTCACTGCTTTTTTTTTAATTGAAGTATAGTAGATTTATAATGTTAGTTTCAGGTGTATAGCAAAGTGATTAAGTTATATATATATGCGTGTATATATACACACATATATATTCTTTTTCAGATTCTTTTCCCTTATAAGTTATTACAAAATACTGAGTATAGTTACCTGTGCTATGCAGTAGATCCTTGTTGGTTATCTATTTTATATATAATATTGTGTATATGTTTATCCCAACCTCCTAATTTGTCCCTCCCCCACTTCCCCTTTGGTAACCATGTTTGTTTTCTATGTCTGTGGGTCTATTTCTGCGTTGTAAATAAATTAATTTGTATCATTTGTATCTTTGTTTTAGATTCCACACATAAGCAATCATATGATATTTGTCTTTGACTTATTTCACTTAGTATGATGATCGCTAGGTCCATCCATGTTGCTGCAAATGGCATTATTTCATTTTTTTTATGACTGAGTAACATTACATTGTATATATATATACCACACCTTTATCCATTCCTCTGTCAGTGGACATTTAGGTTGCTTCCGTGTCTTGGCTGTTGTAAATAGTGCTGCAATGAATGTTAGGGCCCATGTATCTTTTCAAATTATAGTTTTCTCTGGATGTATGCCTAGGAGTGGGATTGAAGAATGTGATCCATTGTTTTTCTGATCCCTCTCACTCATCTATTTTTTCCGTAGAATTTACCATCTTATAATACACTATAATAACGTAGTTGTTTATTATGTTTATGGTGTCTCTTCTATGCCATGTCAGCTCCAGGATGTCTGTTTTATTCAGTGATGCAGACCAAGAACCTATAATTGTAGGTTACCTTACATGTAATAGGTTTCTCAATAAATAATGATTGGATCGACACTAAAAAGTCGAATAAGGATTGATACTCCTTGCTGGACATCCTAACAGCTGCTACTTAAAGTGGTAAATGTTTTTAAACTGCTGTATTTCGCTACTTTGTGAACTAAGGCACACACTACACCAAGGGTGATTTCTTAAGGGTGCTTCTTCATGATGCTTAGTTCTGGAGGAATGAGTTAGGACTTTGCATGAATAAAGCAAATGTCCTAGGAAAAAAGAGGTTCACTGTTTTATCCTAAAGGCCAGTGATATGCTGATGCAAGCTGCCTGAGGGTGGAGACATGTGCTTTTGCCTCTGTATATTCAGCTCTTTTCTTCCCTGTATACTTACATGCATTGAGTAAGTATTCAATAATTACATGTTGAATGAATGAATGAATGAATGTATCATCTGTTTGTCTTTTCTTCTCTTATAACTTTCTTTTGTCCAAGCTGGGGGAGGTTCATTTAACCAGTGAGACCAGCTCTGACCCAGGTCCAAGTGTCAGTCTTGCACCTGAGGGTAATTTCACTGCTGGTCAGTCTTGGTGTGGTTCTGCTCTGGTTGTGTGCTAGGAACTGTGCTCTTTGTGGTCAAAGCCCTGGTCTTAGAACAAAGCTTCTCCATGAGTTTCTGGGCACTGCTGTTATATCCTCTGCTTCTGTCCTTTGCCTGCATAATACCTTCAAGAATAATGTTGGCTCTTATTCTTTCAAACCGAGCCCCCTTCTTTCTCCTACTATCCAACACACACACACACACACACACACACACACACACACACACACACACACACACACACACACACACACACATCCCAGGACCTCCTCTGAGGACAGAACACAGATGGCTGCTGATGAACTTCCTTCTTGCTTGCTTTATGGTGCCTCCCAGCCTGGTCTCTCCCAAATGACCTATCTCTGGACTTTAAATCCTGTGATGATTGTTTGCCTGGAATGTGACTTGTTTCTGGAAATTTTAGTTTTTGGTTCTGTATCTGGCTGGATGTTCCCTTATTACCAGCTTATAAAGCTCATACCCCCAACATCTATCCCTATGTTACTTACAAAGCTGATACACTTTTAGGTTTTAATTTGGTCTACCTTGTCCTATTATAATTAACATTTCTCACCTGGCCAGGCAACCAGAAAGCCTGGCCAGACTTACTTTCTGGCTTAAATAGAAAGTAAGCCATACGTTAATTAGAGAAACCCAGATGTAACTTAAAAATCCAGTCTCAAATTTGTGCAGACCCAATGACTAGATAGAAACAGCTTTACCTGTGTTAAAGTATCATTGGGATGACTTGGTTCTGCCTCTGAAGCTCCCTCCATTTGGTCAACATGAATATCTCTAGACACACCATTCACTTTCTGCTTTAGAGTTTGACAGACTTGAGTGGTTGTAATGAACACAATCAGGAATTCTGGAGCTCACATTCCCCTTTGATCAGGATTTCCTGTGACAGTCCCCTGTGTGCTGCATCAGGAGATTCCACATCTATTTCAAGACTGCAGTCAGTTTGTGAGACCCCCCCACCCACCGCTCGCTTCAAAGGATGTTGTTGGTGCAGCACATACAAATGAGGACACCTGCCGTCTGCATTTCAGGAAAATGGATGATAAGGAAGAAAGATGCTGTTTAAGCTAATGATTTGCAATTTCATCAAATCACTTTGAAATGAGTATTTTGCATTTTTAAAAGGCTCTATTAACAATAGAACCACTGAAATATCCCCATAGTGAAGAAGGTGGGCTAGACTGGCTCGTGTCTAGGTTATAAATACAGCTATTATTGAGTTCAGATTTAATAAAGCTAACATTTCTCTTTTGGTTCCTATTTCATGATAAGGTAAAAAAAAAACTAGAGTCATGGGGTATTTGTATAGGTAAGACCCTAAGAGGTCACTATTCAGGAGTCTTCAAACTATGCACACGGAGTCCCAGAATTCTCACTGTTACTTCCAGGGGTAGGACAGGGTAGAGTACAGACTGTTGAAGTTTGGGACAAAGTTGTTAAATAGCCAAGGCTTTGGGTCAACAGGTCCTATTTTCCTGGTGTAAATATTAGTGTTGTTATTTCTTTTGAATAAAAAGACTATTATTTTAAATAAACTTTATTTTTAGAGTATTCTAGGTTTATAGAAAAATTGTTTAGAAAGTACAGAGTTCCCTTAAATCCTCTTACCACCTACAGACGATTTCCCCTATTGTTGACAGCTTGCATTAATGTGGTACATTTGTTACAATTGATGACTCAATATTGATACATTATTATTATTATTTAATTAGAATAAAACTAACCAAAAATAAAATGAACACCTATGAGATTACATTTATTTATTTATTTTTGGATACATTATTATTAACTAAATTCCTAGTTTACATTGGATTCACTCTTTGTGTTGTACATACTGTGGGTTTTGAAGAATGTGTAATGATGTATATCCATCATTACAGTTTCATGCAGAATAGATTCACTGTCCTAATAAAACCCCTGTGCTCCACCTATTCATCCCTCCCCAAAAACCCTGGCAACCACTGACCTTCTTACTATCTCTATAAGCTTGTCTTTTCCAGAATGTCATATATTTGGAATCATACAGTATGTAACCTTTACAGGCTGGCTTCTTTTACTTAGAAACATATATTTAAGGTTCCTCCATGACTTTTGGTCACTCGATAATTAATTTTATTTTATTGCTGAATAATACTCAATTGAATGGATATACCAATTTGTTTATTGATTCATTCAATAAGGAAGGACTTCTTGATTGATTACAGTTTTTGGTAATTTTGAAGAAAGCTGCTATTAACATTCATGTGCAGAGATGTATGTGTGTGTCTGTGTGTGGATATAAGTTTTCAGCTCATTTAGGTAAATATCTAGGAGTGAAATAACTGGATCACATGGTAAGTCTATATTTATTTTTGCAGGAAACTGCCAAACTGACTTCCAAACTGACCGTACCATTTTACATTCCCATCTGCAATGAATAAGAGTTCCTGTTACTCCACATCCTCACAAGCATTTGACATTGCTGGTGTTTGGGATTTTAGTCCTTCTAGCAGGTGTGTGGTACCATGCCATTGTTGTTTTAATGTGAAATCCCCTAATGGCATCTGTATAACTTCTTTAGTAAGGTGTCTGTTCAGATCATTTACCCATTTTTTAAACTACATTGTCCATTTTATCATTGTTGAGTTTTAAGTGTTTAATCAGTTTGAGCTACTAATTTAGAATAAGAAAACTAAGATTTTACCTTCATATGTATTTTGCTTTATAGATTCCTTCTCTAACACTCTTACTTTCTTTGTGTAGATCTGAGTTTATGACCTATATCATTTTACTTCTCTATGAAGAACTTCTTTTAATATTCTTGTAAGGGATATCTACTGACAGCCAATTCCCTCAATTTTTGTTCTTATGAGAAATATTTTATTTCTTTTTCATGTTTGAAGGATAATTTCCCTTGATTCTTAATTCTGTTTTTGTTTTTTTAAAAAATTTAATATTTTATTTCACTCCATTCTTTTTGTGTGTTCACAGTTTCTGAAGAAAACTATGATGTAATTCTTGTCCTTGTTCATCTACAAGTAAGGTAATTCTCTCCTCTGGCTTCTTTCTAGATTCTCTTTGATTTTCTCCAGTTTGAATATGATATGCTGAGGTTTAGAATTTTTCCTATTTATTCTGCTTAGTGTTCTCTGAGCTTCCTTATCTGTAGTTTGTTGTGTAGCATTAATTTTATAAAAATCTCAGATGTTATTTCAAATATTTCTTTAGTTTCTTTCTTCTTTTTTTTATCATTATGTGTGCCAACAAATTAGATGACCTAGGTGAAATGGAAACATTTCTAGAAATACAAAAATTACATAAATTGACTCAAGTATAAATAGAAAATGTCAACAGACTTATAACAAGTAAAGAGTTTCAATAAGTAATAAAAAACCACCCAACAAAGAAAAATACACGACCAGATGGCTTCACTGGTGAATTATACCAAACATTTAAAGAATAATGAACATTAATCCTTCTCAATCTTTTCCAAAAAAAATATAAGAGGATGGAACACTTCCTAACTCTTGATTCCAGTACTGTTCTGATTACAAAGCCAGATAAAAACATAACAAGAAAAGGAAACTATATACCAAAATGTCTTATGAAAATAGATGAGAAAATTCTCAACAAAATACTAGCAAACAAAATCAACATCATATTAAAAGGATTATTCATTATGACTAAGTGGGGTTTATTCCAGGAATTCAAGGGTGGTTCAACATAAGAAAATAAAAAAAGTGTAATACCTCACACTAATAGGACAAAAGAAAAAAATTCACATGATGATCTCAATTGATTCAAAAGAGGCATTTGACAAAATTCAATGCTCTTTCAACAAATTAGGCATAGAAAGGAACTTCTTTAACATGATAAAGGACATTTATGAAAAGCCCAGAGCTAACATATATTCATTGATGAAAGGTGGAAAATTTCCTTTCTCCTTAAGGTCAGGAACAAGACAAGGATGCCAATTTCCACTTCTACTATAAAATATTGGCCTGGGAATTGTAGACAGAACAATTAGGCAAGAAAAAGAAATAAAAGATGTCCATAATGGAAAGCAGGAAGTAAAAGTATCTCTTTTCAAAGATGACATGATCCTATACATAGCAAGTCCCAAGAATCCACAAGAAATTTCCAAGACATAATAAACTCAGCAAAACTGCTGGGTACAAGAGTAAGACACCAAAAATCACTTATTTTGCTATATTTCAGTAATGAACAATGTGAATGGAAATTAAGAAAACAATTCCATTTACAGTAGCAACTGAAAGAAGGAAATAACTGGGAATAAATTTAATGAAGGAAGAAAAGGACTTATACACTGAACACTATAAAATATATCTGAAAGAAGAGGCCCTAATAAATGGAAATACATCTCCATGTCATGGATTGGAAGACAAAATTGTGTCAATACTACCCAAAGTGATCTACAGATTGTAATCCAAACAAAATTATGACACTTTTTTTTTAATAAATGGAAAAGACAGTCTTCAAACTCACATTAAATTTTAAGGAGTTCTTATTAGCCAAAACAATCTTGAAAAAGAAGAACAAAGTTTGAAGAATTACACATTCTGAATTCAAAACTTACTACAAAGCTACAGTAATTAAAACAAAGTGGTACAGGCATAATAGACAGATGAAAGGATGAATAAAATCTGGTATATACATGCAATGGGACATTATTCAGCCAGAAAAATGAACAAAATGCTGATTCATGTCACAGAATGGATGAATTTTGAAAAAACTATGTTAAGTGAAATAAGCCAGTTACAAAAATACAAATATTTTATGATTTCACTCACATGAAATATCTAAAATATGCAAATTCATAGAGACATAAAGTACATTAGAGTTTACCAGGAGCTGAAGGAGGAGAGGATGAGGATTTATTGCCTGATGGGTACAGAGCTTCTGTCTGAGATGATGAACAAGTTTTGTAAATATATGGGGATGATGGTTGCATATCGTTGTAAGTGTAATTCATGACAAGAGTTGTACACTTCCTCTTCTTTTTTCTTCCTCCTCCTCCTTTCCCTCCTCCTCTACCTTCTAACAGCTTTATTGAAGTGTAATTTTTATATCATAGTATTCATCCATTTTAAGTGTTCAATTCAGTGAATTTTAGTAACTTTACCATGGGGTGTAATCATTACTATAAATAAGTTTTAGAATATTTTCATTCCCCCAATGTGATTGCTCAGACCCATTTATAGTTAACCCCCTCCCCCACACCTACCCAGTTCCTGCCTCCAGTCCCAGGCAACCAATAATCTAGTTTCTATCTCCATAGATTTTCCTTTTTTGGGCAATTGAAATGTAATTTTACAATATGTGGTCTCTTGTGTCTAATTTCTTTCATCTTGGATGATGATGATGTTTGTCCATGACATAGCACGTGTCAGTAATTTGTTTCTTTTTATTATTGAATACTGTTCCATTGGACGGCTATACTACATTACTTCTATCCATTCATCAGTTAATGGACATTTGGATTGTTTCCAGTTTGGGTTATTAGGAATCATGCTGCTGTGAACACTTGTGCACATGTTTTCATTTCTTTTGGGTGTATACCTAGAAGTGGAATTGCTGGATCATGTGAAAGTTTTATATTTAACTTTTGGAGACACTGCCAAATTGTTTTACAACCTAGCTGCACCATTTTACAATTCCACCAGCAATGTGTCAAGTTCTCATTTCTCCACATCCTCTCCAACATACGTTATTACCTGTCATTTATTATTGCCATGCTAGTATGCATGAAGTGGTATTTCACTGTAATTTTAATTTGCATTTCTCTAATGACAAATAACGTTGAGCATCTTTTCTTTTTGTGCTTATTAGACATTTGTATATATTTGGATAAATGTTCAAATTTTTGCCCACTTTTTGTTTGTCTTCTTACTATTAGGTTGTAGATATTCTTTGTAAATTCTGGATACAAGTCTTTCATCAGGTGTGTGCTTTGCAACTATTTCTGAGTTGTTTGATGAGAAGTGTGTGGAGGCCACTGAGTGTGGGCTAACAATGGTGGGAAGCACTAGAACATAGAACACCATGCAGCATGGCATCCACAGTTCTTTTTCCACAAACGGCATTTCTTCTAGTAATGTCTATTTATGTGAAAAGTCAAGCTATTTATATTGTCAATTGGATACAGGGAGTGTCTCTTGGATGGCAGGAAACCATGCAGACATTCTTCCCTGCTAGATTTGGAGGTGGGGTGGGGTTGTGGGGGAGGGAAATGGCTTCTTGTATCAACTGATAACAAAACAAGCTCCCAAAGAAATCTTCCAGCTGGTTACAAATAATTTTATAATACAGGAAAAACATGGCTTTCAATATACACGTATTACTTATTCCTTATTGGTATTTTACTGACATCTCCTGAAGTGTGTGGCCTGTAGGTGTGCAGAGAACAGGTGTACAGGCCTGCCTGTTATATACTTCTTTGGAATAGGCCTTCAACATCTGTCAGACAATGTATTTCAAAGTCATGACTTTCTTCATTTTCTCTGATCTGGTTTGAAAACACTTGTCATTTTGTGAAAACAGTATTTTTTAACGTGTGAAAAATGAGAATAGAATCAGTTCTGTAAAATAAATACAATTCACTCTGGCTCTTGGAGAGTGAACAAATGTCAGTGTTGACACAATGCTTGGAACTTTCCTTTTACTAATTTCCTTTAAGTACTTACGTCCTTAGTTGGGTATGTAGCTACCCAGAGACTTACAGGGCAGTTTTTCCATAGTGTTCTTCTCTTTCTCACTTTGTTTCAGTTCGTCACCCAAAATAACCTAAAATAAATAGCATCCTAAATGTAATTAGCATCCTAATATGAACAGCACCCTAATATAGTGTCCTAAATTTCTACCTAAATTAAAAGCCTAATGCATTACTTTCCCACTTTTCTGAATCTGCTTCCCCACTTGTTTGACTGTTTCACTTTTCGGTGGGAACATTCCACAGAGTAATACACTTGTGGCTAAAATTCCAGAGAAACCTTGTGGAATCCAGTGAGATGATCCTTGCAAATGTTTTAGCTCCTCAGGGAAAATCTAGGCTATTAAGAAGCATTAGGTCAGTCTAATTCTATTCCATTGGTAAAATTTCCATTGTTTTGTGTGAAAGTTGTGAATTCTTTCTTCCTTCCTCACTGGCAAACTTTAAGCATTCATTAGAGTGGGGCAGTAGGCATGTGCTCCAGCATCATTCCCATGTTAAATTTCCACATTCCAGAGAGGGACAAACAGGTATAATTGTTAAAATTGCAATCATATTGTTAAATGTATGTGAAAACTCTTAAATATGTTGTGACACATAATTCCGTTTTTTTTCCTCTGGGACAATAGAAGAACTTCATCTTTCATAAAGATAGAAAAATGGAAAATAAAAACAAAGACAGTGAGCATGAGTAGAAGGACCTTTTCCTGCTCAAATTACTACCACACCACAACCCCCCTTTGGGGCCTTCCCATTCCTCTAACTTTTTTTTTTTTTAAGCATTGATCCCTTGAAACAGGATGCTCATGAAAATCAAATCAAGATGAAACAAAAAAATGGTAGCAATTATTCATACTTCTTTTAGGTATTTGACATTTCTCTTCTTAAAAGAACTCAAAATTGCTTCTACATATTGATTTGCACCAACAATACCCATATGAAGAAGAATGGAGCTAATTAATCACTCAGCATTAGATCCAGGAATACTGAATCACTGAAAAAACTACCATGAAACCCTACCTTAGACTGAACGTGAAAGACTTGTTTACTATGTTTAAGTAAACTGAATCACTTTAAATACACTAAGAGGTTTGTATATTTACAAACAGGCTGAACTATAGGAAGTGATCAAGCACAGTATTTCAGTGTCGGTAACTGTTCTGATGGGCTTGTTCTGTGAGTATGGAATTTAGCATGTGCCCCTGCACTTGGAGCATGGCTGCCCCTTTCTGTGCTGCAGGGCATACTCTTCACACCCATGGTAGTGGTGTGGGGGGAAAATAAGGAGGGAAATAGGCTCATGACTTGGAGGTCATCTGTTGGCCCTTTATCCTCTTCACCCAGTGATCCTCAAGGAGCTAGACCCTATAGGTGATCAGAAAAAAGGTCATCTTGTTCCTGAAATCTTACCCAAATTGAGCCCTGTTGGAGATCAACCAAGATGAAAGCAGTATCTGATAAACATCATAAAGAAGGACCAAGTTTTGATTTTATGGAACTAACATATTCCCTCATGCCACACCCAATGAAGAAGTTCTCACATTCTTGGTCTTTTGGGGTCCATATATCTAGGTCTATATCTGCATCTAAATCTATATTATATATATATATATCTATATATATCTATATATATATCTTCTCCCTCTTTTCTAACGTTTCTTTAATCTCCCGTCTTTCTCTCCAAGAGCCTCTTCATTACCCGATTACTCTCTACTTCCATCTGTCAGTCACCTGCTCCTCTTCAGAGAAAGGAGTCATAATGTACAGAGATGGGTACTTGTTCTTGCTTGTCCTTTCACTTATGTGATGCCACGACCCACTTCAACTACTTAGAGTGTAACAGGTCAGTTTGCTTTAAAGTTTTCAAATTAGCCCCTAGTTAGCCTCCAAGTTCAGATGAGCAGGATCTTCAGCTTATTCAGGCACCAATCATTTGTTTAAGAACTCGGGGACTTAGTCAGTCTGCAGGGACCAGTTCTGTTCATGATCCTTTGTCTATAGATAAGTGCTGAATCGAATCCGTTTGTTATCAGGTCCCAAGGCCCTGGTTGCCACTGTTTTGGGCCTGTGAAGAAGGCACTGTTGATGCAGGTAGCTGCAGAAAACACCAGGGATTTTTTTTGTGAGCAGGTGGTCCATCTCTCTAGTGTCCTTCTTGGCCAGGGTATGCCATCTTGGGCTCTTCCGGTTACAACCCTTCAGGTGATACTTGTATGCTTAGCCAACCCCTGCACATTGTTGATCGACCACCTACTGTGCTTTCCTTCCTCATTAACTATGCTCTTAGCACACTTTCCTTTCTACTCCTTGAACCCCCAAGGCTTATTGGCTCTCTAGAATATCTGTCCAAAAGATTCCTCTGCCTGGAAATGTTTTGCCCCTGCTCTCAGTAGAAGGTAAGCTCCTTGGGTGCCCAGACATAATCTGTCTTTTAAAATTCTGTATTCTCAGTTCAGAGAACATTGCCTGGTATATAGTAGGTAAACATTAGCCATAAAAAAAACCCCAGGGCTTCCCTGGTGGCACAGTGGTTGAGAGTCCGCCTGCCGATGCAGGGGACACGGGTTCGTGCCCCGGTCCGGGAAGATCCCACATGCCGCGGAGCGGCTGGGGCCGTGAGCCATGGCCGCTGAGCCTGCGCATCCGGAGCCTGTGCTCCGCAACGGCAGAGGCCACAACGGTGAGAGGCCCGTGTATCGCAAAACAAAAAAACAAAAACAAAAAACCCCCAAAACACTGGTAGTGAAGAGAGGGGACAGAAAATTGACAGACTTATATCTATAAGAAAATATGTTCGAAAAAATAATTTATCTGAATAAAGGTTCTTTGTTTCCTCCATTGTTCTATTCCCTCTGTCCCACTCCCTCTTTTCTTTCCTCCTTTTCTTAACTTGGTCTTTATTTGTACATTGTTTAAAAATGGAGCCAGGTAGATACCAGAGAATAGCATGTAGAAAATTTAGGCATTGTGATTCATTGTTCTTGGCTTATTCACTTTATGCTTTTTTTTTTGTTTTTTTTGTTTTTTGTTTTTTTTTGAGGTATGCGGGCCTCTCACTGTTGTGGCCTCTCCCGTTGCGGAGCACAGGCTCCGGACGCGCAGGCTCAGCCGCCATGGCTCACGGGCCCAGCCGCTCCGCGGCATGTGGGATCTTCCTGGACCGGGGCACGAACCTGTGACCCCTGCATTGGCAGGTGGATCTCAACCACTACGCCACCAGGGAAGCCCTCTTCTCTTGTTTTAGTGAAACTTATCTTTCAGAAGATTTCAGATAAAAGTTGCATGGAATGTAATATTTTAAGACATCAGTTGAAAGTAAATGTCTGTATTATCCTCTCCCACCTGCTTAATGGCTTCTCTGGGTCCAGAATTTTAGTTTGGAATTCACTTTCTCATGATATCAGAAGGCATTGTTCCATGGTATTCTAGCTTCCAGTGCTCATTTTAACAAGTCTGTTGCCGTTCTAGATTCCTAATTTTTTTTGAACCTGGCTTGATTTTTTAATCTTTTTTTTCTTTTCTATGAAATGTTTCAGATATACTAAATGTTACAGATAATAGTATGAAAATATCCAAGTTCTTACTACCTAGCTTAAAAAAAAAGAACAAAATAACCCAGAGTGCAAGTTGAAATTCCACATATATCACTACCCAATCTCATTTCCCTATTTTCTTTACAAAGGTAATCCTAGTTGGTGTTTTAATGTTCCATGCCTTTTAACTTTTATTATCTAATAATGCATCCATACACAATATATAGTATTAATTTTCATGTATTCAAACTTTATATAAATAATATAATGTATGATGTTCTGAGACTTGCTTTTTTTCTCATTATGTTTATAATATTTACTTGTGCTGACATATGTATTTCCACTTACTTTTATTCCTATAATGAAAGGACATGAGTTTTAACATCAAAATAACCCACCAAATAGCTGTTGCAATGAGTACTACACTAAGGCACATCATTATGACATTTTAGAATGCCAGATATGAGATCTTAAAAGTTTCCAGAGGAAAAAAAATAGGTAATCTGGTGTGTTGGACATCTGTTTGCCCTTAAATCCAGTCCTACTTTTCTGTGCTTAGGGAGATAAAAGCCTACATTTCTTAGACTCTTGACAGGGGTTCTAATCATGTTCTGCAATAGAAAACACTGGCATGAGATTCAAAGAGGAGAGGAAGCAAATAGCCACAGCAGTGCCTCTTTATGGCCCCACCACAAGCTGTGTGGTCCCTCCTGTGATGCAGAGACAGTGCAGGCCAGGGGGTCCAGCAGGGGTGATGGTAGCTTCCTCATCTGCAAAATACTTACTTCTCTTTGGAGGATTTCCTTTCTTTCTTTGTTTCTGCACATCTTCTGTCTCTTTAGTAATCAATTCCCTGTATTCAATATGTCTCTGTTTCCTGACTTTTCCCTGCCTGATACACTTGCTTTATGCAATATGACTGAGGAGCACTTCTAAAAATACTCCTATCAAAGCACCTAGCAGTGCGGATGAAATGTAAATCTTCTTTTTAAATGCTTGGTTTAGTAGAAAAGAAGGTAAAGGAAATATTCTCAGGACAAAATCAGAGTAGAAAATGAATTTTAAAAAGTCTGAAAAAAACAAGTGTAAGTGAGGATTTGTAGTAACTGAGCCCCCATTACCTACTGAAGGGAGTGTAAATTGATACAACTATAATGGAAATCAGATAGTAATAACTAGCAAAGTTGCAGGTAAACATTTCTAAGGACTCAGCAATTCTACTTCTAGATACAGACCCTTGAGAAATTCTCTCTTATGTATCCAAGGAGAATATACAATGAAGCTCATAGGAGTGTTGTTTAAACTAGTGAAAACTGGTGTATCTATTAATAGGACAATTGATAAATAAATTGTGGTATAGTCAAAAAAATGCCAGACAAGTCTTAAAATTAATAAACATGATGTGGGTCAACATTGATAAATCTCAAAAACATAATCTTGAGTGAAAAAAAAGCTACTTGTAAAAGCTTGTGATTATTATATCTTTATATACAAATTTAAAATATGTAAAATAATACTATATCTTGTATGTGGATATATAGGTACATAGTAAAAATATGAGTACATGTAAAAACATACATACAAATTATAGATACCAATTCAGGATACTAAACAGTGTGAAGCAAGGAGACCTAGATAGGTTAGAGGTACATAGGGAGAAAATTTTTTTGTTTAAAAAGCTCTGTAATGTTTTATTTATAAAAAGAAAAAAAAGATCTAAAACATATATGGCAAAACAGGTTTGGTAATGCTGGAGAGATGGGGCTGAGTGTTTATTTTCTCTATTTTTCTGTATATTTGAAATAAAAAAGAAATCAAGTTATTAGACATGTGAATTTAATAGTCCAATTAAGATTTTCTTGGCTTAAAATCAGTAAGGTATGCTTCTGTTTTAACTGAAAGAATCATAAAGTGATTTGAGATTATTTATTTTAATTTATTGAATGAGAGATGTTCCCTAAAATCTTACCATTTTAATTTATCTTCATTTTCAGTGTTCAAAATGTTTGAAGTATGTACGGTTATGCCCCAATATTTCTGGAGCCTGGGTGAGAGTACACATTGGATCCACATACTGAATGACTAAATATTTACAATTATAACTCATGCTGAAAAAAAATTCAAAATAAAATATATTGTATGTATATATTCATAGTGACAAATAAAGTAACATTTTTACATGCATAAAATCAGCAAAATTTTAAAGGTGACTTTAGTTACCTTCAGGAACTAATTATTATTACATATGTCTAGGTATTCAGTATAAGGTGGTGATATTTGGATGTAAGTAACAAAGACTTACATAATTCACAAATTAATAATTATTATTCTATAAATGTTATTTTGCCTATTTTCAGCAAAATCTCTATTTGTATAATAAAATTTGTCAGATAATTTTTGTTCTCTTGCAATAATGAACCACAAAACTGAAAAATATAATCATATTCAAAGTGAACAAAATTTTTTTTATATTTTCATCAAAACATAATTTAAAACTAATGCAAAAATTTTAAAAATGAAAAAGTTATTTCCTTCTAAAATATCTTAAGATATCTATTAGAAATAAAAAATACAAATTATAGTATCAAAGACTAAAATTGTATAAATAAACCTGGAATGTTTTATTACTTTTTTTTTTTTTTTTTTTTTTTTTTTTGCGGTACGCAGGCCTCTCACTGTTGTGGCCTCTCCCGTTGTGGAGCGCAGGCTCCGGACGCGCAGGCTCAGCGGCCATAGCTCACGGGCCTAGCCACGCCATGGCATGTGGGATCTTCTCGGACCGGGGCACGAACGCGTGTCCCCAGCAGGTGGACTCTCAACCACTGCGCCACCAGGGAAGCCCTGTTTTATTACTTTTTGAAAAATTAATTAAATCTTATTAATTACTTTTATAAAAATAAAACTTTTCTCAATTCTAGTGCTCAATGCTCCTTTCTTCCAATATGGAAAAGGGCTTCACACTTATAGTTAACCTGTATCCACAGCTATTGAAATTTAAGCTTAATATAATTTTTTTAATGCTGCAAAATGGTCCTCAGCACCAAGGGCAACTGTTGTGAAAACGTTGTTAATTTGTACACGGATTCACTCTAGAAACACAAATTGGAATAGGATGAGAAGTTGAAAACTGGGCTCTGGGCACTATGGGGAAACAATGGCAAAATTCTATTACATTCATTTTATCTGAAAATATTGACAAGTTAATTAATTTGTGTATTTACTTTCCCAAGTACTTCTTGCCATTCAAACCCTTTCCTCACTTCCAAGCCATGTGTGTCCTCCAAATGCACTTCACAACCTGTAAACCTGTACCCTCTGAGACCAGTCACCTTTTGTAAGGGGACAGGGTTCAAGAGGTATGGCTTCCAGAGATGTTTGTCACCAGCAGGGACATTTAGGGAAGAGGTCATGCTGTTCCCAATCTGAAACACCTGCATGTTCTTTAATAAATGTATTTCTTTGTGTTTGTGGGCCTAAAACATGATGCCCAATGAAGGGGCACCTCTTGACAGGGTCTAAATGTGGTGTTGTTAAAAATAACGTAAGATAAGTAAATTTAAGCCTATTTGATTTCCAAAGATCTTGGAAAATGAGTCACAAGTCTTGAGCTGGTCTTTCTAGGTCATTACATACAGTCTATCCATGCAAAAAAAGAAAATTAAAATACTTTTTTTTTTTTTTGTAGCATGTATTGGTAGTTTGCTGGGTTTTGTTGCTGAATAATATTCCATTGCATGGGCATACCACATTTGTTTAACCTTTCACCAGTTAATGGACATGGATTGTTTCCAGTTTGGGGCTATTATGAATAACTCTCCTATGAGCCTGAATGTATGTCTTTCTGTGGACGTACATTTGTATTTCTCTTAGATGTGGAAAAACTGAGTTGTAAATACACACTTAACTTTATAAGAAGTCACCAAACTGTTTTCCAAAGTGGCTCTACCATTTTCCATTCCCATGGGTATGAGAGTTCTAATTTCTCCATGTCCTCACCAACATTTGTTATTGTCTGTTTTTTTGATTATGGCCATTCTAGTAGTATCTCACTTTGTTTTTATTTATTTTTAAAATTTAGATATAATGGACATACAACGTATTAGTTTCAGTTATAAAACATAATGATTCCATATGTGTATACATTGCAAAATGATCACCTAGCCTAATTAGCATCCATCACCACAAATAGTCACACTCTTTTATTCTTGTGATGAGAACTTTTAAGATTTATTCTTTTAGCAAATTTCAAATAAACAATACAGTATTAACTAACTATAGTCACCATGCTGTACATTTTATTCCCAGGACTTGTTAATTTTATAACTGAAAATTTGTACCTTAGGATCACCTTCACCCATTTTACCCATTCCTTACTCCCTGCCTCTGGCAAGCACCAGTCTGGTCTTTGTTTCTATGATTTCAGTTTTTTGTTTGTTTGTTTTAGATTCTACCTAGAAGTGAGATCCTATGGTATTAGTCTTTATAGGTCTGACTATTTCACTTAGCATAATGCCCTCAAGGTACATCCATGTTGTCACAAATGGCAAGATTTCATTATTTTTTATGGCTGAATAATATTCTATTTTATATATGTATATATCTATATTTACATAGATAGATAGATACGCCATATTTTCTTTATCCACTCATTCATTGATGGAAACTTAGGTTGTATCCATGTCCATGTCTTGGTTATTGTAAATAATGTTGCAATGAAGTGGGGAGTCATGTATCTATTAATGTTAGTGCTTTTAATTTCCTTTGGATAAATACCAGAAGTGGAATTCCTGAACAATACGATAGTCCTGTGTTTTCCATAGTGGCTGCACCAATATAAATTTCTACTAAATCAGTTTTTAAAAATTAAAATGAAGGAAGTAAATGTTGAAATAGTAATGGATATTCTTTTCACCAAATATTATTTTTTAATCCCATTTTTGTGCTTTAGGCAGTTTTAAATAATAACAGTAGTGCATGGTGCCTCAAGGACTCTAATAGGGGTTTTAACATGCTAACTCATTTAGTCCTTGTAATGTAGTCCTTTGGGGCCCAGTGGTTTTTCTGCTGGTGGTCTGTAGAACTGAAGTTCAAATCAGAGATGTGATATTTCAAAGCCCTGTCTCTTAACCACTGTCAAGTTGTGGGTCCTTAAACACACACGATTTTTATGGTTGAATGAATAAGCAAATGGTGGTATATCTTTACAAAGAAATATTATTAAACCATAAAAAAGAATGAAGTACTGATACATGCTACAACATGGATGGACCTTGAAAACATGCTAAATGAAAGAAGCCAGATACAAAAGGCCACATACCATATGATTCCATTTCTATGAATTGTCCAGAATAGGCAAATCCATAGAGACAGAAAGCAGATTAGTGATTGCCAAAGGAAAGGGGGAAGGAAAACGAGGAATGACTGTTTAATGGGTTCTGGGTTTTTTGGGTTTTTTTTGCGGTACGCGGGCCTCTCACTGTTGTGGCCTCTCCCGTTGCGGAGCACAGGCTCCCGACGCGCAGGCCCAGCGGCCACAGCTCACGGGCCCAGCTGCTCCGCGGCATGTGGGATCTTTCTGGACCGGGACACGAACCCGTATCCCCTGCATCAGCAGGCGGACTCTCAACCACTGTGCCACCAGGGAAGCCTGGGTTCTGGGTTTTACTTTGGAATAATGGAAATGTTTCAGAACCAGATAGATTTTTGCAACATTGCGAATGTACTATTGTATATGTCACTGAACTGTACACTCTGAAATGGTTAATTTTGTTAATCACTTGTGAATTTCACTTCAATAAAAAATACAAAATGAATTTCACTTCAATAAAATAAACTTAATTCTCTTTCACTCTTCCATCATTTCTATGCTAAACCGTTATGTCTGCCATGGTATTGTACTTGGACCCTTTTAATAAAATGATGTGGCATTTTTACACAATTTTGTTGATCTTATGCAATTTGGAATTGCAAAAAGAAGCAGTTTAGGATATGTGCAAATATATCTGCACTTATGCGTATTTAACCTGCACATTTATACTTTGTGGCTGTATGTGTGGTGGGGAGGTGATGATGGGAATAGGGAGTTATTAGATCGGAAACTAAGAGTCATGTGTGGATTGATTTGTGAATGGCCTCTCCTGGAGGGACCACACTCACCCAGCTATATCCCTACAGGGTCACAGACATGTTTCTATGCTGTTATGCTACTGATGGCTCCAGATTCCAGGCTCTGGTTTCTGAGACTCACTCTGGAGCATGTGACTAAGTGGGGAGAGTGGTTCACGTGCCCCTTGGAGGATGGTGACTGACCAACTTGGTGAGAGCAGGCAAACTGGACCCCTAGGAAAAGCAGATAAGACATGTGGTGACCCTCCCCTTTTGGAAAACATTTGGCACTTGGAACGTATGTTCTTTGGCATTTGAGGACATAGCACAGAATGTGAGTTCTCGTTAATAATTTCAATGTCAGTGTACAGTAAATTATAATTTAATCATGTTGTTTCAAGTGTGTTCTGGGACATCTTAAAGTAGTACATGTAGTGAGGCATCTTATTTCCCTTACCTAATTTGATTCATTCACCATTTCAACTGGTAGTTTATTGGGCACCAATTATATACTAGATAATTTGGGGAGATTTAAAAAAAAATGGATAAAAATTTTATTATACATGGAGCAGGTGCACTTCATCACACAAAGCAATCCTTTCATAGAGGATTGCTTTTCCTTTCCTTTCTGAAAGCTAGAATTATTCAACAAAAATAGCTGTTGTACATAAAATGAAGTTACTCAAATATATGAACTGTTCTTACTCATAGAAAACACAATCAATGTATCCTAGTGAAAACATGTTATCCAACATAATTCACATTGTCATAATAAAATCCCTGGCTTTTTGCACAGATACCACAATACCAAACACACAATTATGGATTAGCAGGAAAAGGCTTATCAGCACTGAATGCAGGTAGCTGCTTGAGAACCTGGAGGACTGGCTACCCCCTTAAATTATCTCACCAGCAGGGAATGACTGGAACCTATGGGTACATTGCTTATGCTTTTCTATAAGCTGGAGTTCAGATTTGCTTATGGCTAACTTCTCCATTAAGTAGACTTAACCCTACCCTTTAGACATTGAAGTTTCATCATGTGATTTTGCTTTTTCAACTCCTATGTTAAATATTTAAATATAGAAGAACATGTATACATTGCATATTATTCAAACACACTAGAATTAGACACTAAAACTAACACTTTTCCTTCAGGGAGTAATTTTAATCAGATAATATTTAGTGCTCAGCTAAAATACTCAGTGGCATTTGCAAATGAATTCCCTTTTCGTCAGGGAGATAGATTTTAATTTCCCAGTTCTAACAAGAGAGAATTGTTCGATCACCTGACAGTTTGGGGGTTCATTTTTTCCAGTTGGCTGAGGAGTGAAGGAGAAGGACAGAGGCGTGTGCGGCAGCCGCGTATCACTCCTCCCAATTACAGCTCCTTTAGAATGCCATCAATATGCACCAGCGCTTTCTCACTACTTTTTTTTTTTTTCAGCCAGAAGCAAATGAATATATTATCCGTCAGCAGCCAGACACAGGGCAAATGGATCTATGAGTCGTGGGTGATTGGGATTCCACGCGTGCTTGGAGGTGTGGACTATCCTTCAGAACTCATTTTCACGGATGCTGACATGCGAGACAGTCCTCCGAGAGACCTGTCTGTCAAACGGCAACACGCTCTGCAGAAAAATTAGGTTACTCACGCTCAGACAGAGGGGGTGACGGCAATTTAGAACGGCCCCTTAAATACCAATTACACTTGTGTTTACAAACCCACGTGAAGGACTTTGTTTCATACTGGCTACTTGGGCTGTGCATGAACGTGGTTCTTCACTGATGTCTGGAAATTCATGAAGAAATACACGCGCACACACAAACGTGCGTGCACAGTGTGTACAGTTTTTCTCCTCATATTAAATTTAATTTCAACAGCCCTGAAAGGCTCGCTTTATTTATTTTAGTGGCTAGATTTATTGTTTTACTTTTATTGCACTAAGAAGCTTTGCAAAATCCACTGCCTGAGTACCTATCATCCATACCCAAATATCTATTATAAGCAAGAAATTTTCAGGTGAATTCTCTTTGTCAGAGCAGAAAGGGGCAAGGCTCCCTAAACTCATGGTAAAGATATATTTCTGGGTTCTATATTTCATTCACAGTGTTTGCATAGTTACTGAAGGCAACAGATGCATCAGAATTCATAAGATGAACCCACTGCCGTTAGGCACAGGCTTGTCCCTAAAATCTATTTTTAAAAAATAAAAATATAAATGAGCAAATCACTTGTAATGAAAAATTATATATCAAAGGGGCAATGAAATCTCACTGAAGGGCAAAGAGAAGAGCTCCGGGAAGAGAGATTTTTAAAGACCCCAGAGAGGTGCGCGGTGACTCTTGGCTGGAAATAGACGCTGACGCGTTGGGAGGTGGAGTATTTCCCAGCACCTTCTGGAGGGCTTCCCACCGCACAAGAAAGAGGCTGGTGGGGATAAGATTTGCCTCTTTGTAATGACATGACAGTGCTAGGCTCTTTTAAACTCCCGGGGTATGTTCTGGGATGCTAATTGAGCATTTGGACCTCCATCTAGTGGGGTGTTTATTTGAATTTACTTGCAGCTTCTCAGTGGCAAATTCTGCCTGATTTTTGTGGTCAGAGTAGGAACCGTGGTGGACTTCTCTATCTCCTCTGACTGCGGCACTTGCAGCTTAGACCCAACTTTCTTCATGCCTCCACATTTTGGCATCGTTCTGCATATAATGCAGCAAAAAGGTATTTATCCAGTATTCTGTCATCCAGAAAACTCTATTAACTTTTGCATCTGTTCTTTGCTGCTATTGGGATAATTGGTGTTCATAATAATGACCCTGAAGCAATTCAGGTGCCTTGTGAATCATACAGGATTACATTCTATTTTGTAGCGTTGGGAGTGAGGAAGTATCTGGGGTCCTGAAAGAGTTCAGTGGTGTGACAGTTACAGTCGTGTTTGGTAGGGCAACCTGCAGCTTGATGGAAGAAGTCCTCCTTGTTCACTAACAATTCTCCATCCTTTATGAATGCATCCAGCAGACGCTTTCTGAGTATGTAGACCTATCAGGCACTCTGCTAGGCACCAGAGATTCAGAGATGGATTAAACTCAGGCCCTGTCTTTAAGAGACCCTCAGGATAGAGTTGAAACAGGCTTATGCCCTGATAGTTGTAAAATAGTGATCATGATTCACTGAATGTTTTTGGAGCCCTCAGAATGGGCACCTAAGTCAGAGGCTGGTGGGAATAGTGCTCAAGGTGACTGTAAAAGCTTGAACAGGAGCTGTGAGGGGTGGAGAGGACCAGGCAGAGGGGAAAGGATGAGCAAAATTCCAGGGCCATGACACCAAGCAACATCTTCTGGGAACTGTGAGTGTGGCTGGGAGATGATGTACAAGAGGAAGATGCTGGGGCTTTTGAGGGAGCAGGTAACACAGGTCCTTGCATCACATTAAGACATTGGACTTCATTTTGAGCCTATGGGGACCATTACAAGGCTTTAAGCAGTAGCCTTTCATGGTCAAATTTTTGTTTTCATTTGGAGTTTCCTATAACTTCTCTTTTTGGCTGCAGAACTTGTCTGTTTAGTTTTCCAGGTACAGTCTTAGGAGATCTACCCCGTGTAGCAAATAGAAGTGGAGTTTTGGGGTATGAGGCAGAGTTATTGGTGGTTAGCTGCCCAGGTTGCCTTTTCCTTTCCACTAGCCCTTGATGTCCTGGGACACTGTCTGGGGGCCTGAGAGGTGTTTGGGTATGAAGAGGTAAAAAGGACCTGGATTGGAGTGGTGAGAGCAGAACCGGGGAGAGGGAATGATCTGAGAAGCATTTAGAAGGAAAAACTGGTAGGTGCAGCAGGGAGCCTTACAAATACTTTCCCTATGTTTGATTCTATTACTTTAGCAATTGAGAAAAATGTATCCTACTGCTTGACCCTGGGTTGGAGACTTACTGAATAAGGAAGACACATGGTATTTTCCTTCCAGAGATGGTAAAGAAACTTTTTAGTGTTCCTGAGTTCTGAACCCTTCTTAGAAGAGCTCAGGCTCTCTCAGGTTTGAAAGGGAGGGAAATAAATGCTTTGAGATTAGAAGGCTGATAAAGAAAGCTATTTCCCAAAGCTGGAAAGAGGGGCCATGACTTCATATGACCCCAGAGTTAAACTCCTAAGACCCTGTTGGCAGAGGGGCCCCAGAGAGGACTTTCTGTGTGTAACTGAAAAAACTCAGCACTTGAGACCAGGAACAGTGTTGGCTTATTCCAGGGTCTCAGCAAGGGAGATTTTGTCAAGGCATGAACCACTTAGATGGAGGGGATCTGGTGTTCCTGGTTTCATCATTTGACAATGAATAGCAAAGGCAGTGACTAAATAAGTAGGCTGGCCGACACTAGGGCCTGTCCCTGAATGGAACTGGCCATTGTTTGGGCAGACTTCCCCTCTCAGTGTTCTAGAAGATCCAGAAGGTGGGCAGTGCAGGGGTTGTGATAGTGGATTTCCTACACATGGAACAAATAGAAGTATGCTGGTTTTAATATCATTGATGGAAACAGAAGAGATGCAAATGTGCAAGTGTTTCAAACGTTGTGAACAGTACATGACTGGGTGATTGATTAGATTCATGAATGAGGATGAGTCAAAGATTACTTTCAGGTTTTTAGCTTGAGTCAATTGTTACGTGAAATTATATGCCATTGGAGAATAATGCAAAAGAAAACCGGTGAGTGATGAAAGTTCAGTTTGAGAGCATTAAATATGAGGGACACAATGGATTCAAGTATCCCAGAGGCAGTGTAGTTTGGAAGTTAAGAGTATCAGGTATGGAACTACATTATTTGATCCTGGGTGAAGAACCTCTCTCTATGCCTCAGTTTCTTCATTTGGAAAATTGATATCCAAAGAGGATGGTGGTTTTCAAATTGGCCAATTAATGCTTTGGCACTCTTTTCATTGACAAGTTGGATATATTTCTCCTATCCTTGAATCTGGGTAAGTCTTTGACTGCTTTGATCAATAAAGTATGGCCCAACTGACAGGATGTGACTTAAGAGGCTACATCATATAAGGCAATGCAGCATCTCTTTTGTCTGCAGGGACACTCACATTTGGAGCCCTGAGACTCCATGGGAGAAGCCAGACAACTCTGAGGCTTCCATGTTGTGAGGAAACCCAGTGCACTTTGAACACATGTAGATGATCTGATTGATAGCCTTAACTGAGGTCCCAGACCATGGTCAGCAGCAATTGAAACACATGTTTGTGAAGATGTTTCCAGGTGATTCTAGCCCCCAGCTGTTGAGTTACCCCTTGCTGTCCATCTTCCCGGTTGAGGTCCTAGACATCATGAAGCAGAAAGAAGCCATCTTTACTGTGTTCAGGATTCACAGAATAATGAAATGATTGTTTATCTCAAGAAACTTGAGGTACTTCGTTACACAGCAGTAGTGCATCAGTCTGGACTAACTGAGAAGCAGACCCCAAGAAGGGATTAAATGTCAAGATATTTATTAGAGGAAATACCTGAAAGACAAAGTATAAAGGAAGGCATGAGATACATGGAGAACCGTCAGGCCATGGTGCATGTCTAGCCCCTAATGAAAGAGAAAGGGAAGGAAGAGGGAAGTTTGGACAGATCTGAGCATTTCTAATGAAAGTTTGGCAAGGTTTTTGGGGAATCTTCAAGTCAAAGACACCTGTCAGAGGAGCTTCAGATCTCCTAGTATCAGACCTACCCTAGTATCCCACCAGAATTCAAAAGTGTGGCTCTGAAACAAAAGCTACGACAGATTTCAGGACCCAGAAGTTGGGCTGTCAGTCAGTAGCAGAGATCAGAGAGAATTCTCATGGCCATCAAAAATTCTAATGGGAACCAATGGTATCTTCCTCATTTGATTGTTTTGAGAATTAAATTATTATATATTATATATGTGTATACATACTGTACCTGGAGCATCACCTGATACATTGTAAATCCTCACTAAATATTTACTATTATTAGCAGTCATCTTTGAAATTATGAGAGTGGATAAGACCATCTAAGAAAAGTATAGTAAGAAGAGCCATATATTCTGGATAAAACTATGGGGATATTTATTAACATTCAAGAGGCACTCAGAAGAATGAGAAACATGAATAAATCCAATAGCTGATATTAGTTGACATTTACTATGTGCAGAAACTGTGCACCACTGAACTATAAGCTCCAAGAAAGCAGGGACTTTTTGTCTAAAGAGTTTACTGGTATATCCCTGGTGTCTAGAACAGCCTCTGGTTGGAGGCTGAGGGAGTTCTGTTTCAAGAGAGCGAGAAGTATTTCAGGTGATAAGCAATGATCAAACTAGAATAGCATCATTTTGAAGGCTCAGATGAAATAATGGATCAAGGCAATGTTCAACAGTATCTGCTAACATCTAAAGTGAGAGACAATCTGACGTTTATGTATAGGGTTGGCCAAAAAGTTCGTTTGGTTTTCCCGAACGAACTTTTTGGCCAACCCAATACATCCTGATGGAGAGCACATTACAGGTTATGGAGTGTGTGTGTGTAAAATCAAATGAGGCTGATCAACTCTCTAGATCTTACTACAAAGTTAAAAAATACAAGAAAGAGAAAAGTTAAATGACACAATTTTGCAATCAACAAAATCCGGATTGTAGAAAACTGCAGGACAAATCATCCAGTTTCTTTATTAAATAAATTAGAAAAAAAGAGAGATGTATTTAATTAATTGCAATGTATGGACCCTGTTTGGATCTGACTTGCATAAGTTATTACAAAATATCTCTGTGATTATGAGAATTTGAGCACTACTTGGATATTTGAGGCTATTAAGGACTTAATATTTAGATTTAACAGCAGTATTTAAAAATAATTTTCAAAGGCATTCCTTATCTTTCAAGATATACAATGAAATATTTATTGATGAAATGACACCATGTACGTGATTTGCTTCTAAATAACCTGAGGTGAAGGTAGTGGGAGAAGGAATAGATGAAACAACACTGACAATGAATTGAGAGTCCTTGAAGCTGGGTGATGTTCATTATACCAGTCTCTCAATTTTTATATATATTTGAATATTTTGGAATTATCTAACTATAAGTTAAATAGTAAACACTAACATAAGTGCTGTGGCATTAAGTAAAACAAATGAGGGAGTGAGGCAAAGTGTCAAATGTACCAAAGCTCTGGTCAAATGAAAACTAAAAAATGCACCCATTTGGCTTTAGGAAGTTAGTGCCTGTGGCTTGCACAGTTGTGATGTGAATTTGTAGTGAAGGAAGCACATAGAATGTTTAGATTCATCTTTGAGGAAGTTTGAAACAGAAAGAAAAACTTGGGGATGGTAGCTTGAGAGGACCTGGGGTCAAGTGATAGAAAGGAGGTGGGGAGTTGGATAGGTTGATTTGAAGTAGGTGAACATTGGATGGAAGAGAATAAAGCAGGTGGAGGAGTTTGGAGGAATCTGGGTCATGGTCACTGGAGCTGAGAAGGTCAAGGACTGGTGAAGACAGGGTATTGGATGGTCATCTACATGGGGTCTGGAGTTACCCAAGGCAAAGTCTGACCTGTGGTGGTGAAAGAATGTTGGACAGCAAGATGGCAAAGTCCTCCATGAAAGTGCTATAACCAGATGGGACTGATTGTGATCATTAAGTTTCAAGACCTCCCCAGGGAAGTTCCAGTTTACAAGCCAGATAGAATGACACCTAGTCTGACTGACCCTTTCAAATATTCTTTGAATTTTTTTTGTCTCCATAAAAATAGGTGATTCACTGTGAGCCTTTTCACTTTTTTACTGTTTGCTATAGTTTTTTCTATATCCTCAAACTGTAGTCTTTGTTAGCTTGTCCCACTAGTTCTCTCTCTGAAAAACACAAGTTCAGGCTGTAATGGAATAACTGGATTATTAATATCTTCCCTCTTCTGAGCTGTGGGCCAAGGGAGAAAGCAAGGCGGAGATGAACTTCTATGGCTCAGCTAGAGGAGACATTTTCTGGCAGCTTTATAGTTTCCATGCTGTGGAGAAACAAATTGGTCATTTCTATGCCTCTGTCTTACTTTGTGCTTCTGAATAAAAGAAGTGTTTAGGTTTTTCTGGAAAACCATCCTTTTCTTAGATTTCCAGTAACTTTTCATTTGGGTTTTACTCTTATAAAACAAAGTTAAATTTCATTAGGTCCCATTTGTTTACTTTTGTTTTTATTTCCATTTCTCTAGGAGGTGGGTCAAAAAGGACCTTGCTGTGATTTATGTCATAGAGTGTTCTGCCTATGTTTTCCTCTAAGAGTTGGATAGTTTCTGGCCTTACATTTAGGTCTTTAATCCATTTTGAGCTTATTTTTGTGTATGGTGTTAGGGAGTGATCTAATCTCATACTTTTACATGTAGCTGTCCAGTTTTCCCAGCACCACTTATTGAAGAGGCTGTCCTTTCTCCACTGTACATTTCTGCCTCCTTTGTCAAAGATAAGGTGACCATATGTGCGTGGGTTTATCTCTGGGCTTTCTATCCTGTTCCATTGATCTATCTTTCTGTTTTTGTGCCAGTACCATACTGTCTTGATTACTGTAGCTTTGTAGTATAGTCTGAAGTCAGGAAGCCTCATTCCTCCAGTTCCATTTTTCGTTCTCAAGATTGCTTTGGCTATTCGGGGTCTTTTGTGTTTCCATACAAATTGTGAAATTTTTTGTTCTAGTTCTGTGAAAAATGCCAGTGGTAGTTTCATAGGGATTGCATTGAATCTGTAGATTGCTTTGGGTAGTAGAGTCATTTTCACAATGTTGATTCTTCCAATCCAAGAACATGGTATATCTCTCCATCTATTTGTATCATCTTTAATTTCTTTCATCAGTGTCTTATAATTTTCTGCATACAGGTCTTTTGTCTCCTTAGGTAGGTTTATTCCTAGATATTTTATTCTTTTTGTTGCAATGGTAAATGGGAGTGTTTTCTTGATTTCACTTTCAGATTTTTCATCATTAGTGTATAGGAATGCAAGAGATTTCTGTGCATTAATTTTGTATCCTGCTACTTTACCAAATTCATTGATTAGCTCTAGTAGTTTTCTGGTAGCATCTTTAGGATTCTCTATGTATAATATCATGTCATCTGCAAACAGTGACAGCTTTACTTCTTCTTTTCCGATTTGGATTCCTTTTATTTCCTTTTCTTCTCTGATTGCTGTGGCTAAAACTTCCAAAACTATGTTGAATAAGAGTGGTGAGAGTGGGCAACCTTGCCTTGTTCCTGATCTTAGTGGAAATGCTTTCAGTTTTTCACCATTGAGGACGATGTAAAAGCTTTTGTGCAGCAAAGGAAACCATAAAGAAGACCAAAAGACAACCCTCAGAATGGGAGAAAATATTTGCAAATGAAGCAACTGACAAAGGATTAATCTCCAAAATTTATAAGCAGCTCATGCAGCTTAATAACAAAAAAACAAACAACCCAATCCAAAAATGGGCAGAACACCTAAATAGACATTTCTCCAAAGAAGATATACAGACTGCCAACAAACACATGAAAGAATGCTCAACATCACTAATCATTGGAGAAATGCAAATCAAAACTACAATGAGATATCATCTCACACCAGTCAGAATGGCCATCATCAAAAAATCTAGAAACAATAAATGCTGGAGAGGGTGTGGAGAAAAGGGAACCCTCTTACACTGTTGGTGGGAATGTAAATTGATACAGCCACTGTGCAGAACAGTATGGAGGTTCCTTAAAAAGCTACAAATAGAACTACCATATGACCCAGCAATCCCACTACTGGGCATATACCCTGAGAAAACCAAAATTCAAAAAGACTCATGTACCAAAATGTTCGTTGCAGCTCTATTTACAATAGCCCAGAGATGGAAACAACCTAAGTGTCCATCATCGGATGAATGGATAAAGAAGATGTGGCACATATATACAATGGAATATTACTCAGCCATAAAAAGAGACGAAATTGAGCTATTTGTAATGAGGTGGATAGACCTAGAGTCTGTCATACAGAGTGAAGTAAGTCAGAAGGAGAGAGACAAATACCGTATGCTGACACATATATATGGAATTTAAGAAAAAAAAATGTCATGAAAAACCTAGGGGTGAAACAGGAATAAAGACACAGACTTACTAGAGAGTGGACTTGGGGCTATGGGGAGGGGGAAGGGTAAACGGTGACAAAGCGATAAAGAGGCATGGACATATATACACTACCAAACGTGGGGTAGATGGCTGGTGGGAAGCAGCCGCATAGCACAGGGAGATCAGCTCGGTGCTTTGTGACCGCCTGGAGGGGTGGGATAGGGAGGGTGGGAGGGAGGGAGACGCAAGCGGGAAGAGATATGGGAATATATGTATATGTATAACTGATTCATTTTGTTGTGAAGCTGAAACTAACATACCATTGTGAAGCAATTATACTCCAATAAAGATGTTAAAAAAAAAAAAAAAAGAAATGTTTAAAAAAAAAAAAGAATTCCAAAATAAAAAAAAACAAAGTTAAAAATACAAACTAATATCAGAGAACTGACCCATCCCTCCCCATGTCCTAGTTGCTCCAGTCTTTGAGGCCCCATGAATGATGTCTGAGAGGGACATAAACTGGATGGATAGGACAGAACCTAATTGCCAGCCGTGTCCAAGGTGGGCTGGAATGGCTGGTGCCTGGAGGTCAGAGAGCCAACTGAGAGGACCCTGCAGTCATGGAGGCAGGTGAGGACAGGGTCAGGGTGGTTTGTGTCACCCTCTTGGACCATGACTCCTGTGATTAGAGAAGTTTCTTCTCCCTCACAGCTTCTGTCTCCTGTGAGTCTCTGCTGCTGTCCTTTTTGTCATCATCTCTATTATAGCCATGGTGGCTGGGTTGTGTAAACACAGAGATAAGGAAGAGACAAATACCACATGATATCACTTATATGTGGAATCTAAAAAATGATACAAATGAACTTATTTACAAAACAGAAACAGACTTACAGACTTTGAAAACAACATATGGTTACCAAAGTTGAAACCTGGTGGGGAGGGATAAATTAGGAGTTTGGGATTAACAAATACACACTACTATATATAAAGTAGATAACCAACAAGGGCCTACTATATAGCACAAGGAACATTCCTCAATATTCTGTAATAAACTATATGGGAAAAGAATCTGAAAAAGAATGGATATATGTATATGCAGAAATGAATCATTTTGCTGTACACCTGAAACTAATGCAACATTGAAAATCAACTATACTCTAGTATAAAATAAAATTAAGAAAAAAAAGAGAGAAAACAGGGGGAGACTTTTGGTCTTCCCCAATCTGCCTGCTAGATTGCTTTCCAGAGTCCACAGATAACTCATTCCCTCTTACCTGGACCCAGAACCTTGCAATTGCAATTGGATTGCTATTATTTCAAGATAAATATTAAATATTGATGCTTATTATTTTAATCATTCACTCCATTATTTTAACCAGAATATTTTTTTTTCCTTTTCCCATAATCTTTTTAATCTCAAAGACCCTTACATTTAGAAATAGTATTTTTGAATTTAGATCCAGAATCAGAAAATAATCCCCTATTAATGAAGAGAAAGTATATATGCCAAACCCTAGGTCAAATCGAATGTTGAAAATTCAGGCCTGGACCAAATCTGGAGCAGATAGGAAAATCTACCTACACTTTAGCCTCACCATTTACTTTTCCTTCAAGCAGCTCAATAGGAAGATTAGCACAGTCTTAAAATTACTCTGAAGTCTACCTATATTTACAAGAGAAGACATGTGGTTTGTTAACACAGAATGGAAATACTCAAGGTAACCTCAGTGCAAATGTGATTTGCGTAATGAATTCTCCTGAAAACTGGGACAAGAGGTAGGGAAAAAAAAGAGGCAAGTGGGAGAGACATAAATTATAAACTCTGCAAGTTTTTCATAAAGGAGAATCCTCTCCCTGGGGTTCTTTTACATTGCTATGAAATTCTCTGAACTTTCTAATTTCCAATAAGGTTTCTAATTTTAAGATTTATATGAGTGCACAGATTTCCTTTGTTGATCAAGTAATTGTAAAAGAGTATTATTTAACATTTATTTAAATATATCTTCAGCTGTAGTATATTTTGTTACATGGTGCTTTTTTGAATTTGATAAAACCCCTTATCAATACCAGTAGTTAACATTTCATGTTTACCTATTTTCAATGATAATCAAGTTCCTGGCTATATAACTATAGATTCTCTGAAATCACAGTGTACGTTATTTAGAAAATAAAAAAATGATTTGGGAGAAGCCACGGGCAATGGGGTTCCTCTCTTGGAGGTCCAGCCTCCAAGAATGTTGGAGGCTCTGGGCTGGTTTTGAATAAGATCCACTGGAGAAATGATGGTGGAGAGCCTGGACTTTCCATTCAAGAGACTTAAGTTCTGTTCTTGACTTTGCTGCTAATCAGCTCTGTAACTTTGAGAAATTAAGATTTTTTTCTTTGGGTGCAAAATAAGGGGAATTAATATAATATTTTCTAAGGTCACATCCACTTCTAAGATGTAAAGAATCTAATTTGTGGATACTTTGAGGATTTTTTCTTCTGAAAATCAAATCAAGTCATCAGGGAGAGATGGGCCTAAATCAGTAACTCTTAAACATGGCTGCAAATGGAAATGATCTGGATAATTTAAAAAAACTGAGATTTCTGAGCTCCGATTAAGAGCTTCTAAATTATGCTGTCTGGTGGAAAGGTCTAGGAATCTGTATCCTAAAACTCCCTCAGGTGATTTTGATGCAACAGATTCAAGGACTTGAGTTTGAAAATCTCTGGTTTAGGTGATCTGCAAGGGTCTGTACAATTTTGAGCATCTCTGACTCTCATCAATATTTATTAAAGTACTGACTGCTTGTCCAGAACTGCATGCAAATGATAGTGCACTAAAATGAAAACAACTTGTCCTCAAGAATCTTAATTTTAAAAAAGTACATATATTATACAAAGTTTGTAAATAAATCCACTCCATCATGAAGCTCTTTATACAGGTATAATTAAAAACCTTGCAGTTCTAACAAAACAGGAAAGTAACTTCAGTGGAGTAAAACAACAAAACAAAACAAAAAACCAAAACCAAATGAAATTCATATTATTTTCTCAAGAGCCCAATTTTAAAACTTGTAAATTTAGAATGTGCTGGATATATTCAAAGAGGACAAACAACAACAACAACAACAGAAAACCCAGGGGGAATAAGTACCAAGGGCAATGAACTTATCTGGTGTGACCTAGGACACCAAATAATGATCTTATTGCAGAACTACAGAAGAAAGACAACTTATCTTGCTCTATTCTCACATTCTCTTACATGATTTCCGTTTGATTCAACTGCCATGTGAAATTTCAATTGTTTTTATGCCATCACTCTTTCTAGTCTTTGTTTAAAGCTGGGTGTGTGCCTGGTTGAAATGGGGAAACATTCATTGGAGCACATGTGTATTGAGGCCAATGTTAATTATGGGTTTGGTACCAAGCATCTAAGAATATGGGAGTTCAGGGACTGGGGCTGCAGTTCAGGGAACTCCATGGGAACTGTTGGGAGGTACACTGAGGGAGACTTTCTCTTCCTTTTCCTCTTGAGTAGATGTACAGAGGCTTTATTCCATCTCAGTCTTTGCCAGGAGAATGAGGCACTGGACTCATTAGGTGATATATAAATTTTACATCTATCTATTTATACATATACACTTTTTCTATCATCTATCTCTCTATATATATTCTGAAATTTATATATATAAATATTATACCTACCTGTTTTCTATCATCTATCTTTCTCTCTATATATATTCCGAAATGAAGAAGAATGACTTCGTGTTGCCAAAAAGAAAGAATAGCTTGGAGGAATGAGGTGATTGAGAAAAAAATTGGTTGACCAGTCATGTGGAAAAGCTTCTTTTAAAAACTCTTTTTTTAATGTCATTTTTTTAAAAAAGAAAAAGTCAGTTAAAAATTCAGTTTAAAAAACTCTTGGCTCTTTAATTTTTAGGATGCTTGAAATAATCTCTACCTTGAATGGAATGATGGTGGTTACAGGGTGTGTATGTATGTAAAAACCCATTTGGTTGTATACTTAAGAACTGAGTGTTTTATACTATAATGTTAAAACTAAAACAATCAAATTGCTTTTAGTTGCATTTCAATACCAAATATAACATCTTAATAATACTACACTTCTAGATACAGAATGAATATTTACAATTCGATATTCAATATTAGAGGTTCTGGATAGCTCTCTTTAATTGAGATGCATCCGACAGGGCACAGTGGCACCTCTAGGTGATCCATAACATCAAAGTAAACATAGTTTTGAACAAAATGCAAGGAGAAAAACAAACTAAAACTACAACAACAAAACAGTTGAAAACTAAAAAATAAAGGCAAGGGAAATTTCTTATGAATAAATCATCCATCATCTTTGATCTCAGCAAAATGACCGTTGACTTGGCAAACACTTAAAGAACATTTATTTGTAGAAGTTGAAATGATTCCTCATCATGTAATTGTTGGTGTCAAAGCTGAGGTTATTTTCTCTGGCTCAACATCTGTGGCTACCCTTAGGAACTAATTGGGCAATAAAAGTTTTCAGGCTCATGAAAATGAAGTATTAAAAAGAAGACTGATAAATATTAGTTTTATAAGTATAACAATAGGGTTTGGTAACTGATCTCTACCAGTTGTGCGAGGAACAGATTTCAAAATGCCGGAAGTGAAACTGATGTGGCCAAGTGTCAGAGTTGAGGATGTCTGTCTTTGTCTGCACATGAAACAACTTTGATGTGGCTTAAGATGTGTTTTTGTATTTCAAACAGCCCGCAGAAGGGAAACCAAACCAGCAAGTCATCAAATTATTTACCCTTCCCAGGAAAATATTTTAAAAGCTCTACTAGGGCTCCATTTCCTAAAGCCACCTGTCACCTAAAGCATACGTAATCAGCCCCAGATGCTGGATCCCAACCTGCAACCCCATGACTTGCAGAGAAAATATTTCATTCATTCCTTGGCACATCCTTAATTCATTCGAAGCTAAACTTTCAGGCCGTATTTTCTGCTTAAACTTAATAACTCAGCTTTGACATTCCTTCCCAGTGACCCCAAAGTTCCGTTTGGCTGCCTCAACACCTGCTCCCAAATGCATTAGAAGCACTCAGATTTTTTTTTTAAACTATCAGTTTTGGATTCTTTGCTCACCCTGAGGCCATCCTTTGTACGGAAGTAGAGGATACTAGCTTCTATTCCATTGTGAATTTTATTTCTGTCTTAGGTTTCTCTCAAGGTTTTGTTGATGTTGTTTTGGAGACAAAAATCCTTGGTTCATAAGATCTTGGAAATCTGTGAAACTTGTGGATTCACATCTTGATTTTGGAAGATAATGGGGAAAGATTTCAAGTATCCTTGTAGTTATCTACTTATGTAAATGAGTTTTGATAATAAACTTAACTCTGAATATTTTCTGTGCTGATAAAAAAAATCTGTGGCTCTCTAGAAATTCTGGCATAAACACCAACATCCAAGCATGAACTTTTCAAAAATTTAGTTAACGATCTAAAAAAAGTACAGCTAAAATTTTAAAGAGTTACAGTTAAGGCTTTTTGATTTGATTAAGTTTGTTAAAAATCTGAGAACACAGGAAAATTGCAAATCTATTGAAAAATAATAACTATACCTATTTCCAGTGGGAGGGGGTTATAGCTAATCTTATTGCAGTATGAAAAGGTGGCTAACATTACTCTACCTTCTGTATGAAATAATTCTCCCACATTTCTCTATTTTTAAAACTAAGTATATTTTTATGTTAATGAAATTAAAGATCAAAGCACATTCGGGGAGAGTGTATTGATTCTGGAATTGTGTGTGTGTGTGTGTGTGTGTGTGTGTGTGTGTGTGCATGATTACTGACAATAAATGGCTGTGTTTATGAACAAAAGGAAATTAGAACATGAAAGAAGTTTAAGCCTAAGACCTCCTCAGATGTCTTTATAAAAATATGGAACTTTATCTGGGAATGTTTTAGTGGTAAATGACTGTTTTTGCTTTTATGAAGGCAGCAACACCTATCTGATCTATATCTGAGAAGATTTAGGAAACACAGTTCCCCAAATTGCCATGTGTTTCAGAAAGTAACTGCAAATGGAGGCATTTTATTTTTTGGAGGGGGACATCAAGAGGTTAAAATAATAATCTCCACCTACAACTTGTTCTGAGCTGCTTTTTTCTTTCAAACTGGGGTGGGCAGATGTAGAGTCTTAGACACTGGTTTCCCTATCGTATTTCCCTCTAACTCCAGGTAACACCAAATAAACCCTTAATCACACAAGAAATCACTCAACTTTTATTACCCCTCCTGCTCCTTCACTAGCCCATTTCATTTCCCATGGTCTGGCCTCTTGGCCTCTTTCTTTAAAAGCTGTATCATCGGGCTTCCCTGATGGCAAAGTGGTTGAGAGTCCGCCTGCCGATGCAGGGCACACGAGTTCGTGCCCCGGTCCGGGAGGATCCCACATGCCGCGGACCAACTGGGCCCGTGAGTCATGGCCGCTGAGCCTGCGCATCCGGAGCCTGTGCTCCGTAACGGGAGAGGCCACAACAGTGAGAGGCCCGCGTACCGTAAAAAAAAAAAAAAAGCTGTATCACCTGACCATCAAGCAACTTCCAGCCCCTGGATCCTGTCTGGTTTCTGGTTTCCACCAGGTTACCTAAAGTTTACAGACAGGCCATGCTGCCTCTGATCCTTTTCTGTCCCTGGAATTGCTGTTTCCCCACTCCCCCTGCCACCCCAAGGCATAAAGTCTTTCTCTAGCGCTGGGTCCATTCTTCTACCAGCTACTTAGAGGCCTTGATTCCTTGAAGAAGATGTTTTTTTCTTTCCTTCCCACTAGAGAAGTGAAACATTGCTTCCCACTCTGAATGATGCCTCACTCGGCAACTTTCCATGTGATTTCCCACCCACAGGGAGATTGTTTATGAGACCAGGGCATGTTTATGAGACTAGGGCATCTACTTCTAAGTCCAAAACCAATCAACCATTCTTCATGAAACAAAATGAATACATGATTTCTAACCCGAAAATTAGTATCAAAGGCTTAAAAAATTATCATCTCCACTTCAACATGTCCCAAATGACCTTCACCTCCATCTGTCCTTTCCCTTTCTTCCCCAATGCTTAGCTAACCCTTTTTCTTGGTGTGTCCCATCTCTTCCCATGGCACCAAAATTCATCCATCACCAGACTCTAAACTAGGTGGGCCTTTACTCCTCCCTCACTGCCATGGAAGAGACAGAATGTATTAGTGGCGGCCAATCACCCAGAGTTAGACAAACATAGCTTTGAATCAAGTGCCACAACTTTCTAGATTTGTGAACTACTAAGATGATCTCCAGCTGAAAACCATGGATAGCAGGAGCCATTTATAGGGTTATTGCAAGAATCTGTGAGATTATATAAAATACCTGCATAGCACTGGAAAAATGGGAAGTGTTCAATAAATGGCAGCTATTGGTTTTACTATTGTTAATGCTTATGATTATTACTAGTCTTCAATATCTTGTCTCATTACCTTTCTGTATCAGTCGGGGTTAAACAAGAAAAGAAGAACCATTGTGTGTGTGTGTGTGTGTGTGTGTGTGTGTGTGTGTATATATATATATATATATATATATGCTTAGAAGGATTTACTGTTATGTAGTTGTGGGAGCTGGTTAGCAGGTTCTGTAAGTGTAAGGTTGTTGTGTTATATCTGATGCTAGAGTTTCCAGCCCACAGGGCATGCGGTGAGGAAGGTAAGATGTATGTAAAGTGCAGGACAACAAGAGCAAGATGGAAGCTACAAAAATGAAATAAAGTCTTTGTCAGCTCTTATTGCCTCTGACTTTGGTGGTAGGAGTATCCTACAGAAACTGGCCCAGGAGTTGGAGAAACTGAGGGAAGATCTAGGGGTAGATGGAGCAGTTTGGGGCCCAGATGCTGCTTTACACAAAGGAGGCAAATCAGCAGATCAAGTACACAATATCTACTGCTTCCTTTGCACCCTCCAAATCTGCCCTGAATCTCTTTTGTGGTCTACCAAAACCAGAAGCATACAAGAAAAACCATGTGGCACATATACACAATGGAATATTACTCAGCCACTAAAAGGAATGAAACTGTGCCATTTGCAGAGATGTGGCTGGACCTAGAGACTGTCATACAGAGTGAAGTTAGAAAAAGAAAAACAAATATTGTATAATATTGCTTATATGTGGAATCTAGAAAAAATGATACAGATGAACTTATTTGCAAAGCAGAAATAGAGACACAGAGGTAGAGAAAAACATATGGATACAAAGCAGGGAAAGGAGGGGTGGGCTGAATTGGGAAATTGGAACTGCAGCATACACACTACTATGTATAAAATAGATAACTAATGAGAACCTACTGTATAGCACACGAAACTCTACTCAATGCTCTGTGGTGACCTAAACGGGAAGGAAATCCAAAAAAGAGGGTACATACGTAAAGCTGATTCACTTTGCTGTACAGCAGAAACTAACACAACATTGTAAAGCAACTATACTCCAATAAAAATTAATTTAAAAAAAGGAAGAGGAATCCAGAAGACACAAACCCTCCTGGCCTTGTGGATCTACTATGAAGGCACCAAGCCTTCCTTCAAAATGTGTCTTCATGGCCTCCTCTTCCAGTTTCCATTAGAGCATTGGTCTCTAAGTGGTTCTTCAGTTTTTAATTTTTTTCCCTCCCATTTCCAACCGTTCTCTTTCTAGATTGCTCTTCAAAGAACTTTGCTTTTATCATACCACCATTCCTAATCTGATGCCACCAAAGCCTCTGCCCAAGGGGAGCACAGTTGTTCCTCCCCTGTTAAGTGCTTGGGATGACCAGATTGATCTCCTTTCTCTTCCCAAAGGCACCCTGGTCTGTTTTTGCAGTGTTCCCACTTGGAGATCACTCCTCATTCCCCCTTTTCCTTTGACTCTTTTGTCTATAATTTAGCCACTTTAGAGCCCAATTTAGTTTCCACTTTCTCTCTCAAGGCTCTCTAAGCCCAGGCAGCTCAGATCTTGTGGCAGCTTCTGGGACACAGCAAACATTGCTCCTCATTTGGGCTGGGGCTCTCTCTTATGCGGTATTTTAATTCCCCTTGAAGTCTCTTGCAGAGCTGGGAACCTGGTGGGAATTCCCCTTGAAGTCTCTTGCAGAGCTGAGAACCTGGTGGGAACTAATTACAAGCTTTACAGTGAAACAAATAGCATTTTATATGACATATTATGCACAAGTAGAAAACCACATGTGATGTTTCACTGCATGGTAGCAGAGCTCTGTTTCCCAGGGTGATGATGTGGTGTCCATACCCTGGCTGTTGTGACAAGGTCATACCAAGCTCTCATGACTTAGATGTAATATATGCAGTTACCACTGAGTCTTTGTTTAATCCAATGCATATACTTCAGGTTTTTTTTTCTTTTTTTTAACATCTTTATTGGAGTATAATTGCTTTACAATGGTGTGTTAGTTTCTACTTTATAACAAAGTGTATCAGCTGTATGTGTACATATTAATATTCCTCCAGGGAGACACTTTTCTCTTTTTTTTCGTATTTTTTTTCTTAGAGGGAGGAAGCTTGGGCTTTGCTCATTGGAGCTGGCATTTGATCTCTGTTCACATTTTACTTCATCAGAAAGGCCCTGACCACTCCCTCTAAAATCACCCCCAATCACTCTCTTGTCCAGCTTTATTTTTTTTTTACAACACTTAACCACAGACCATGGTATACATTTTCATTGTGTAATTACACATGTTGTGTCTGTCCTACTGGAATGCAAGGTCTCTGATTTATTCATTGTGGAATCCCCAGTGTCAGGCACTTAGTAGAACCTTAGTAAATATTTTTCAAATGAATGAATGAAATTGTTTTTTTTGCCTCTTGCTGGTACACCAGATCATTTTACCTCTCTGGATCTCTGTACAATGGCAGAATTAGAAATGGACTGGCTGCCAGTTATTCTACTGCTAGTGCTTGGGGAGTATAGCACATAGGGACAGGACACACACAGGGTGAAAGCCCAGGCTCTGGGGTTAGACACTGCTAGGAATCCTTCCTTAGCCTCTTGCATGCTGTGTAAACCTGGATGGATTCTCACTATGCTGAGCTTCGGTTTTAAAGTGGGGAAAACAATAGTACTTCTCTCAGAGGGATGTTGCGGGACTAAGACAGAAAAGAGCTCAATGCTTCACACATAGTCAGTGCTCATTAGATGTAAGGTGGTGTGGTAGACTGAATGATGGCCCTTGAAGATGCCCACTCTTGAATCCCTGGCACCTGTGAATCTGTTACCTTATGGCGAAAAGGGACTTGTACGTGTGATTAAATTAAGGATCTTGATCTGGGAAGATCATTGTGGATTATCTGGGTGGTTCTAATATAATCACAAGGGTCTTATAAGAGGGAGGCAGGAGGATCAGAGTTAGAGGGAGAAAATATAAGGACAAAACCAGAGGCTGGAGCCATGTGCTTTGAAGATAGAGGAAGAGGCCACAAGCCAAGGAATGTAGGTGGCGTCCAGAAGCAGGAAAAGGCAAGGAAATGGAGATCCTCTAAGCCTCCAGAGAAACCGGCCCTGCCAGCACCTTAATTTTCATCCTGTAAGACTCATTTCGGACTTCTGAGCCCCAGAATGATAATACATTAGTGTTATATTTGGTGGTCATCTGCTATGGTGGCAATAGGAAACTAACGCATATGGTCTCACCATGCATTCACTTGTCACTTGGCCTGTTTCCATCACCTACACACCGAGGTTACTATTTCAACTCCCAACATGGCCAGACACCTCTTCTGGGCTCTCTCTGGGTGGGAACTCAATGTTTGAGTACTGGGGACTGATTTATTTCTATTTCACAGGCCAGGTCAGGATTGTGACATGATAGTCAATATGAGTTTCCTCATTCTCATTCTCTGATGACATTCTTCTTTCCATCATGATGCTTAATTTTAGTGCTCAGAGCCCTCGGATTTCTCTCTGACATACACCCTGGTCTCCTTTTCAGTGACCTATTGCTACATAAATCACCCCCTCCAACTTAGTAGCTTGAAAGAACAATTACTTTATTATTTCCCATGGCTCAGTGATCTCGTGGGGCAGGTCGCAGGTCTTCTAGTGGCTCCTTGTAGGGTTGTAGTCACACAGCAACCGAGACTAGGGTCATGGAGCCTTGACCAGGAAGCTGGGCCTCTCTCCCTCAAGGTTTAGTCTCAGGGCCTTTCCTTTCCATGTGGCCTTCCCAATAGGGCAGGTGTACTTTTTATGTGGACTCTCAGAACTCCTGTACAAGTTTCCTGGGACTGCCATAACACATTACGACAAACTGGGTGGCTTAAAATGACAACAATTTATTCTCTCACAGTTCTGGAGGCCAGAAGTTGGAATCAAGGTGTAGGCAGGACCAGACTCCCTCCAGAGGCTCTAGGGGAGAATCCTGGTGAAGCTCTTTATAGGATCTGGTGATTTCAAATGTTCATTTGCTGGTGGCAGCATCACTCCAATCTCTGCCTCTTTCTCCACATGGACTTTTCCTCCTCTGTGTCTTGAATCTCCCTCTGCCCTCCTTTTGTAAAGACACTGCCATTGGATTTAGGGGTCACCTGGATAATCCCAGGTGATTTCATCCCAAACCATTAACTGAATTACATTTACAAGAAAGCTTTTTTCAAATAAAGTTACATTCAGAGGTTTTGGGACTTAAGACATGGACATCTTTTTAGGGAAGCATCATTCACCCACCACAACTCCCAAAAGCAAGACTCTGAGAGAGGAAGTAGGAGCTGTCAGGTTTCATTTGACCCAGAACTGGCCCGGGGTGGCCTTTGCCCCATTCTTCTGGTTGTTGGACATCACAGGTCCAGCCAAGATTCAGTACTCAAGGGGTCTCCATGTGGGCACCAGCCAAGAAGCGTGGCTCATTGGAGCAATGGTTGACCACAAGCTACCTCACCTGATGACCTCACTTCTCCCAGAACTATCTTTTTCTGGAGGCATTTTCCCTGCAACCTCACACATGACCCTGCCTTAGTAGTTATGCTTCTCAGAGTGGACTGAAAGGAACATGGTCCCTTAGAATAAACAGATATATGAAAGATAACAATGGTTAGGTGGTTCATTTCCCTCCACGAACAGTTCCCTTTTAGTCAGTCTCTTCAAGCTTTAACTCAAATTCACAACCTGGTATAAAAAATATTTTTGATGGAGTGAGGGCAAGGGTGGTTACTGGTACTTTTCAAGTTCCTGCACGAAGGCCGTTTCCTGCTTTGCTATATGTGGCCTAAGCACAGAGCAGATTATGGCCAAGGATATGCAGCTTTGAGGGGTGTGGGTTTTGCAGAAAGATGGACCTACACTCTTGCTCTGTACTTACGGCAGCTCTGAGAACTTGGGGGTAACAAGCTGCCTCCTCTGTAAAATGCAGGGAATAAGGCTAAACTTCCAAGGTGTACTTGAGGATAACATTGATGAAGAGGAAGAGGTGACATTGTGAAATCAAGGTGACCTGCCCAGGGGGTATATAAAAAGTATTGAAGTAGAGTTGATTCGAATGAAACAAAACCAAAAAAAATGTGCCTTTTGTTGGATCTCTCATAGTCAGCTACATTATTAAGATGTAACGCTTAATTCCTTTCATTTATACACATGCTCTCTTTTTCTTTTATTCATTAATAAATGTTCCATACACAGCATCTGCTGGCTTGTGAATACCATGGAAGAACTGGTGATAATCTCACATCTCTGAATTTGGTTCAGTGGTAAGAAAAACAACTGGCTTGATAATTTCCAGAGGACATTGGTTTGGATTTCCCTTGCCTGGGAAGGTCACCTGGTTGCCTCTCCACATGTGCATGTGGTTTCTCCGAGTCTCTTGCACAGAAGTGGTCAACAGAGCAGAAAGTCACACTCTGATGAGAAGAGGGTTCAGTTTTATATTTGGTTTCACTTCTGGTCTGTGCGATGTTCCTCAGAGGTTTCTTAAACTTGCTGGCAAACTGTCTTTTGTCCCTCTAAATAGCCCCACCACCACATGGGGCACTTTGTTGGTTCACAAACAGGAGATGGAGAAGGACTCCACAGGACACAGAGCTGAGGAAGGGTCCAGATGTCCGTGGTAGTAGTAGACTTGTCCAGGTCTGCTTGCTGGGGTGCTGGGACAGACGGTGGCTTCTGGGGTCCCTCGCCTCTGCCACATTGGTCAGAATTCAGCTCTGTGTTGATGACACTCACTGTCACCCATGGACTACATTTCCTTAACCATCAGGGCTCTTGCTTCTTTCCTCCTCTCTCCTCAGTGCTTTTCTTTCACACTTGCTTCCTGATCAGTAATCTATACAGGTATGGAATTTAGAGTTAGAAAGCCTGGTTTTAAAATCAGCTTAATTGCTATTTCTTCTTCTCAAATTTTTGTCAAAATATTTCACTTCCCTAAGCCTAGAACGTTTTTATCCATAAAAGGGAAAGAGCAACATCTGACCTGGTCCTGGTGTGTGTAAAGACGATGTGATTAAATGAGGTAGTGTCTCTGAAACCTCTTTGTAACTTGTGAGTGCTTCCCAAATGTGAGCAATCGTTTGTATGTTCCTGGTGGGTCATGAGTGGTCAGACATGTGGACTGGTCAGAGTGTTTCAAGAAAGTGCAGAAAGGAAGTGGACAGATAGATTTAAGCAGTTGGCACTGAGCTATGTGTTCTAGGTGCAGGGGAGGGGACCTTAAAGATTTTCCAGAATCATGCCCATTTTATAGATGAGGACACTGAGGCCAGAAGGGTGAAGGACTAGGCTTAGCTCCCAGACTTCCTTCCCTACCTTCATGATTTTAACTGAATTTATTGTCACCTGCAACTATTTCATCTATGGGTTTGTTTATTGTTTATCTGCTCTCACCTCCCTCACACCCCACTCCAGTACTACCCAGACTGTCAGGCCCCTGGGAGCCAGAACCTGATTGACTGGTTCATCTCTGTGTGCCCAGCATTGTGAGCAGTGCTGGCACAGAACTGGGCCTGATGGAGAAGTGCCCAATGATGTGATGTGTGATGTGTCCAATCCCTCTGTTGATTCCTAGTCTAGAGGTTCTGCTGGTTCCTCTACCTCTCCCCATTTCAGGGGTGGAATGTGTACCCTAGAAAAGTCCTTCTGGGTTGCCCTCTATTTCTTTTGGCCCTTGGGAATCTCTGAGAAAGAAATCTTCAGTAGAGACTTAGCTGTCATTTCCCACCCACTTCTAGGAAATTAATAGGCACAGAGGTTGCTTGTAGGTAAAGAACCTACTCATATGGAAAGTGTGAGAGAAGTGAACTCCATAATGTCATGGATCAGGCTGTGTGTTTGTGATTAGGTTTCAATGACTGGGTGAGTGACTGCCCCATAGAAGAGCCTGGATAATGTCTGCTGAAAGAGTGAGGGAATGAATGAATGGCTTCTTAAGAATACTGATAAACTGGGAACATGACTGCAAGATGATTGTTGGAATGACATTCGGATTGCCCCTCAATACTCTGAAAGAGGGGGATGAGGGCAGTGAGATGACAAGAGGACACGGAGTGCTTTCATCTGTTACTAGAAGTCAGAATATCTGGTTGGGAAGTTTTCATGCAGATGGGGGTAGGGCAAGGAAGCAAGTGCAGCTGCGGTGGGGATGAACAGGCCATCACTGAAACCATAAATATGCCATGGACCCACGCTGTGATGCTGACAGATGCCCTCCCTGCAAGGTTCAGATGGGAGAGACTGCCAAGTCCAGATTTTAAATTAGATTCACCTGAGCCCAGTCAGGGAACTGTCATCCTTCTGATGGAATGGAAAGGGGAGGGGGCCGAACAGAAGGAAATCTTTGTAGCTGAGCCTACCTGACTTTCCTCAGTGGGAGACATGAATTCTGTTTCATGTCAAGGAGAGGTAGTTAAAATGCAGACTGCTCACTCCTGTTCTCAGAATTTGGGAGGTGTGGTTCATGCCTGTAGACCACTCATCTTCCCTTCCTTTGATCTATCACTTGATGTGGAAAAAGGCTTTTATGTGTGATTCCTATATAATGGGTAATTTAGTCTATCCCATTACGAAAAAGTGGTGAGCCTAGTTCTAGTACATTTGCTTCAGTTATTCTTTAAAGTATCTAGTAACGTATTATTCTCATGTGCTTTAAGTAGCCTGAACACTTTTTCTCAGTTGTTTAGAGTATAACTCGGGGGCTCTTTTAGCCAGTTTAAAACTAGTAAGTTGCACGTTAAAAAATAAAATAAAACAAGGATGAGGGCATGTACTCTGCCAGTGTGCACATTTGTGTAAGAGAGGGGATGCCAAGGGAATATATTGACACAGCAACCAAATAGGACTTGACTTATGCATCACTGAAATTAGCATATCATCATGCATGCTAACTTTCAGGTCCATTTCTGATCTTTTAATGCAATGACCCATACTTAAAAAAATACCCTCCCTCCGTTCAAAGCCTGAACATTGTATTTCTGAATTACCTTTCTCAGCTGGTCAAATAAGAGTCCTGAACTAGTTTAAAAGGAGTCAACTGTAGAAGTTTAGCTTTGAGGCTCAGGCACAATCCTGTCTGAATGAAGTGGCTGCCTGTAGAAAAGTTCAAGTTCATCAAATTCATGTAAGCCATAGCAAACCAAGACTAGTAACTCTTGATTCACAAACCACATGTCTGCTCTTTATTTTTAAATGATTCGAAACTTTCAAGGTTGAGGAAAAAGCCCTTCTTCATGCTTGCATTTCTCAAAGGAAATTCTCTTCAAGACTGATATTTCTCCAAGAAAGAATGTACTTAAAAAATAATTGGCCAAATTGCCCTTTAAAATATCATTTCAACCCTTTGAAATAGATACTATGACTTCTCTTGTAGAGGGCTTAAAAAAGTGGAGAATGAAATGCAACACGAACTTTTGAGTTTGGGCTTTGGTTGAAGAAACATGAGGATCTTGGAAGCCCCCCTTGAGAGGGGGCTTCCAAGATCTAACAGGATGGAGGAGGTATTGATTTCTTACCTCACTGAGGAAAGGGGGTAACGAGTAATTTCTAAATAATTCAGAGTATAACTGATTCTGTGGTTTATGGGCTTCCTACTCCAAAGTAGAGCTATGCTCAACGAGTCGCTTTATGGACCAATTTGTAGTGGTATTGAGGTGGCAGCATCTGTGAACAGGCCAGAGCTCAGAGTGAACTTAGAATACATGTGCAGGGTATAAAACGTTTGTGGAGCGCTGTGGGTGAGAGGAAACCTTAGCTACTGAGAAGAGGCATGGTAAGGCCACCACATAACCTTTTCTGTTTCAATGCTAAAAAGTTCTCTCTCAAAGCAAAATATTTCAAGCTTTCCATATGCCTTCTTCTTCCTTAAAGGATAATAAACACTTTTAAACATTTTCACCTCTTACAACATACCATTCTGTGCTTCCGAATGTCACTTTTTACACTGTAACCTAAAAATATCAGTAACATGGCAGAATACTTGAGACAGGTACACGTCCTTCCTCTGTCTCTCTCTCTTTCTTCCAGGCAGAACATGGATGTTCTTATCTCTAGAGAGGCAGGGCAGAGAGAAGCTCATCAAAGCTATGGTTCTTGGTGTCCCAGAGAGGGAGGGAAGGATGTTTCCCAATCTGGTATAGGTATTCAGGTCAACTGGTGTTGAAGCAGCTGAGACCCTTGAACTTCTCAGTAGTAGCCCTCTGGGAAGGAGACGGAGCTCAGAGAAGGATGAAGGTAGCATCTGACTAGACTCTGGGCTTGCCTGCCTGGTGACCACTCGAGGTCCGCCCCTGAGAGCAGCCAGAGGTGGATTGCGGGGCACCTTGCAGGCTTCAGCCATGATGATATTTGTTGTGCTCAGTATAGTTTTAGAGATTAGAAGCTTTTCTCCTCTTTCCATGGAGCCAAGTTAGTTCCATGGATTCTGGAGTGAACCTGGGAGAGGGAACATGGCCCAAATAGTGGCAAAATTTCCTTGTAAGCCAGTTATATGGGGGAGAGGATAACTTTTAGGTCCACAAATTCTTTAACATTTCTCCTTTCAAAAAGTACAGTTTATTTCCTTCTTCTTGAGTGCCTCACTTCCAATGAATAGTCTATGGCAGAAGTGATGGATGTCACTTCCAATGTTAGGTTATAAAAAGACAGTGCCTTCTATCTTGGATGTGTTGCCCCTTGCCTTCTCTCTAGCTGCCAGAGAGGAATTGATGGTGTCTGCCAATAGCCATGTGAGTGCCAATAATCTCCTAAGTTACATAAATCACCTTTGCCATATGCTATTCATTAAAAGTGGGGGCTTCCCTGGTGGCGCAGTGGTTGACAGTCCGCCTGCTGATGCAGGGGACACGGGTTCACGCCCCGGTCCGGGAAGATGCCACATGCCATGGAGCGGCTGGGCCCATGAGCCATGGCCGCTGAGCCTGCGCGTCCGGAGCCTGTGCTCCGCAATGGGAGAGGCCACAACAGCGAGAGACCCGAGTACCGCAAAAAAAAAAAAAAAAAAAAAAAAAAAAGACTCACTAGAGCCAGCCCACACTCAAAGGAAGGGTTTACACAAGGGTGTATATATGAGTTGGGGGACCACTGGAGGCTACCCTATAGGCCACCACAAGTACCAATTTAGCTTCAAAACTATATTTTAAGGATGAAGACAACTTTTCCTTCTGTAGATTGGCTTGCTCTAGTATTGAGAGAATTTGTTGAAGAGATATCCTTGGTATAGTGTTTTATGGAAACATCAAAATAAGAAGCAAAGCCCTGATTCCTTGTCAGGTCACAGTATCTGCTGGATGATGTGTGGAGAGCACTGTCCAAAGCCTGATGTGAGTCATTCCTCCCTAACAAACCAGGTCTTATGAATAATCTCTACATCAGAGCGTCTTAAACCTGGGCAGGTCCAGCATTAAGTCACTTCACGTTGACTCCAGAATCAGCACTTTGGCTTGGGAATGTGGCCCGAGGCATGATTTCCACAGTGATAGGATTGTTCTCAAGAGTCAAGGAAGACACAGATTGCCCAGACTAAAATCATCCACTCAGGGAAATAGTCACTTTAATGACATCTATAGAACTTAAAAATGAAAACCTAGTATTGATTGTTTTCTGATTTGCAGTACAAACACAGAGAGAAAAAAATAAGATTGAAACAAAACAGTAACACATCAGGAACATTCTGCTACCAGGCTAATGATAACTTTTCAGCACAGAATCCATTCTAGTGCCTATCAGTTAGAGAATGAGAGAGAGAGAGAGAGAGAGAGAACCTGACTGATATACTAGGATTCTGCAGTTACCAGCCCTTAGAAACAGCAAAAAGATGAGAGGCTATATGAAGCCAGGTACCGAGCCAGGAGCAGTTTTCTCCCTGTGAGTCCAACCATTTACATTTCCTCTGCATGTCTCCCATCGATGCCTAGCCAAGTGAGGGAACACTTCCTGTTGGGTTCTGTCCCTCTAATTTTGTTGGGTTCTCATAGGGCTTCCAATTTCAAAATCCCTGCCTCATGAGTGCGGCTTGTTCTCCTGTTCTTCAGGTCTGCTTCTCAGGACTTCAAAATACAGATTTGTAAAACTATGATCTCTGTCTCTTTTTTCAGAAGGAAAGAACTGTGCTAAATGAGATTTTACACAGATACAATAAACATGTCTAATGGTAACTCTTGGACTGTGTGACTGACCAGGGTAACAAACTGTCAAGTACCAGGATTGTTCAGGCAGCAGGTGGCGACATTTAGCCAGGCTGCTGCCCCAGGGACGTGGGGCTCACAAGAGGCTGGATTTGCTGAGTCCTTCCGCTCCTGATGGGCAAGGACTCCATAACTATAAAGCTCCTTGGAGACACTGGATGTGTCTTGTTGATGTAAGTTTTGTCCCAGCTCCCTGACTATATAGGGCTTTTTGAATGAATTTATGTATCCTTGAATCAGTGAACAAAACATTCTAACATTGTGCCAGGTTTTGAATGAGCTACTGCAATGTGGGTTAAACCTTCCTCTTTGTACCAGCTGAGGAAACATAGACATATTAATTAAACTCCCTTCTATACAGTGCATATAAGACTGGTAGCATTGGTTCTGTAGGGTCTAAAAGTATAAACACAAGAAAGTCATTAGAGACTACTTGGCATTCAGTAGATGCTCAATAAATGCTTGTGCCTCAGGCATGGTAAGCAAATGAATGATATCAACTTCTTTTTTAAACATTAAATTTGTGGGGTTTTTTAATATAATTTTTAAAGGTTACACTCCCTTTACAGTTATTACAAAATATTGGCTGTATTCCCAGTGTTGTACAGAACATCCTTGTAGCCTATTTTACACCCAATAATTTGTATCTCTTATTTTCCCTATCCCTATATTGCCCCCTCTCCTCTCCCCTATCCACATTGGAAACCACTAGTTTGTTCTCTATATCTGTGAATCTGCTTCTTTTTTGTTATATTCACTGGTTTGTTGTATTTTTTAGATTCCACATATAAGTGATATCATACAGTATTTGTTTTTCTCTGTCTGACTTATATCACTTAGCATAATGACCTCCAAGTTCATCCATGTTGCTGCAAATGGCAAAGTTTCATTATTTTTTATAGCTGAGTAATATTCCTCTGTATGTACGTGTGTATATATATATGCCACCTCTTCTTTTTTTTTAACATCTTTATTAGGGTAAAATTGCTTTACAATGGTGTGTTAGTTTCTGCTTTATAACAAAGTGAATCAGTTATACATATACATATGGTCCCATATCTCTTCCCTCTTGCATCTCCCTCCCAACCCTCCATATCCCACCCCTCTAGGTGGTCACAAGGCACCCAGCTGATCTCCCTGTGCTATGTGGCTGCTTCCCACTAGCTATCTATTTAACATTTGGTAGTGTATATATGTCCATGCCACTCTCTCACTTCGTCCCACCTTACCTTTCCCCCTCCCTGTGTCCTCAAGTCCATTCTCTACGTCTGCATCTTTACTCCTGTCCTGCCCCTAGGTTTTTCAGACCGTTTTCTTTTTTTTTTAGATTCCACATATGTTAGCATACATGTATGGTATGGTATTTGTTTTTCTCTTTCTGACTTACTTCACTCTGTATGACAGACTCTATGTCCATCCGCCTCACTACAAACAACTCAGTTTCGTTTCTTTTTATGGCTGAGTAATATTCCATTGTATATATATGCCACATCTTCTTTATCCAGTCATCTGTGGATGGACACTTAGGTTACTTCCATGTCCTGGCTATTGTAAATAGAGCTGCAATGAACATTGTGGTACATGACTCTTTTTTTTTTTTTTTTCGGTATGCGGGTCTCTCACTGTTGTGGCCTCTCCCGTTGCAGAGCACAGGCTCTGGATGTGCAGGTTCAATGGCCATGGCTCACAGGCCCAGCTGCTCCGCGGCATGTGGGATCTTCCCAGACCGGGGCACGAACCCGTGTCCCCTGCATCGGCAGGCGGACTTTCAACCACTGCGCCACCAGGGAAGCCCTACATGACTCTTTTTGAATTATGGTTTTCTCAGAGATACCACCTCTTCTTTATCCATTCATCTATTGATGGACACTTAGGTTGTTTCTATACCTAAGTGGTAATTGTAAATAATGCTGTTCTGAACATTGGGGTGCATATATCTTTTCAAATTAGTGTTTTCATTATTTATAGGATATATACCCAGGAGTTGAATTGCTGGGTCATGTGGTAAGTGGTTTTATTTTTATTTTTTTGAGAAACTTCCATACTGTTTTCCACAGTGGCTGCACCAATTTTCATTCCTACCAACAGTGTACGAGGGTTCCCTTTTCTCCACACCCTCGCCAACACTTGCTATTTGTGTTCTTTTTGATGATGGCCATTCTAAGGAGTGTGATGTGATATCTCATTGTGATTTTAATTTCTATTTCCCTGATAATTAGTGATGTTGAGCATCTTTCCATGTGCCCGTCATTGCATATGGTTTACCCTTTATGACTTTATTGTGCTTGTAGGAGTGCTGCTTTTTCTCTGACTGGAAGCCACTGAAAGCCACTTCCTGTGTCACATCATTCCTGGTACCTCAGTGCCTGGTTGAGTAGTTTGCACAGTGACTATTCAAATTAAAAACAAACAACAAAAAAAGAGTTGATTGAATGAAAGAAGGTCTACATTCAAATCCTGGTTTGAATTCCTCTGTGACCAAGAGGTTTAATACTTCTGGGCCTCCTTTTTCTCACTTATACAGGATTTTATTTTTTAAATCTGCCTTTCAGGGTTGCAATGGAAAATGAATATGTTGAAGTACTTAGCATGGTGTCTGGTATATAGTAGGTTCATAAGAAATTTTAGTTTCCCTCCTTCCTTTTACGGCAAGAATCCCTCAGCTATGCTCAGGCTCTTGATGGCCCTGGTGATGTCTCTTGTTCAGATAGTCCCTCTAAGTCCCAAGGGGCATGTGAGTGAAGGCAGCAGATTAAATGTACATGAGGCACAAGAGCCAGCCCTGTAAACCCACCTTCCCCTATTTTTCCTTCCTTCTCTCCCCTGTCCCTCCTGCCTGCCTTCCTTCCTCTCAAAGGTACCTACCCAGTTGATTATAACAGATTATATGTACCCAGACTGAGGGTCATACTTCACCCTGGACTGGCAGAAGAGTCTGCATCAACCAAACATATGGATTGAGAGGACGGTCAAAATCCGGGTGCATGGGTGGGGCTGGAAACAGTGTAAACCAGGGTGATTTTTAGCTAGAAAAGAGAAATGGATGGTGAGCTGGCCTAGGGAGGCATGTCAGTTACAGGTGTGATCCCCTCTAGAAGCAGCTGGAGAAATCAGTAGGGCCCAGTTAGAAAGGGTTTGGGGTTCTGCTTTAGGAAGTTTGGACTCTATCACACAGCAGTCAGTAGAGCTCAGTTGTTGGAGATGGCAGAGGTGGGATAATGGGAGAGGACACTGGACTAGAAGAAAGAGAGACTATGGGTATTCATCAAGGCATGGATGCTGGTGCATCTATATTTTCATTTTTCAAAAAACACTACATTTGATGGTTATCTATCTTGGGCTGCTGTAACAAAATGGCATAGGCTGGGTAGCTTAAATAGTGAACATTTATTTCTCATAGTCCTAGAGGCTGAGAAGTCCAAGGTCAGGGTATGAGCATGGTTGGGCTCTGGTAACACCTCTCTTAGTGATTTACTGATAGCCTCTTATCCCTGTATCCTCACACGGCCTTTCTTGGGTGCATGCATATGGAGAGAGAGATCTCTCTCTTCCTCTTCTTATAAGGGCACTAATACCATTATGAGGAATCCCTCATGACCTCATCTAAACCTAACAGCTTCTCAAAGGCCCCAGCTCCAAACACCATCACGTCATGGGTTAAGGCTTCAAGATAGAAATGTTAGGCGAACACAGATATTTGGTCCATTACAATGGTGGTACAAAAATGGACTCAGACTCTTCATGTTTTCCCCCTCAATACAGAGGGTCAAATTAGACTACAAAAGTTGTCAATTTTTAAATTTGTTATCATTTGTTAAGTGCAGTTGGAGCCCCATGTAACACAGACTATTTAGTGGGTTTGGGAAAAGACAGGATATAATGTCTGCATTTATAACCCTCAATATTTTGAAGATTAAAATGTTTTTATCCTGGAAAAGGAGTCTTGGGTTCTTATTTTTCACTACAATTTCTTACTGCTATACCATTAAACAGGTAACCCATCTATCAAATATTATACCTGTCAGCATTCCTCAGTATCCATATTGGTGTCTACTATATATCACTATAGAGACCCGAGAATTCTAGAAAAGAAAGACTCATGTTCAAAATACTCTAGTGATTTATGCAACACACGTGCTACTTGAAATCACTCAGAATCTGATCACCGCATTTTTAGAAGTAAGCATCTTCTTTTGAAGTCATTGTCTTTAATTGAAATAAAAAAAGAATGGGTTTTTAAGCACGAAAAAAATGAAAAATGGTGACTTTTCTTCCTGCATTTTCCCAAGAGGTTTAAACATTGTTTTAGGGCTTGGCTTATGGGTCCTGCACATTTTGCAGAGTTCACAGCTGTTTAGGTTTAAAAGGTAATTGCATTTAATTATCAGTGTCAGATAAAATACACACAGTTTCTCTGGCCCACGTGGAAACACAGTGAAGAGGAGAGTGAAGCTGGCCACAGAAAAGCTACACTTGAAGACACAGCTCTAACTCTTTTGAAAAGAAGTTCCTCGCCGTGAGACTTCTCCAAATGTTTACCAGAAGAAATTATGGTAGAGACTCTGGATATGAAGAATGTTGGAAGAGTGGAAGATTGATGTGCCAATTCTCAGGTTTATTTTGATAAATTGTACTGTATCAATATGTAAAAAATGAATAAATATAACTCTTTAAAGAGGGGGATGCTCTAATTTTACTGTTTCAGAGAAGAGTTTTGGCAAAAAGTCAGAATGTGCATTAAAAACACACTTTCAAGAAGTCTAATAAATAAAGTCTTTGAATTATGGTTCAAAGTGAAAGTTACTTTAAATCACTTTGATAAAGAATTTAAATTAGACCTTTAAATAAGAAAGGCAACTTTTCCTTAACTTATTATTTATAGATAGTTTGAAAATAAAATCTATGCAAGCTGATTTCTCCTTCCATTCTTTATAAGGCAAATAAATATATTGTCAAATTTTAACAGCACATGTGGTTAGCCAGAGATTGTCTTCATTAAAAGGGAGAGGCGAAGGCTAGCTGGCATTTACTGAGCGCTTAGAGCTGGGTGCTGTGTGAAATGGTTTATGTACACTGTGTCATTTAATCTCTCATGAAGAAGTTAAGCAAACAGGCCCTGGATCCAGAATGCTGTGTGACCTTGAGCAAATTACTTATCCTCACTGTGTCTTAATTGTCTCACCTATCGATGGAGCCAGTAATAGTACCCGACTAATAGGGTTATTGGGAGGTTAATTGAGTTTGGACTTGCAAAGTGCTTAGCTCTGTGCCTGGTACATAGAGAGTGTCAATAAATGCTAACTTCTAGTGTAGTTGTCCTCATTTTTCCTTGGCTTAGATGACAAAGAGTCTTTCCCTTAAGTACATATCTGGTTAGGGACAGAGCCTGGACTCAAACCCTTGGTGCCAATTGTACCTGGGGACATCCTCAGAGCTGTGCACATTCAGAATAAGCTCTTCACCACCTTCATTTCAGACGCCGTTGTGCTTTCATTCATTCATTGCATTATATTTTATATATATGTATGTATGCTATATATCTATAGTATATAATATATAATATAGTATATACATAAATTATGGTATATTATAATACAGTATATTATATAATAAATTATATGGTAATATGTAATATGTTCCATATATAATATGATGCATAATATAAAATATATTTTATCTTATAATACACTACTGTATTATATAGTAATATTGTATATTACTATATAATATATTACAAGGTAAAATATATTTTATATTATATATCATGTATTACATTACATATAATACATATTATATATTTACTATATAATTTTATCATGTACTATATTACAAAATGTAGTATATACACTATATATAATATAATATCCATGCATGCATACATATACATGCACATACATGTATGCGTGTACAAATACACACACATACACAGATACCTATACATATACGCACTGAGGACTTACCCTATGCCACGCACTGGGGATAAATGTGGCAAGAAAGACCCTGTCCTAGGGGACTGGGTTTCAATTGAACAGGGAAGACAAGATGCACCCACAATTACAAGAAAGCGTGTTAGCTGTTATGATCGAGGGAAATGAAGGTTGCAAATAAGGCACATAATGATGATGGAGTAGGAGTAGCTACTTGCTGTGCGATGAATGACAATCTGGCTCTATTTTCATTAGACTAAGGTAGAATTTCAGTTTACTAGAATACCCCATTTCCTAAATATTTTGGATAATTGAGCTATCACTGAAACAACCACAAAGATCAAAAATGGTCAAGATGATGCTCAAAGCAAAGTTTATGTTGACTGCATGCCACTTGGTAAAGTAGGACGAAGATGTGCTCCAGTCAGCCACATTTGGGTTAGGATCCTGTCTCTACCGCTTATCGGTTGAGTGATTTTACTAAGACATTTAGCTTGTCTAAAACGCAGTTCTTATCTCTTTAAAAGGGAAACAATGTTTCCTTCATAGAATGTGTGTGTTTCAGTGCTCCCTGCTCCTAGCTTCATCCCTGAGGTAGAGTGTCCTTGTCCCTGACACATGTGCAGGTGAAAACTGTCCAGGCACTGAATAGGTCAGGGGTCAGGATCCTGGTCCCTGGATACTTTAATGCTGAGTAACTTGCCATAGCACGAACGACTTGGTGACTGTCCGTTCTTTGCATAGTTTCTTGATGAAAAGTCTAAGCTTTGGGTGGGATAGGAAAACACTCAGGGATTTTAGAATTTGCAATTCATTACTGGGAGTTCGTCGGTATAACCTCCCGTAAGTCAACTTGTGGGTCGGCTCTGAACCCTCTGAGGGCTGTAGAGTTTGGGGCCACTTCCTTGGCTAGTTTGGGATCAGTCTGTCCTTCCCTTTGTATGTTCAAAGTGAGTCCCGAATTCCATCTGTAACCTCCAAATCCTGCTTCTCTCTTTAGAAAATAACACTCTGCCCTGAGGAAACATTTTATGACTTGGTAGCGTTTGGCAGATGACGTTTCAAAATGAATTAGAGTTTAGTTTTGTGCTCAGTGGCTCCCCTAGGTGTTGATTTGAAAGGCACCAGACTCAAAATATTCACTGGGGAGAGGCACATGGGACTTTCCCATTTCTCTTCTGAATCTATCATCTAAAAAGCCTTGCTGGAGAACTTTTGCAGCCGCTGCACGCCTTCTTCCATCCCTGGATGCCCACAATGGCAGGGAAGGGTGGGCTGGGGATTTATAAATGCTTCTGATATAAACTCTCCACCCTCTCCTATGTAGGCACAGGAACACATATTTAGTGGGAAATGTATTTGCTAAACACTGTTTAAAACTATTTAAAAATCAATTTTTATTTACAAAAATGCTGTCTAGTGTCACTGAGGCTTAGAACCAACCCTTTAGTTGTTCAAACATAATAGCAAAATACACCAAAGAAAATGACTTCTCCATTCCTTTCAACATTCATCTTCAGGCAGATGCCAAGGGCCATCATTTTTCATATTAAGGTAATCCACATTTGTTCATATCTCCAGCACCCAAGGAACACGAAACTGCATCCTTGATGAAGAAATTGTATTTCTCTGCAAGAGGAAAGGCACAGAGAAAGGCAGTTAAATGTCAGGAACAATCACATTCAAAAGCCCATCTGAAATGAAAAATATGCCACAAAATGTGACATTCTTAACTTTATCGCTACCAAGTAGTTTTTAATTAGATTAATTGTCGTTTGGTACACTGAGCTGGAAACTTCATTTTCATGCAATAAGGTGTGAGGTTGGTTGCTTCTCTTGCCAGGGACTGATCTTGGGGTTTAAGGAGCTGCAGGAAGATGTATAGCCATAAGTTTACTTATGGCTGCAGCGGCAGAAAAATAAATTTTTCTGCAGCGGCAGAAAAATAAATAAATAAAAAATAAAATCTCAAAAGCCTTCAAGTGTCTGCGCTTCCTCCACAAACCCACTTGTAGATTGAATTAAGACATTCCTCCCAGCTCAGTTCCCCAATCTTCAAATGCTTCTCAATAAACTGTTTGAGATCTTAGCCCTTCTAAGAAATGAATCATATTTTCTCTGTCGTACTTGATTGCTGTTGACTACTAATTCACCCTGTATTGATCTCAAGTCCATATTTCTTACTGTTTAGATGGGGAATTATCTCATGCTTTTAAAATGCTGCCAAGTTTCAGAGGTCCTTACAATGGCAGTACCCAGAGGCCAAGTTCATCCTGGTGAAGCTTGGAAGGATTGGGCACTTAGGCATAACTCTTTGCTCCTTAATTTCTTGTGCCTTCTTTGGTCTGTGGGTCAAGAGGCCCTGTTATTTGGGGGGAGGGAAAGGAGACATGGTGCTTGAGAAGGAGTGAAAGTAGGTTTGTAAAAAGATGCCATCTCTATGGAGAAGCTTGCCAAGTTGCCTTATTCTTACATTTTTCTCTAGTTCTGGAAACTCGAAAGAGAACTTTATGAAAAAGGCTCCCTGGTAGAGAGATATTTTTTTACCTTGTCTGAAATGCAGACAATGTGACAAAGGGAAGACTTAAAGTTATCATTTTTTCCTCATTAGAAATATAATATCCATTCATTATAGAGAATGTGGACCAGTTAGGAAAGCATAAATAGGCAAATACAACAGATCCACAGCCTCACCTCTCAGAGGTTGCTGTATTGTTAGCCTCTGTATAGTGTTCAAGAATGCAGGGGCTTCCCTGGTGGCACAGTGGTTGAGAGTCCGCCTGCCAATGCAGGGGACACAGGTTCGTGCCCCGGTCTGAGAAGATCCCACATGCCGCGGAGCAGCTGGGCCCGTGAGCCATGGCCGCTAAGCCTGAGCATCCAGAGCCTGTGCTCTACAACGTGAGAGGCCACAACAGTGAGAGGCCCGCGTACCGCAAAAAAAAAAAAAAAAAAAGAATGCAGACTCTGACCCCAGGTGCTTGGAGTGTGAGTTTAGGCACCACTATTTACAGGCTGTGTGACCTTGGGCAGTGTGCTCATCTGTATTATGGGGATCATGTTAGTGATGACTTTGAACCTTTAAATGGAACAAATGAGATGGAACCCCGACCTGTGCCTGGCACATAATATCAGATATGTGCAGCTCTCACCCTGTGATTTTTTGTGCTAGGATTTCCTCCCTCTATAAGCATGCATGTACATGAACACATGCAATAAACGTTTTTAAGCATTAGCTGCTATGTCAAAAACGTGTTGATCAGACATTTTGTATTATTTCATATTGAGCATCTGAATTTAATGCACTTGTTATATGACTTCACTATATTGAATCATAGTAATTTATATTTTTGCATAAATCATAAGTCTGAATAGGAAATGAAGGTCCTTTTTTTTCCCCCGGCAGCTGAGAGAGTGATTCCACTGCAGATCTTGGAAATGAAGCCAGATGCCTTATGGGACGGTAGAGGGCCAACTTGGCTCTGGATACTGGCCTCATATTAGAATAAGGGAAATGAAAGATAACCTTCCTGTTACCTTTCCCAGTGGGATAGTTATTGAGGCAAAGAAAGGAAAGTGAGGAAAGCGTTCTCGGGGCCATTTCCCACCCTAAGAGAAGTCTTATTTAAAGCAGCTCCTCAACAGGATTTGAACCTGTGACCTATGAAACCTGAAGCAGCCCCACTGCTTAGTCTCCTGGAAAAGCTCTCATTCTGGTGGGTGGGATCAAATTAACCAGAACTGGCAATTGGCCAGGACCCCAGGGACAATACTTACTTTTCCTTGGAGGTGGGAAGGAGTGTCCAAGTTGCTGTAATCACTGTCTTTGCAAGAAATGACTTTGGTAAGCAGAGTGCAATTACCTGGGTTGAAGTATAGCCAAGACCTTTGGGTTAATATCTCTGCTTATGTAAGAAGTGCCAAGGGGTTGTTAGTGACCCTCCAGGTTAGGACCTAGGCTTGTAAGAAAGGAGAGACTGAAAGAAGAGAGGTTTTGGATTAGAAAGAAGCAGTTTTTGAGTCCCCAACCTCTTCGTCAGTCATGGCTTCAGCGTTGGCTCAGAGGGACAAAGCAACAGTACTGGGGTTGCCCTGAAGGCCTTTCTGATCTGCTCCATATATCACCCCTTCCGAAGTTATTTACTGGTGTTGAGGTGGGGGCCCTAGTTTAATGGTGTAGTGGAATAATGCCAAGTGGGTTAGGAGCAGGTTGTTCTGCTGACCACAGCTGGAATGGTTTCTAAGTGCCTTAGGGCCCGGCAGCTCTAATGGACCTGGGTCAAAAGTCTTTAGAATAGCAGGGCTGCTACACCCACCCCCAATCCCAGACCTAAATTGTCCCTCCCCACGTCCATCGAAGCCCATCATTCCCTTGTACCCACCCTATTTTTCTTGCTTTTTCTCTATCATGCATTTATCGAAATGCTGCATTTATAATACTTAAGAGATTTTTGTCAAAATAATGAATATGCATTTGTCTTTTCAATACATTTGTACAGTTTTTATACATACTTTTAGTTCAGTCTGGAAAACTGGCTCACTTTCCTACCATCTACGTTATCCGGAAGGTGAGCAGGCCATGTCATTTCACAGATGAAGAAACTGAGGTCGGAGAGATCAAACAACTTGCCCAAGATCGGCAGCTGGTAAGTGGTGGAGCTGGGGTCCGAACTAGCCTTGACCTCAGAATTCTTCTCTGGTCTTTCTATTTATATTAGGAAGGAAAACACAGAGTAACCTGACTCATTCCCTTTTCCACATTGCCTCTGTAGAAGAAGGGATGGACCTCTCTAGCTATGTCTCTTGGTTTTATATAGTAGATCAGACCGTCACTCAGATTAAGGAGCTCTGTGCTTGCTGTATATAGGAGAGAGCGCTGCATCTCTTTAGCAGGGCTACCCTGAAGGCAATGCCTCCTGCTGGTCTTTCAGCCTCATAGCTCCTGTCCTGTGGCTTTCTGGCTCCTGGACCCTCTGCATCTTCCTTGTCCTGGATTAATCGATTTCTTTTTTTTCTGATCAACCCTCCCCCATCAGCTCAACTCACCCCATCTCATCAGGATGTCTTTTTGATTTAAGACCAAGCCTCTTCTCCCAGGTCAGAAAGGGACTCTGCTGGGAGCTGCTGCTGCTTTCAGCATTCTCCTCCCCAGCAATCTTTCTCAGGAATGACATGCCTCTCCTCACACCACACCTCATTTGGTGCCTTTGTTTCTCATTTCTTTTCAAGTCCTGGTAACCAAACAGCACCTCAACACGGTTATAAACTTTCACTGTACTTTGTCACTGATGTTTTCCAGGTTCAAAACTGCCTTTTTAAAAAACTTCTTCCATCTGAGGCTCAGTGACATCCCTGGAACAGCCCAAAAGAGCCTGGTGAAGCATGGAGCGAGCAGAGAAGGCTTCATTCTGGCTAGAGAAGGGCAAGTTCTCAGAGCTGTAAAATTGCAGGAGAAACAGAGAGAAGCCAGCCCTCATGGCATACCTTCGCCACTATCCACTCACTCATTTGTTCAACAGACATTTATGAAGCACTGGCTTCTTAGTGCGACAAACATGGTGCTGGGTGCCAGGACTATAATGTACAGTAAGATGTGGCTCCCATCCTGGAGGAGATACTGAAATGAGTGTGATGAGCACAGGTGCCAGGCAGGCTTCAAAATAAAATGAGAGGCACAGCTCGGTGACAATTTTCTGGAAGGGGAGGCACTCTACAAACTTGAGCTCAGTTAAAATTTGAGCTCAGGAGTTCAGAAAAGGAAGGGAAAAGTGTGATTAGGCAGCAGTCACAACATCTGCAAAAGCCCAGGGAAATGAGAGAGCATTGGAGGAACTGCAAAGAAGGGAGCAGGATGGGGTTATAGTGCAAAAGGAGACAGACTACAGGGCTTGGGACTGACTGATGAATGAGTGAGAGGATAGGTTATAAGGAGATTCTATTTCTGTCCAAGGCAATTGTTGCATGGTGGACGGTGCTGTTGGGTGAGATGGGATATGCTGGCGTAAGTCTGGTAGAGTGGAGAAGATTGGTTTTATTTTGCACATGAATATTAAGGAGTGATTTGGATAGGTTGACATGAGCTTGGTCGATAAATCAGGACCTAGAAATGTATTCTCATGAGAAGGGTGTTTGGTGGTCTGTTGTGTAAATTTCCTATGACCATTCCATTCAAATCCCTTGGAGAAGAACAAATAGCATCAGAAGACTAAAACATGAGGACAAGTTCAACAGGACAAGTTCAACAGGATATGGACAAGTCCCCAGGATATGGACAAAGAAAGAGAGAGTGGCCAACTCAGGTCCTTTTCTGTGTTCTCCTTCCAGAATCTTGTAAGAGGGCAGGAGCTCTGATCTGGCAGTGAGTGAGGTTGGCAAAGCTGTTGACCATGCAGTTGACACAGTTGACAATGCAGTTCTCAGAGAACTTTCAGCATCTGGTTTGATCTTCCTAACAGTACTGTAGAAAGATATTTTCATTTTTCCTCATTGACAGGTGAGGAAATCAGCTCAGGGAGGTCAGGAAACTGAGGACCATGCAGCTTGAAATTGGCAGAGCTGAAATGAAAACCAAGGTCTTCTTCATTTCAGTTGCTCATCTTTCCCCACACATGGCCCTCTCATGAGTAATTGGAGAACAGCTACATCTGTCAGCTACAAAGCCAGGGCTTTGGAGGCATAACCCTAGTAATTTCTGAGCCCCCTCCTTGTGTTCACGTCTCTGTGTGTCTTCTATGGGAATCACTTCCATGCTACAGTCCTACGGGGAGCAACAGACACCCCATTGAAATGAGGACATTAAGTTTCAAAGATCAAGTAGCCTGCCCAATGGCAGGACAGGAATTTAAATTTAGATCCTTTTAACTCAAAGCTATGATTTTGTAAATGAAGGCTGGAAAGGAAGGAAAGTGCTTGGCCACAGAGAAAGCAAAAACAGAATTACAAGCTGGGAGGTTTTACTCTTATTTTTCTTAACTAATACTTTTGACTGACCATAAAATAACACATTACACTGTAGAAAATTTTTAAATGCAAAAAACAAGTAAAATCATTAACTCAAGAAAATTGCTCACCAGTCTGTAAGCTGTCTGGAGGTCAGAATATTTTCTCTTTTGTTTACTGCTGAGTCCGAGCAACTAGAAGACTGAATCATTGGCACATTGAATGAATGGAAAATGACCTGAAATTCCACTACCTAAAGATAGGAACTATTTATATTTTCATGACTATTCTTCAAGAATTAGATCACTCAATCTATCATCTATCTATTATCTATCTATCTATCTATCTATCTATCTATCTATCTATCTATCCATCTATCTCTGAGAAAGAGGGAAAACACACAATATAGGATTCAGTGATTGAGTTTATTTCATAACCTACTATTTATTTTTCCTTTCCTAGTAGACTGCTTTTCCTTTTGGGGAGGATTTGATTTCACTCACTCCAGTGAAGGATTATTTCCCTGTGGATTTGGTTGGGCTTGGATTTGGGGGGCCCACTTTATACCTTCCCCTCTTACACCTCCCTCTTCACTTCTCACAGCTTGGGGAGCTCCAGTCAAAGCTCAGAGAGTTTATTCCTACTGTGATGGAGGTCTTGGGTCCATTTTGCTGAGGAGAGTGGCCCTCATGCCAGGATAAAAGCAACTTTGCAGGAAGGGCTGTTGCCCTGAGTGTGGGATGTCTGCATGGATAGCAGAGCACACCCCGTCAGGGCCTGTTTTCTCCCCTGGCCCGGCTCCTCATACTAGGACTTCAGGGGGCCTTTTCTCAATTTAGCAGCCCCTTTGGAGGAAGACTACAGCCTGAGGAAGCTGGACTATATGCATTATATGCAAACTTTGAAAATGCAGTCTTCTGGCCTGTTGTATTAGAAATTTCCCCAGATTAGAACACTTTCTTTTGATTTCAAATAACCCCCTCCTATGTAACAGTGGTGAGCTGTGAACTCTGACACAAATGAAGAATCCAATTTTCTTTGAACTGAAAAAAGGAAAAGTACTGTTAGTGAGTTTTCATCATTAATTTGGCTTTTATAAAATATAAAACACTTGGTTATTGCAGTCCAAACACACATCAACCTTGCAGTGAGGGACTGAGGCTGTGGAATACAAATCATTCTGACCAAGTGCACAGAATAAATTTGCCCTGTGTTCACATTTTACTAATGTAAACTCCAGTAAAAGACAAGGAACTATTTATAAAATCACAAGATACTGGAGCCCTGGGAAATGTTTTCGACCTTCTTTAAAGGGGAAGGAGCTGAGGCCCAGAGGGTCTAGTGACTTGCCTGAGGGTCCCAGAGTCCCAGCCCATGCTCTGTTTCCCAAGCCCAGGAAGTCTGCTGAGCTTCAGATCTACCCCCTCCTTTGCCCAACACAGGCTTTGGAGTCAAGCCTTTCCCAGGGCCCAGAAGGTCTGGCACCCTCCCTCACAACTCCCCCCAAGGCCTCAAACATAGGCCATCAGCCTCAGACTGGGCATCTCATCCACAGTGTAAGACTCCTCTTTGCCTAGGCAACCACATCCATCTTAAGAAGCCAGGGAGTGTTGCAATGTGCCAAGAGCCCCATGAGATAGATAATGTGGTCATTTTACAGATGAAGAAACTGAGGCTCAGGGGGATGAGATTACTTGCTTAAGGAGAGGGTGGTGGGGATACAGGGCCTGTGTTCCATCTCAAGCTTGTGTCAAAGCTCTTTGTCTCTTTACCCAAATGTTCTACAGTCTCCACAAATGATAATGGCTACTGCCATTTACAGTTATATGCCAGGATTTGTGCTAAGAGCTCTACAAGTTGGTGATACTTAATATAATCCTCACAGCCACACTATGAAGTAAGGATTGAAGCAGGGGCAGAGGACAGAGGGGGCAAGAGAGAGGTGCAAGCCTGATCTAGCCTTTTCTGGCGGGGGACCACGCTGAAGTCTGGATGCCTTAATCTTGATGCATACACCAGCCTCTGTGTGCCTCTGGACACAATGTGAGGATGATGATGCAGGCTTTGGCCGCACGCCAGAGAAAGAGATTTCCTTTCTCTTCCCTCCCTTCTTAGAATGACAAACAAACAAAACTCTTGTTAATAGCTCAGGATGCCTTAGCAAAATACCACAGACTGGGTGACTTAAACAGCAGACATTTATTTTCTCACAGTGCTGGTGGTTGAGAAGTCCAAGGTCAAGGTGCTGGCAAATTCTGCTCTGGTGAGAGTCTCTTCTTGGCTTGTAGACAGCTGCCTACTCACTGTGTCATCATATGGCCTTTCCTGTGTGTGCATTCAAAAACAGAGAGAGACAGAGAGACAGAGAGCACTCTGCTGTCTCTTCTTATAAGGGCACTAATCTGACCAGATAAGGCACCCACACTTTATGACCTCATTTTACCTTAATTGCTTCCTTAGAGGCTTCCTAGCCAAATACAGACACATTGGGTATTAGGGCTTCAACATACAAATTTTGGAAGGGGCACAAACCTTCTGTCCATAACAACTGTCAACCTGCAAATGCCAACAAACAAGCCCAGCAATGTCCCATGGGTCCTCCTACTACTGTTGGGCTTTCAAAGCTTAGGGGGCTTCCAGCTTTGTCTGAATAATTTTTAAAAACATATTATTAAAATTCTGATTTCTTTCAAATTAACTTTCCAAACGGCACAGTTAGTCTTCTACTCTGGGTCAAGCCAAATCTGCCCAGGGTGCCCAGCCTGGCTGCCTGGAAGCAATGGTCATGTTCAAGGTCAAGAGTGTTCTTCTCACAGTTGAGGCTTGTGATTGTGCAATGCATTTGCCATGATCTTAGCAAAAATAGACACTCTTCCCATGTCACTATGTTTGGGACTCCTCCTAGCACTTGCATCAGGAGTTACTGTTAACATGACTTCATGAATATCATATGAGTTCATGTACATAAACAGTGCCTTGCCCACAGTAGGCATTTTATAAGCATGTGATGGTATCACTGGTGCTTTGTTATTATTATTGGTTGTTGAACCTGTTCTCCAGTTTAATTCAATTCCATTTGATTAAAACCTTATTGACTGGCTACACTGTACTATGCTAAGCACTGGGGATGCAGTGTTAGATAATGCAGACATGGCCTCTAAATGCATGTTGTCTGAGGGTTATCAGAATAACACTGGAGCATAGTTGCTTGGACAGTTGGTAAGTGCCACACTCTCTTTGGCGGTAGCAAGGTGGACTAAGGGATGCACTGGGCCTCTCAGAAGATCTAGGTTCTAGTCCCAGACCAGCTGCTGACCAGCTCTGTCACAGGGAGAAGGAAATCTCTGGCTTTAGTCCTTTCCTCTGTGATGGAAGGGCTTATATATATATATATATATATATATATATATATATATATATATATATATATATATATATATATATTCTCTAAGGCTTCCTTACTCTGGGTGTTCTCTGAGGTAAAGCATGAAGACATCCATGACAATGGACTTGTCTGTCCCAAAATATCTGCTACAAAATTATTTTTCAGTTCATCAGCTTCTGTAGATTAAATTTAGATTCAATTTGGGTCTATATATCATAAGATACAACATGTAAAAAAAAGGATCAATTTTCTAAACCATTTGTCATTAGTGAATTCCAACTATCTAGATATTTAACTGATTTTGTTCACATATTTCCCATAATGAAGACAGAGCTGTCACTCACCATCTGGGTGAACTGTGATCCTTTGCCTGCCAACTTACAGTATAATCTTTTTAAGGATCATGCTGGATGGTTCTTAAGAGATGGCCCATCACCTGTAAGTAATCGCCATCTTGAATAGGACATCTTTTAGCTTTGACTTTGTACAATCCCACATGCAGGCAGTTTGAGACGGAATACATGAGAGCTTTCTTCTAGAAGTGGAAGAGCCAAGAACAACATCAAAAGAGCAATGGAAACAGGAACTTCTAAGTGTCAGGCTTTAAGTCATCCTGGAAAACTGTTTATTTGCTGGTTTCTTTTCTGGTCCCCCAAGCTTGATGATAGATTACCATTGCAGCTCATGATGTTAACCTAGTTGCTAGAGTGATTAAGGGCATGTGTTCTCCACAAATAATAGGTCTCATTCTGAGAGGTTTGACTATGGTAAAGTCTTTTAAGTTTTGATGAAGAACTCCTTGACTTAGAGGTTCTACCTATACCCCGAATGAATGGAATTGGCTGACTGTTAGAGAAGACGTTTATCAAAAGGTAAGAAACACACTCTAAAATGTCTTTTCTCACTTTGTGCACAGGCATGTTCACTGAGAAGACTTTATAAGTATGTTTGGAATTTGCTGAATTCAGACAAACCTATGATATAATAATGCTGCTGATGAATTATACTCCACATCTCCATTCTTAGGGGTGGATACATCATGTTCTTAGTGGGTAGAGAAAATAGAGTACAGAGATACTTCCCACTTTTCCTAACTTTATTCAGTTATAAGTGACAACATGAGAGCCATAACCCATCATGATTTTTCCCTTCTTTGAAGGCATTCTAACAGATACTAAGGGTCCTGAGAACTCGCATCTATGTTAATATCTGCAAAGCTATGACATTTTGCCCCACTTCTAAAGAAGAAATCATTCATTTAACCTATTTTCAGTTGATTCAAAGCAATGAAAAATTTCCCCCAGAACTCTGTTTTACAACGTTTCCAGAGAGAAAATAAGAAGAAAACTTCCTTTAATTCTAGGAACTTGGAAAATTCCAATAAAATTCTTTACAGCTGTGTTACCTGGAATCAAATTCTTTACCTTACAATATCATCTTTATATATTTTAGAAACATATTTCTATTTTTCTAAACTTAAATATTTACTAGCTTTCCCTTTCCATCATGAGCATCTGACTAATCTTAAGGAAAAGGCCATTTCATTGAGAACTTCAAAAAAACAGTGGCATTTGTAATAGAGTTTCTATTCCTCTGAGAATTTTGTTTGTGGAATCCCCTTTCCAAATGACTCTGTAGTGACCATCACACTAACATTACCCTAACATAAATTTCATTTTAAATTGTGAATCTTAACAGTTTATCATCAATTCACAACTGGTGCCATTTTGCATATTAAATGAAGAAAAGTAGTGGTGTATTTTTAAATGTGATTTACAAATTGCTTCTGGTGTTGTTGATGTATGTAACAAATGAAAAGAATCAACTCAAAACAAAAAACACTGAAAAATTTAAATGGGTGTATGCTTTCTGCCTTGAATAGAAACTTCAAGCTTTTAACTTTTTTCCATGTTAGTGCTCTAGAGAATTTTTGTTCTTCCTAGGTAAAAGTTAATTCTCTTTAAGGTGGGAAGACCATGTCTTCATTCATTACATGAATTCAGAAAATCACCAATACGATCAGTGGCTATAAAGTATTGCCTACTGCAGTAACCCTCAGACACTAAACCATGAATTTCTCCCAAATCTTTTTGTTCCATAAGACTAGTTATTTTTTTTCCTTTCTTTTGTCATATGACAAGCATCTCACAAGATCATGAGGATTGTACATCATCCATAATAATGTACATCCCTTTCTTTAAAGGTTACCATAGAATGAACAATTGATTTCCCTTCTTATTTAGCTTAAGTACTGGCAGGAATCAAGACATTTTTATCATTACATCTTGCCAGCACCTAGCATGGACATTGAACCCAGTGATGCTCAATCAACTTAGGCTGAATGCAGTCAACTGGCTGATCAGAGAGAAAGAAAGTGTTCGTAGAGATGACTTTCCTGTCCCATTGCATAGTGTGTTGGGATCCCGACTCACAGGTTGAGGACCAAAATTGTGACAAGGCCACAGGATGCTGAGTTGAAAAGGGCTCTCCTATACTTTCTGGGGTTTTCCAACAATGAATCCTCAGTCTTGTGTTCTCTCTGGTATTTTAAGGTAGAATATAGGAGGGTCTATTTGTTTCAGAACAAACCAATCAGTGATAAAACCATTTAGAAAGCTCTTGGAATGTTAATTTGAACCTGGTCTTTGCTTTGGGGGACTTTCTGGGACCTTCCCCAGCATAACAGCCACTAATAGAGATATACTCTAGAGTTGGTTGTATTTGGGTTAGTTTTTAGTTATCTTGGTCTATAAACAGTAAATTAGAAATGAAATCATTTTTATACTGGAGCTTTAAAACTGAGCTGTAGGGCTTCCCTGGTGGTGCAGTGGTTGGGAGTCTGCCTGCCGATGCAAGGGACACGGGTTCGTTTCCTGGTCTGGGAGGATTCCACATGCCGCGGAGCGGCTGGGCCCGTGAGCCATGGCCGCTGGGCCTGTGCATCCGGATCCTCTGCTCCGCGACGGGAGAGGCCACAGCAGTGAGAGGCCCGCGTACCACAAAAACAAAATAAATAAAAAACTGAGCTGTAGATTACACCTTCCATCATGGGTCTCTGGATTAGGGACCACTCAGCTTACACATGGGGACTTGAGCCTTTTTGAACTCTTCTTAAGTGTCAGTTTACCAAATAAGAAAATAGTCTGCAAATCTAGCAACCTCCCAGCATGCCAGATGCTCCTTCTTATCTAAGTCTCCTTAGAGGAGGTCAATTAAAGACTGCATTGATTTGTTTATGTTTCTGTTAAAAACAAATTTCCAGCCTTTCTTTTGCCACATAAAACATAAAGTTTCATCCATAGAGAAGAACAATAAGGAATGATGAACTGAGTGTTGGGTGTAGCCTTGATGTGCAGTTGTCACACCTGAGCCAATGAGACAGACAACGAGAGAGGACTTGGTAATTGTGTGCTAAGGTAGATTGCCTTTCTTCTGAGGATGGTTTTAGGATAGATCTGAAACAAATAGCCCCTTTGCCTCTTGTGAGGAATCAGGATGCACATGTGTGATGCAGTTATTTCCTCTCATAGATCCATAATGCTGACTGCACTTGGAAACATTGCCTGAAGATTGGGAGGAAAAATAAGAAATTTAGAATTTCTTTCTCTATGTATAGTATATGCACAAAATACATGTTCACTCTTTAGAGTGTGGCAGTATTTTTATACTCACAGAGAAAACCAGCACATTTCCCAACTCTGATTGTTTTGTTGTTGTTGTTTTTCCTGTTTAGAAACTGTTGTGATGTTTATACATACCCCCCAAAATAGCTCGATATGAATTTTTTTTGAACAGCAATTGTTTGAGAAAAAGCAAAAGGAAATATTCACAGTAGAGGCAGTTTGCTTCTTTTACAATGGGAGATTTGCCTAAAGAACATATTTCAGGTGTTGCAGAAACAAGCCCATTTTCTCTCAGCCTCCATCCCACATGGAGGTCAGCCTTCAGCCGCTTATTAATTTTTATGAGCAAGTTACAGACTTGGAGAAAGAGAGGTGGGGGCTTTGGTAATAGAGAAACAGAATGACCCACACTCTGGAAGATCAGGGAGAGTATTCTTTAACTATGAGCAATTGATTTTATTTTCAGTTTTAAGGATTTCGTCTCTAACAAAAAGGATATACTAATTAATGGAGCTTTCTCTGTCACTGGTGGGTTAAGCCCTGCAGACAACATGTGATGGTTCCATAAGATCACAGTTCCCTTTTTATCAGCAGTAGAAGGATTAAAAGCACTTGGGTCATTCATTAACTCCCATCTGTCTTCCATATCACCTTGAAATCAAAGTGGAGAGAAATAGGATTAATAAACATTGGAAGAAGATCTCATCACACCATTCTCTCTTTATATAATATTTCCCTATCAAGCTCTGCTTCATGGTCAAAAATCAGTGCTTCTGTTGGCAATGAAAACTGCAATGCTGAAGTGTCTTTTTAAAATAGCTGGGATCATTGGAACACATAAGGAGAGCAAACCAAACTTGTGGTCAAGAGACAAGAGAGATACAGGTGTGGATGGTGATACGGGGAGTAAAGTATGCCAGGAATTCAGACCTATGGGTTCCTAGTAGGAGCTGGCTTTCTCTGCTCTTACAATCTATTGCCCCCATCATGGTGAAAGGCTCAGATCTAGCTTGCTAGCGAACAGCAGGGACTTGGTAAACTAACTTATACTTTTTCTTACAGGATACACCATGCTCTCCTGGATGCAACCACATCTACTCTTTACAATAGACAGTTGGTGTCTGCATCTTACAAGAGAATTAGAGCTCTGACAGGTGAAGTGAAGTGCCTATAGTCATGCAACTGGACTGTAGCCATTCCCATGGAAGCCAGATCTTTATCTCCAATCCAAGTTCTTTCTAAGATACAGAGGAGAGTGGAAAGAGAATGTCTTCCCTCACCCCCCACCAGCTGCACCACTTTGTCACCATCTGGCTATTCTTGAATCTTTTATCATATCCAATTTGGGGAAATTAGGATTTATAATATAGCCCCTGCTGCCCACTGGCTGAGTCAAGTTATGCTGCCTCTCTACCATATTTAAGTATGCCATAGACAAGACAAGGCTTCAAGTTCAGAGAATCAGGAATAAGGTAGCAAAATGTCTCTCAGTTTTGGGCTGAACCCATCACTCATCTTCCTAAAACTGTATCTTCACCATCCATGACCTTTTAGTAGTGAAAAGCTTCCATGATTGAAAGCAAAATTCCCGTGAGTTTATTGTCTAAGGTCAGGGGAGTGGCATAATATCATTTTTTATATTAGGAAAGTAAATGATTTTCATTGTAGGCAGTCTGTATACTCTAACAATAAAAACAAGCAAATAGTTCACCTGCAATTTCACATTTATCTTATTCACTTTAAATCATTACTTGATGTTTATATCCTATTCATATTTTCTATATCATATGTTAAGAAATCCCATATAGTAGAAATCCTCTCTAATAGGGAAGAATGATTTTATATATTTATGTCTACTTTTTGTGGTATATAAGCAGCTTTACTGAGAAATAATTGACAAAAAATAAATTGCACCTATTTAAAGTGTACCATTTGTTAATTTTTGACCCACAAATACATTTGTGGAACCATTGCACTGTAAAGAGAATGAACACATCCATCACTTCCAGAATTTCCTCATGCCCCTTTGAAATCCCTCTCTTCTTGCCTCTCCCACCTTCCATCCCCCATATAAACATCAAGTTATTTTCTTACTATAGATTTGTTCATATTTTCTAGAATTTTATATAAATGAAATCCTGTAGTAGGAACTATTTTTTGGTCTCACTTCATTCACTCAGCATAATTTTTTTGATTCATCCATGTTGTGTATACCAAATGTTCATTTCATTCATTTTATGGATATACCACATTTGTTTATATATTCATCTGTTGAATATTTGAGTTGTTTCCAGTTTTTGACTATCAATACAGGCCGTTGTATGAATACATAATTTATCTCAGGAAAATATCAAGGAAGTGAAATTGCTGAATCATGTGGTATATCAATGTTTAACAATTTAAGAACTTGCCAAACTGTTTTTCCAAAGTGATTCCACCATTCTGCATTCTCTCCAGTGTTGTAGGACAGTTCCAATCTTCCACATCATTGCCAAAACTTGAAATGGCCAGTCTTAATTTTAGCCAATCTAATAGGTATAAAAGTGATTTCTAAATGTAGTTTCAATTTTTATTTACCTAACAACTACTGGTGTTGCGCAAATTTTCTTGTCTTGTCATCCACATGTCTTTTCAAATATTACGTCTATTTTTAAAATGTGGTTATTTCCTATTTATCAAGTTTTGAAAAGTCTTTATATATTCTGGATACAAGTCTTTAGTAGTATGTGGTTTGAAAAATTTCTCCCCATTCTGTGACTAATGTTTTATTCCCCTGTGTCTTTCAAAAGAGCATAAGTTATTAATTTTGATGAAGTTAAAATTATCAAATTTTTATTTTATGAGGAGATAAACTAACATTCTTTCGGCAACACATCAAAGAAATCTTTGCTTAAACTAAATTTAACAAATATTTTCTCCCTTGTTTCTTCCTAGACATTTTATAGTTAAATTTAGTCCTATGCTTCAGACTATTCTACAAAGCTATAGTAATCAAGACAGTATGGTACGGGTGCAAAAACAGAAATATAGATCAATGGAACAGGATAGAAAGCCCAGAGATAAACCCATGCACATATGGTCACCTTATTTTTGATAAAGGAGGCAAGAATATACAATGGAGAAAAGACAGCCTCTTCAATAAGTGGTGCTGGGAAAACTGGACAGCTACATGTAACTGGACAGCTACATGTAACTGGACAGACTCTATAGAGGAAAACATAGGCAGAACACTCTATGACATAAATCTCAGCAAGATACTTTTTGACCCACCTCCTACAGAAATGGAAATAAAAACAAAAATAAACAAATGGGACCTAGTGAAACTTAAAAGCTTTTGCACAGCAAAGGAAACCATAAACAAGATGAAAAGACAGCTCACAGAATGGGAGAAAATATTTGCAAATGAATCAACTGACAAAGGATTAATCCCCAAATTTTACAAGCAGCTCATGAAGCTCAATATCACAAAAACAAACAATCCAATCCAAAAATGGGCAGAAGACCTAAATAGACATTTCTCCAAAGAAGATATACAGATTGCCAACAAACACATGAAAGGATGCTCAACATCACTAATCATTAAAGAAATGCAAATCAAAACTACCATGAGGTATCACCTCACACCAGTCAGAATGACCATCATGAAAAAATCTACAAACAATAAATGCTGGAGAGGGTGTGGAGAAAAGGGAACCCTCTTACACTGTTGGTGAGAATGTAAATTAATACAGCCACTATGGAGAACAGTATGGAGATTCCTTAAAAAACTAAAAATAGAACTACCATACGACCCAGCAATCCCACTACTGGGCATATACTCTGAGAAAACCATAATTCAAAAAGAGTCATGTACTACAAGGTTCATTGCAGCTCTATTTACAATAGCCAGGACATGGAAGCGACCTTAGTGTCCATTGACAGATGAATGGATAAAGAAGATGTGGCACATATACACAATGGAATATTACTCAGCCATAAAAAGAAACAAAATTGAGTTGTATGTAGTGAGATGGATGGACATAGAGTCTGTCATACAGAGTGAAGTAAGTCAGAAAGAGAAAAACAAATACCATATGCTAACACATATATATGGAATCTAAAATTTAAAAAAAAAATGGTTCTGAAGATCCTAGGGACAGGACAGGAATAAAGACACAGACGTAGAGGATGGACTTGAAGACACGGGGAGGGGGAAAGCTAAGCTGGGATGAAGTGAGAGAGTGGCATGGACATATATACACTACCAAGTGTAAAATAGATAGATAATGGGAAGCAGACACATAGCATAGGGAGATCAGCTCGGTACTTTCTGACCACCTAGAGGGGTGGGATAGGGAGGGTGGGAGGGAGATGCAAGAAGGAGGAGATATGGGTATATATGTTTATGTATAGCTGATTCACTTTATTATAAATCAGAAACTAACACACCACTGTAAAGCAGTTTTACTCCAATAAAGATGTAAAAAAAAAAACAACTTAGTTCTATGATCAATTCTAAGTTAATTGTTGTACATGGTGTAAGGTATAGATCAAAATTTATTTATACATGGACATCAAATTATTCCAGCCTTGCAACTTTTTTTTTATTGAAGTATAGTTGATTTACAATGTTGTATTAATTTCAGTTGCACAACAAACTGACTCAACGTACATATATATATATTCTTTTTCAGATTCTTTTCCATTATAGATTATTACTGTAGGTCCTTGCTGTTTATCTGTTTTATATATAGTAGTATGTATCTGTTAATCCCAAACTCCTAATTTATCTCTCCCCCCTTTTCCTTTTGGTAACCATAAGTTTGTTTTCTATGTCTGTGAATCTATTTCTGTTTTGTAAATAAATTCATTTGTATCATTTTTTTAGATTCCACATATAATTGGAATCGTAAGATATTTGTCTTTCTCTGACTTACTTCACTTAGTATGATAATCTTTAGGTCCATCCATATTGCTGCAAATGGCATTATTTCATTCTTTTTTATGATTAATATTCCATTGTGCATATATACCACATCTTTATCCATTCATCTGTTGATGGATATTTAGGTTGCTTCCATGTCTTGGCTATTGTAAATAGTGCTGCAATGAACATTAGGGTGCATATATCTTTTTAAATTAGAGTTTTCATCTTTTCTGGATATATGTCCAGGAATGAGATTCCTGGATCATATGATAACTCTATTTTTAGTTGTTTAAGGAACCTATACACTTTTTTCCATAGTGGCTGCACCAATTTACATTCCCACCAACAGTGCAGGAAGTTTATTTTTCTCCACATCCTCTCCAGCAGTTATTATTTATAAGCTTTTTAATGATTGACATTCTGACTGGTGTGAGGTGATACCTCATTGCAGTTTTGATTTGCATTTCTCTAATAATTAGCAATGTTGAGCATCTTTTCATGTGCCTGTTGTCTAGCCCCATATCTTGAAAAGACTATTGTATCTCCAAATGAATTGCTTTTGTGTATTTATCAAAAATAGTTGGCTACATATATGTCTGTATATTTCTGGACTCTGTTTACATCATGACCTATTTGCTTGTCCTGACACCAAAATTGCACTATCTTCATTACTGTAGCCTCATAATAAAATTTAGAATCAGATAGTGTCAGTCCTCCAAATTTGTTCTTTTATAAAGCTGTTTTGTCTATGCTGTATCTGTTTTATTTCTGCATGGATTTTAGAATCAGTTTGCCAACTTGTAAAATAAATTATCTTGGACTTTTGATTGGGCTCGTATTTATTCTACAGAACAATTTGTGAAGAACTGACTGCTTGATAATATTCAGTCTAGTGAACCATGAATATGGTGCATCCCTCCATTTATTTATGTCTTCTTTAATTTCTCCCAGCACTATTTTGTAAACTTTAGTGCACAGATCTTGCATATTTTTTGTCAGATTTATCTCATACTATTTCATATTTTAAAATATTATAAATGTTATTGATTTTAAACTTCAAATTTATTTTTCATCATTGGAATATAGACTTGTAACTGATTTTGTTATTATGCTTACATCCTACAAATTTACTAAACTCATGAAATAATTCTATTAGCTTTTTGGTAGATTCCATGGGATTTCCAATGGAAAAGATTATGTTGTCTACAAATAAAGATACTCTTAGTTGTTTATTTCCAATATTAGTATTTTAAATTTATTTTTCTTGCCTATTGCACTGCCTAGAACCTTCAGTGCAATGTTGGATAGAAGTGGTGTGAGTGGATATCCTTGTCTTCTTCCTGATCCTGGGGGAAAACCTTCAGTTTTTCACATTGAATATGATGTTAACTGTAGGTTTTGGTAGATGTTTTCTATCATGTAGAGAAAGTTCCCTTGTATTCCTAATATATTAATATCTTTTGACAGGGCTACATGTTCAATTTTGTCAAATGTTTTTCTGCACCTATTGAGGTGATTACATGATTTTCCATTTTTACTTGATAATATAGTAAGTTACATAAATTGATTTTCTAATATAAATCAACCTTGCATTCCGAGGACAAATCTCAATTGTTCTTGATATATCATATTTTTAACATATTGTTAGTAATTTTGCTAAAAATTTGTTTAAAAATTTGCATCTACGTTAATGAGGGATATACTATAGTTTTCTTGTAATGTTTCTGTTATATTTTGATAGCAGGCCATTCTGGCTTCATAGAATGACTTGGGATTAATTTCGTCTTCTTCAGTTTTTCCAGAAGAACTCTTCTAGAATTGGTATTCTTTCTTTCTTGAATGTTTGATAGAATTCACAAAGTAAAGATATCTGTAGTATTTATAATTACAATAGTTAATTCTTTAATACATACTAAGTTATTCCAATTAATCAGTTTTTTCTTGAGTGAACTTTGATCATTTGTGTCTTTAAAGGAAATTTTCCACTTCATCTAACTTGTCAAATTTTTAGCCATAAAACTTTTTAAAAAACATTTATTATCCTTTTGATAACTGTATAATCTATAGAGATGTCACTTCTCTCAATCCTGATTTTAGTAAATTTTTTTTCGTGATTAGTATGGTTAGAGGTTTATCAATTCTATTGATTTTCTTAAATAACCAATTATTGACTTCATAGATTCTCCTTTGTTTGTATTTTCATTTTCATTGATTTCTAACCTGATCAGTATTATTTCATTTTTTTTCTATTTGTTTTATGGTTTCTTTGCTCTTTTTTTGTCTGGTTCCTTAAGGTGGAGGCTGAGGTCACTAACTGAGACCTTTCATCTTTTCTAAAACAGGCCTTTAGTGTGATAAGTTTAACTTCAAGTAATGCTTTAAGATGACTTACAGATTAATATATGTTGTGTTTTAATTTTCATTCAGTTCAAAAATATTCTCTAACTTCTCTTTGAATTTTTTTAACCACATGTTATTTAGAAGTATGTTATTTATTATTAAATATGTGGGGATATTCCAGAGATCTTTATCTTATTGATTTCCAAGTTGATTCCATTTTGGCCAGAGAACATACTCTGTGATTTAAATCCTTTATAATTTATTGAAACTTGTTTTATGTTGCAGAGTATGGTATATCTTGGTAACTGTTCCACTGTGTGCTTGAAAAGAATGTATATTCTGTGCTCTGGGGTGGAGTGTTCTATAAATATCAATGATGTCTAGTTGGTTGATTGTGTTATTCAAACATATAATGTTACTGATATTTTATTTACTTGTTCTATAAATTATTGAGAGAGCAGTACTGTAATCTCTGACAACAGCTGTAAATGTCTGTTTTTCTTTGGCATGCTATCAGTTTTTCTTCATGTATCTTGAAGATCTCTTATTAAGTATATGCTATTGTCTGAATGTTTCTGTCTCCCCAAAATTAATATGTTGAAGCCTAATCCCCAATGTGAAGGTATTTGGAGGTGGAGCCTTTGGGAGATGATTAGGTCATGCAGGCAGAACCCTTATGACTGGAATTAGTGCCCTTATAAAGGAGACCCCAAAGAGGTCTCCTGACCCTTCCACCATATAAAGACACACAAAAATGTTAGATGTCTATGAACAAGGAAGCAGGTTCTCACCAGGCAATGAATCTGCTGATGCCTTGATCTTGGACTTCTAGCCCTCAGAACAGTGAGAAATAAATTTCTATTGTTTGTAAGCTACCTAGTCTATGGTACTTTGTTATAGCAGCCTAACAAATTAAGACAGTACATAAAGTACATAATCATTTAGGCATGTTAGGTCCTCTTGATGAACTGACAAATTTACACAATGAAATCACATTTTTATGTCTGGCAATATTCTCTTTATTGAAATAAACTTTGATATAATACAGCCTCTTTGGCTTAAAAAAACAACTCCATAGCACATTTTAAAAGTAACAACTGTATTGAGATATTATTCAATTATCATAAAATTCACCTGTTCTAAAGTGTACAATTCAGTTTTTTTAGTATATTCATATAGTTGTGGAACTATGACATCATTTAATTTTAGAATGTTTTCATTATCTCCCAAAGAAACTCTATATCTATTAGCAATTACTCATTATCACCCCTCTCTCTAGCCTCTGGCAACAATAGTAAACTTTTTGTTTCTATGATTTGCCTATTCTGGATATTTTATATTTAGTCTAGATGGAATCTGGAATCATGGAGTATGTATTCTTGTGACTGGCTACTTTCATTTAGCATAATGTTTTCCAATGCATCTGTGTATCTTTCCATTCATTTAGGTTTTCTTTTATGTCTTTTAGCAATATTTAGTAGTTTTCAGTGTGTAAGTCAAACTTATATGATTAAATTTATTCTTAACTATTCAAATGTTTTTATGATAATCTAAGGAATTGTTTTATTTATTTAATTTAAATGTTTACTGATAGCATTTAGAAATACAATTGAGTTTTTTTGAATATTGACCTTGTGTCCCATGGCTTTGCTGAAATTGTTTATTAGTTCTAATAGTGTGTGTGTGTGCATGTGCACACATGCATGCATGTATGTATGTATTTGGATTCCTTAGAATTTGTTGTATACAAGAATATGTCATATGAGAATAGATATATTTTTACGTCTTCATTTATCATCTGGATGCCATTTATTTCCTTTTCTTTCCTAATTGCTCTGGCTAGATTCTGCAGTACAATGTTGAATAGAAGTGAGAAGAGCAGATATTCTTATCTTGCTGTTTCCCTCCTTGATCTTAAGGGAAAATAATTCAATCAAACCTATTACCTGAAGGCTTTTGTGTATGCTCTGTATAAGGTTTAGTAAATTTTCTTCTATCCCTAGTTTTTTGTTTCTTTTTATCACCAATGTATGTGGATTTTTTCAAATACTTTCACATTATCTATTGAGATGATCTTTTTTTTTTTTTATTAATATGTTGTATTACACTGATTTGTTTTTTTTGATGTTAAACCAGTTTTGCATTCCTTGGATAATCCTGCTTGGTCATGATGTATAATCCTTTATATGTTGCTGGATTTGGATGGTAGAGATTTTGTTGAGGATTTCTGTGTCTATATTCATAAAGGACATTGATCTTGTGATGTCTTTCCCTAGTTTTAGTGTCAAGGCAAGACATGGTCCTAGGATTTCTCTCTGGAGACTTTCAAAATTATACTAATTTAGAGGGGAGATCTTCAAGATGACAGAGGAGTAAGACATGGAGATCACCTTCCTCCCCACAAATACATCAGAAATACATCTACACGTGGAACAACTCCTACAGAACACCTACTGAATGCTGGCAGAAGACGTCAAACTTCCAAAAAGCAAGAAACTGCCCATGTACCTGGGTAGGGCAAAAAGAAAAAAGAAAAAAAAACAGAGACAAAAGAATAGGGACGGGACCTGCACCAGTGGGAGGGAGCTGTGAAGGAGGAAAAGTTTCCACACACTAGGAAGCCTCTTCACTAGTGGGGATGGGATGTAGCAGGGGTGGGGGGAAGCTTGGGAGCCATGGAGGAGAGCGCAGCAACAGGGGTGCAGAAGGGAAAAGTGGAGAGATTCCCGCACAGAGGATCAGTGCCGACCAGCACTCACCAGCCTGAGAGGCTTGTCTGCTCACCCACTGGGACGGGTAGGGGCTGGGAGCTGAGGCTCTGGCTTTGGGGATCAGATCTCAGGGAGAGGACTGGGGTTGGCTGCAGGAACACAGCCTGAAGGGGGCTAGTGCACCACAGCTAGCCAGGAGGGAGTACGGGAAAAAGTCTGGACCTGCCTAAGAAGCAAGAGACCATTGCTTTGGGGTGCGCAAGGAGAGAGGATTCAGAACACTGGCTAAATGAGCTCCAGAGACGGGAGTGAGCCACGGCTATCAACGTGGACACCAGAGACAGGCATGAAACACTAAGGCTGCTGCCGCAGCCACCAAGAAGCTGTGCAAGCACAGGTCACTATCCTCCCGGGAGCCTGTGCAGCCCACCACTGCCAGGGTCACCTGATCCACGGACAACTTCCCGGGGAGAACACACAACACGCCTCAGGCTGTTGCAATGTCACGCTGACCTCTGCTGCCTCAGGATCGCCCCGCATTCCATACCCCTCCCTCCCTGCCAGCCTGAGTGAGCCAGAGTCCCCTAATCAGCTGCTTCTTTAACCCCGTCCTGTCTGGGCAGGAACAGACACCTTCAGGTGACCTATATGCAGAGGTGGGGCCAATCAAAAGCTGAACTCCAGGAGCTGTGCAAAAAAATAAGAGAAAGGGAAATCTCTCCCAGCAGCCTCAGGAGCATTGGATTAAATCTCCAAAATTAACTTGAAGTACCCTGAGACTGTGGAATACCTGAACAGACAATGAATAATCCCAAAATTGAGGCAACGAACTTTGGGAGTAACTATAGACTTGGGGTTTGCTGTATGCAACTAACTGGTTTCTGGTTTTATGTTTATCTTAGTTTAGTATTCAGAGTTTATTATCATTGTTAGATTTGTTTATTGATTTTGTTGCTCTCTTCCTTTTTTAAAATGTATATATATATATTTTGTTTCCTTTTTCTCTTTTTGTGAGTGTGTATGTGTATGCTTCTTTGTGTGATTTTGTCTGTATAGCTTTGCTTTTACCATTTGTCCTAGGGTTCTGTCTGTTCATTTTTTTTTTTTATAGTTTTTAGTGCTTGTTATCATTGGTGGATTTGATATTTGGTTTGGTTGCTCTCTGAATTCTTTCTTTCTTTTTTTAAATTTTTTAATTGTTAATATATTTTTATTTTAGTAACATTATTTCTTTTTATTTTCTTTTTATCTTTCTTTCTTTTTTACTCCCTTTTCTTCTGAGCCATGTGGATGACAGGGTCTTGGAACCCCACTGGGTGTCAGCCCTGTGCCTCTGAGGTTGGAAAGCCAAGTTCAGGATATTGGTCCACCAGAGACCTCCCAGTTCCACGTAATATCAAATGGTGAAAGCTCTCACAGAGATCTCCATCTCAACACTAAGACCCAGTGTCACTCAACAAACAGCAAGCTACAGTGCTTGACACCCTATGCCAAACAACTAGCAAGACAGGAACACAACCGCAACCATTAGCAGAGAGGGTGCCTAAAATCATAATAAATTCACAGCCACCCCAAAACACACCAGCGGACACAGTCCTGCCCACCAGAAAGACAATATCCAGACTCATCCATCAGAGCACAGACACTAGTCCCCTCCACCAAAAAGCCTACACAACACACTGAACCAACCTTAGCCACTGAGGGCAGACACCAAAAACAATGGGAATTACACACCTGCACCTGTGAAAATGTAACTTAAGCAAAACAGGAAGACGGAAAAACACAAAACAGATGAAAGAGCAAGGTAAAAACTCACCAGATCAAACAAATGAAGGGGAAGTAGGCAGTCTACCTGAAAAGGAATTCAGAGTAATGATAGTAAAGATGATCTAAAATCTTGGAAATAGAATGGAGAAAATACAAGAAATGTTTAACAAGGACCTAGAAGACCTAAAAAGCAAACAAACAATGATGAACAACACAATAAATGAAATTAAAAATTCTCTAGAAGGAATCAATAGCAGAATAACTGAGGCAGAAGAATGGATAAGTGACCTGGAAGATAAAATAATGGAAATAACTACTGCAGAGCAGAATAAACAAAAAGGAATGGAAAGAACTGAGGATAGTCTTAGACACCTCTGGGACAAAATTAAATGCACCAACATTCTAATTATAGGGTTCCCAGAAGAACAAGAGAAAAAGAAAGGGACTGAGAAAATATTTGAAGAGATTATAGTTGAAAACTTCCCTATTTTGGGAAAGGAAATAGTCTATCAAGTCCAGGAAGTGCAGAGAGCCCCATACAGGATAAATCCAAGGAGAAACATGCCAAGACACATATTAATCAAATTATCAAAAATTAAATACAAAGAAAAAATATTAAACGCAACAAGGGAAAGCCAACAAATAACATACAAGGGAATCCCCAGAAGGTTATCAGCTGATCTTTCAGCAGAAACTCTACAAACCAGATGGGAGTGGCAAGACATATTTAAAGTGATGAAAGGGAAAAATCTACAATCAAGATTACTCTACACAGCAAGGATCTCATTTAGATTAAATGGAGAAACTAAAAGCTCTACAGACAAGCAAAAGCTAAGAGAATTCAGCACCACCACACCAGCTTTACAAGAAATGCTAAAGGAACTGCTCTAGGCAGGAAACACAAGAGAAGGAAAAGATCTACAATAACAAGCCCAAAACTATTAAGAAAATGGTAATAGGAACATACATATGGATAATTACCTTAAAGGTAAATGGATTAAATGCTTCAACCAAAAGATATAGACTGGCTGAATGGATACAAAAACAAGACCTGTATATGCTATCTACAAGAGACGCATTTCAGACCTAGGGACACATATAGACTAACAGTGAGAGGATGGAAAAAGATATTCCATGCAAATGGAAATCAAAAAAAGCTGGCATAGCAATTCTCATATCAGACAAAATAGACTTTAAAATAAAGACTATTACAAGAGACAAACAAGGACACAACATAATGATCAAAGGATCAATCCAAGAAGAATATATAACAATTATAAATATTTATGCACCCAACATAGGAGCACCTCTTTTGGGAAATGTATATAAGGGAAATGCTAAGAGCCATAAAAGGGGAAATTGACAGTAACACAATCATAGTAGGGGACTTTAACACCCCACTTTCACCAATGGACAGATCATCCAAAATGAAAATAAATAAGGAAATAAGGAAACACAAGCTTTAAATGATACATTAAACAAAATGGCCTTAATTGATATTTGTAGGACATTCCATCATAAAACAACAGAATACACATTCTTCTCAAGTGCTCATAGAACATTCTCCAGGACAGATCATATCTTGTGTCACAAATCAAGCCTTGGTAAATTTAAGAAATTTGAAATTGTATCAAGTAACTTTTCCGACAACAACACTATGAGACTAGATATCAATTACAGGAAAAAATCTGAAAAAATACAAACACATGGAGTCTAAACAATACACTACTTAATAACCAAGAGATCACTGAGAAAATCAGAGAGGAAATAAAAAAAATACCTAGAAAAAAATGACAATCAAAACACGACAATCCACAAACTATGGGATGCATCAAAGCAGTTTTAAGATGGAAGTTTATAGCAATACAATCCTACCTTAAGAAACAATTAACATCTCAAATAAAAAAACCTAACTTTATACCTACAGCAATTAGAGAAAGAAGAACAAAAAAACCCCAAGTTAACAGAGGGAAAGAAATCATAAAGATCAGATCAGAAATAAATAAAAAAGAAATGAAGGAAATGATAGCAAAGATCAATAAAACTAAAAGCTGGTTTTTTGAGAAGATAAACAAAATTGATAAACCATTAGCCAGACACATTAAGAAAAAAAAGAAAAATCAATAGAATTAGAAATGAAAAAGAAGAAGTAACAACTGACGCTGTAGAAATACAAAGGATCATGAGCGCTTACTACAAGCAACTCTATGCCAATAAAATGGACAACCTGGAAGAAATGGACAAATTCTTAGAAATGCACGACCTGCCAAGACTGAATCAAGAAGAAATAGAAAATATGAACAGACCAATCACAAGCACTGAAATTGAAACTGTGATTAAAAATCTTCCAACAAACAAAAGCCCAATATCAGATGGCTTCACAGGTGAATTCTATCAAACATTTAGAGAAGAGCTAACACCTATCCTTCTCAAACTCTTCCAAAATATAGCAGAGGGAGGAATACTCCCAAACTAAATTCTATGAGGCCACGATCACCCTGATACCAAAATCAGAAAAAGATGTCACAAAGAATGAAAACTACAGTCCAATATCACAGATGAAAACAGATGCAAAAATCCTCAACAAAATACTAGCAAACAGAATCCAAAAGCACATTAAAAGGATCATACATCATGATCAAGTGGGATTTATCTCAGGAATGGAAGGATTCTTCAATATATGCAAGTTAAAAAATGTAATAAACGATATTAACAAACAGAAGGAGAAAAAAACATATGATCCTCTCAGTAGATGCAGAAAAAGCTTTTGACAGAATTCAACACCCATTTATGATAAAAAACCTCCAGAAAGTAGGCATAAAGGGAATTAACCTCAACATATTAAAGGCCATATATGACAAACACAAAGCCAACATCGTTCTCAATGGTGAAAATCTGAAACCATTTCCTCTAAGATCAGGAACAAGACAAGGTTGTCCACTCTCACTACTATTATTCTACATAATTTTGGAAGTTTTAGCCACAACAATCAGAGAAGACAAAGAAATAAAAGGAATCCAAATCAGAAAAAAAGAAGTAAAGCTGTCACTGTTTGCAGATGACATGATACAATACATAGAGAATCCTAAAGATGCTATCAGAAAACTACTAGAGCTAATCAATGAATTTGGTAAAGTAGCAGGATACAAAATTAATGCATAGAAATCTCTTGCATTCCTATACACTAATGATGAAAAATCTGAAAGAGAAATTAAGGAAACACTCCCATTTACCATTGCAACAAAAGGAATAAAATACCTAGGAATAAACCTACCTAAGGAGACAAATGACCTTTATGGAGAAAATTATAAGACACTGATGAAAGAAATTAAAGATGATACAAACAGATGGAGAGATATACCATGTTCTTTGATTGGAAGAATCAACATTGTGAAAATGACTCTACTACCCAAAGTAATCTACAGATTCAATGCAATCCCTATCAAATTATCAATGGCATTTTTCACAGAACTAGAACAAAAAATTTCACAATTTATATGGAAACACAAAAGACCCAGAATAGACAAAGCAATCTTGAGAAAGAAAAATGGAGCTGGAGGAATCAGTTTCCAGACTTCAGATTATACTACAAAGCTACAGTAATCAAGACAGTATGGTATTGGCACAAAAACAGATATATAGATCAATGGAACAGGATAGAAAGCCCAGAGATAAACCACACACATATAGTCACCTTATTTTTGATAAAGGAGGCAAGAATATACAATGGAGAAATGACAGCCTCTTCAATAAGTGGTGCTGGGAAAACTGGACAACTACATGTAAAAGAATGAAATTAGAATACTCCCTAACACCATACACAAAAATAAACTCAAAATGGATTAGAGACCTAAATGTTAGACCAGACACTATAAAACTCTTAGAGGAAAACATAGGCAGAATACTCTATGACATAAATCACAATGTGCTAATACATATGTATGTAATCTAAAAAACAAAACAAAACAAAACAAAAAAACAAAACGGTTCTGAAGAACCTAGGGGCAGAACAGGAATAAAGACACAGACATTGAGAATGGACTTGAGGATATGGGGAGGGGCAAGGGCAAGCTGGGACGAAGTGAGGGAGTGGCATGGATTTATATATACACTACCAAATGCAAAATATTTAGCCAGTGGGAAGCAGCCACATAGTGCAGGGAGATCAGCTTGGTGCTTTTTGACCACCTAGTGGGGTGGGATAGGGTGGGTGGGAGAGAGATGCAAGAGGGAGGAGATATAGGGATATATGCATATGTATAGCTGATTCCCTTTGTTATAAAGCAGAAACTAACACACCATTGTAAAGCAATTAAACTCCAATAAAGATGTTAAAAAGTTATAGTAATTTAATCTTTATGTCACTTTGCTCTATTCAGATATTTTTGCTGTTGTTGTTGAGTCATTTCTGGTCATTGTGTCTTTCTGGGAATTTGTCTACTTCATTAGGTTATCTAATGTGTTAGTATATAGTGTTCATAGTATTTCCTCATAATTCCTTTTATTTCTGTAAAGCTGGAATTTATGCCCCTTCTTTAATTCCTAATTTTAGTAGTTTAAGTATTCTCCCTTTTTCCTGTTCAATCTAGCTAAGGCTTATCAGTGTTGTTGATCTTTACAAAGAACCATCTTTTGAGATTATTAATTTTCCCTATGGTTTTTCTTTTACCTACTTCATTTATGTCCATTCTATGACAATATTTCTTTTCTCATGTTTGCTTTGGTTTAGCTTGCTCTCTTCGTTTTAGTCTCTTAAGGTGGAAAATTAGGTTATTCATTTGAGATCTTTCTTGTTTTTTATTATATGTATTTACAATTATAAATTTTCCTGTAAGCATTGCTTTAGCTATATCCTATAAGTTTTTACATGTTTTGTTTTCATTTTAATTCATCTCAAATTAATTTCTAATTTCCCTTGAGAGTTTCTTATTGATCCACTGGTTATTTAAGAATGTGCTGCTTAGAAAATTATAAGACACTAATGAAAGAAATTAAAGATGATACAAAGAGATGGAGAGATATACCATGTTCTTGGATTGGAAGAATCAACATTGTGAAAATGACTCTACTACCCAAAGCAATCTACAGATTCAATGCACTCTCTATCAAACTACCACTGGCATTTTTCACAGAACTAGAACAAAAAAATTCACAATTTGTATGGAAACACAAAAGACCCTGAATAGCCAAAGCAATCGTAAGAACAAAAAATGGAGCTGGAGGAATCAGGTTCCCTGACTTTGGACTATACTACAAAGCTACAGTAATCAAGACAATATGGTACTGGAACAAAAACAGAAAGATAGATCAATGGAACAGGATAGAAAGCCCAGAGATAAACCCATGCACATATGGTCACCTTAACTTTGATAAAGGAGGCAAGAATATACAGTAGAGAAAAGACAGCCTCCTCAATAAGTGGTGCTGGGAAAACTGGACAGCTACATGTAAAAGTATGAGATTAGAACACTCCCTAACACCATACACAAAAATAAGCTCAAAATGGATTAAAGACCTAAATGTAAGGCCAGAAACTATCAAACCCTTAGAGGAAAACATAGGCAAAACACTTTATGACATAAATCACAGAAAGATCCTTTTTGACCCACCTCCTAGAGAAATAGAAATAAAAACAAAAATAAACAAATGGAACCTAATGAACCTTCAAAGGTTTTGCACAGCAAAGGAAACCATAAACAAGACCAAAAGACAACCCTCAGAATGGGAGAAAATATTTGCAAATGAAACAACTGACAAAGGATTAATCTCCAAAATTTACAAGCAGTTCATGCAGCTCAATAACAAAAAGACAAAAAACCCAATCCAAAAATGGTCAGAAGATCTAAATAGACATTTCTCCCAAGAAGATATACAGATTGCCAACAAACACATGAAAGGATGCTCAACATCATTAATCATTAGAGAAATGCAAATCAAGACTACAATGAGATATCATCTCACACCAGTCAGAATGGCTATCATCAAAAAATCTAGAAACAATAAATGCTGGAGAGGGTGTGGAGAAAAGGGAATACTCTTGCACTGTTGTTGGGAATGTAAATTGATACAGCCACTATGGAAAACAGTATGGAGGTTCCTTAAAAAACTAAAAATAGAACTACTATTTGACCCAGCAATCCCACTACTGGGCATATACCTGAGAAAACCATAATTCATAAAGAGTCATGTACCAAAATGTTCATTGCAGCTCTATTTACAATAGCCAGGAGATGGAAGCAACCTAAGTGTCCATCATTGGATGAACGGATAAAGAAGATGTGGCACATATGTACAATGGAATATTACTCAGCCATAAAAAGAAATGAAATTGAGTTATTTGTAGTGAGGTGGATGGATCTAGAGTCTTTCATACAGAGTGAGGTAATCAGAAAGAGAAAAACAAATACCATATGCTAACACATATATATGGAATCTAAGGAAAAAAAAGAAAAAAAAAGGTCATGAAGAACCTAGGGTTAAGACAGTACTAAAGACACAGACCTGCTAGAAAATGGACTTGAGGATATGGGGAGGGGAAGGAGGGTAAGCTGTGAGAAAGTGAGAGAGTGGCATGGATGTATATACACTACCAAACGTAAAATAGTTAGCTAGTGGGAAGCAGCCACATGGCACAGGGAGATCAGCTCGGTGCTTTGTGACCACCTAGAGGGGTGGGATAGGGAGGGTGGGAGGGAGGGAGACGCAAGAGGGAAGAGTTATGGGAACATATGTATATGTATAACTGATTAACTTTGTTATAAAGCAGAAACTAACACACCATTGGAAAGCAATTATACTCCAATAAAGATGTTAAAAGAAAAGAATGTGCTGCTTACTTCCCACTTATTTGGGAATTAAAAAAATTTATTTCTGCTATTGATTTCTAATTTTATTCATTGTGGTTGGGGACATACTTTGTACAATTTCAATTCCTTTGAATTGATTGAGGCCTGCTTATGACCTAACATTTGGTTCATTCTGGAGACTGTTCCTTGTGTACTTCAGAAGAATGTTTATTTTATTATGGTTGGGTGAAAAGTTTAATTGATGTCTGTTAGATCTAGTTGGTTTATTTTGTTGTTCAAAGCTTCTATTTCCTTGTTGTTCTCCTAGATGTTCTATTAATTAATTAATTAATTAATTATTGTTTTGCAGTGCGCAAGCCTCTCACTGTTGTGGCCTCTCCCGTTGCGGAGCACAGGCTCCGGACACGCAGGCTCAGCGGCCATGGCTCACGGACCCAGCCGCTCCGTGGCATGTGGGATCCCCCCGGACTGGGGCATGAACCTGTGTCCCCTGCATCGGCAGGCAGACTCTCAACCACTGTGCCACCAGGTAAGACCCTATATTAATTATTGATAGTGGTATATTGAAGATCCAACTATTTTTGTTTTATTGTGTATTTCTGCTTTCTGCCTATAATGTTCTTTTCCAGGCCCTTTGCATGATTGACTCCTTTCATATTTAAATAACTCCTTTCCAAATATCCTATGGAAAGTAGCTCCTCCTCGTCTTTCTCTATTGCAGAAGTATATTTTTCATTATAATCACAAATGTCATTATTTCATCTATTGACTTAGCTGCTCACTGTCTATCTCCCACTTTAGAAACTGAGCTCCACGAATACAGGGACTTTCTCAGTTTTATTCTCTGTGTTTTCCTAGCACCTACTATATAGAAGATACTCAATAAATATGTGCTAAATGAAAGGATTTGTTTTTCTCTTTACTGCTATGATGTAACTGTTATTAATGCGTTTGCATGCTTGCTTTCCCTGCAATCCTTTCTTATTTTATCTGTCTCCCATGATTTCCTATCTCTGCCTTGATTTCTGCTCCATTTTATAAAGGCCATCTTGTTTTTAAATTGTATTTGGGATTGCCGACAAGTTGCTTGAGCTTTATTGTCCTGATGTTATAGAAAATTATTTTCAGAGATCTGCTTTATTCCTAGTCTGCTTTCTTTGTTCTGAATCATTTCCTGAAGGACTGATAAGGATTTTATGATTTGTTTTATTTCCTCAGTTAGAATGAAGAATGCTCTTTACGTTCTCAGTACTATGCTTAGAAAAGGATTGTGATTTTGCTTGATCCCTCTCAGCAACTTGGGTGCCAATCATTCTCCTTTTCAGATCGATGGCTTAAAAACTGGTTGACATGTACTGTGACAGATTAGTTTCTTTGGCTACCAAAAGACCTTACCACCAAAATAATGGTAAAACCTTACCACCAAATTAGTGATGGTAAGCGCTTGGACCTTGGCCACTACCATTCACCATTTGGTTAGCAGGTGAGTGGGATAAAGCTAGTTGGCCTTTGGCCACTGCTTTGTCTTCACTCTGCCTCTCCAAGATTCAGGGGCCAGAGCTCAGGACAGATTCTGCACCTCACTCTGCCATGTGCTATGGCATCTTAGGGCTCCCCTTGTGGGGTGGGGTGGGGTGCAGCAAATTCATGGACTGGGTGATCTGGAGAGAAGTTTCATGCAGTAGTACTTCTGAGGGTTAGTCTCGCTAAGCCAGAGACTGATGGAAAGTTGTGCAGGTGAAACCTCTCCAGCTGGTCCATGGGAACTTGTGCTCAGGCCATAGGGGTTCATTCTTGTGGCCAAAGATGAGCTTAGCAGGACTGTTGGACAAAGCATTCAAAGAGTTGCACCTGGCCTTGAATCTTGGCTTCATGCTCTACTAGCTGGGTAAGCTTCTCTGAGACTCAGTTTTTGCCTCTGTAAATTGGGAATCATGGCAAGCTCAATGGGCTGCTGTGGGGATAGTTGATACATATAGCACACATAGTGTGGGGCCAGAGAGCATTTGGTTCTTTTCCCCTCAAATTCCTGGGTTCAGATTAGAGTGCAAACCCTTCCTGAAGTGAAATGCAATTTATTCTGCGAATAGTTACACTAACAGCCAAGAGCTCAGTGTTCACCAGTTTGAGATTTAGGCAACCATTTTTTTCCCACTGTATATTACGTGCATCATCCAAACCCAGGATATTTCAAAACATCACTGGTTACCTTACTTAAAGCTTGAAATTTAAAATAATAACAGAAAGTAACACACAAATAATAAGGCTTTTCTAATGATACATGTAAATCTTGATAAAAAATAAATGAAACCCTCACATTGACAAGCAGGACTCATGGGTGCAATTGTAAAGCAGCTATGTTTTTGTCTTTCATTTACCTTTAAATCCACTCTGAATAGTTGATTCATGGCTCATCCCTGACTTTTCTCATCACCGTTAGATTCTCCAGTCACTGGAGTCACGAAACACTGCTTCAATTGAACAATTTAAATGTCTAGTCCTATTCGTAAGAAGAAAATATCCTTCCTTCAGAATTGCTTCCGTCTTTTAGCTCCATCTGGCTGCTGGGCAGATGAATGGGGGGCCTGCCTGACTTCTTCATCCCACCCAATGCTTCCATACTTCCTCCCCCATCTTCCTCAGAATGGTTTTAGAGCCGACAAGATTGAAGTCCAGGCAAGGAAAGATTGAAGGAAAACAGCAGAGCAGGAAACCTCTTCCTAGACTGGAGTTGTCCTCAAGGTTGAGCTCTGTAATTTCTATCTTGACATTTACTTAAAACTAACCTTTTCTATTCTGAGATTGCTCCCTTTCTCTTTCATTCTCTCTCCTCCGCCTTCTTTCTCTCTTTCTTGCCTATGCGTGCATTTGGGTGTGCGTGCACACACATGGATCCTGGGCATCTCTTACCTGCAGTTCTCTTGATGGGCAAATGCCTCCCAGTTCCAGCTGGTCACTTGTGACTCCTTCAAAGCCTCCAGCTCCCTTCTGCTGAAGTTCTGTCTTCTCAGGCCATCCTCTAGGATGGCTGTAAGGCAAGCCCAGCTCTTTCTCCTGTGAGGTTCACATCTGGACCACAGGAAACTCTCAAACCCTCATTCTCCGGATGAACTCTGGGAGTGTGAGCCTGGGCCAGTGCAGCATCAGCCTCCCCTACGTTTTGTCACCAGAGAAGCAGCTTATGTACCCTCAAATGACAAAAGGCATGCATCTGAGCTATCTGGACATACGTAAGAAATCTGAGTTGAGCTGTTGGAATCCCTTTCTGCATGAGGTGTTGACAAAGAGTTGCCAAATTTGGAGGGAAAAAGAAAAAAAAAAAGAAGCCCATTCACATTGAATTTTATTAGAATGTTTATTAGATAAACAAGGAAAAATTAGTTTAAGTATATCCTATGCAATATTTGGGACATACTTATGCTAAAAATATTCTCTATTTAACTGAAATTCAAAGTTAATTGGGTATTCTGCATTTAATCCACCAGCCCTGGGCTGGTCAGATTCAGAAATGCTCCAGATCCTTTTATATACTCCCTGTAGGTGAGGTGTTCAATACTCTTATAACCAGTTTTTAACCACCTTTTTGAAAATGTTTCACCCAAGTCTGAGTCATCACTTTGGAAGATGACTTTGGACATCACTTTGGTAGACTTATTATCTCAGTGCTTCAGCTGAAATTTCATTGAAATATCCTGTTACCTTTAGAAAAAAATGCTCTTTTTTTTACCATTTTCAGCACACTACCATCACCAAGCCTCAGGAACTCTATACTTTTAAGACATGTTTGGCTAAGTTTGACTTAGCTATTTCATCAAAGACTTCTTTACTTTTATAATTTAGAGACAGAGATTTCACAGGGATGGCTTAGGCTAAAACAGTGACTCATTTGGAGGTGTTGGGACTCCTGATGTATTAGAAATTGCTGTGCTTGCTTCAACTTTTGGAGCACTGCTGGCTCCCACCCAGCATTGGAGGCCAGGGCCTGTAACTCACAACGAACTAAGGCCAACGTTTCTACGTGGGTTTGCCTTCTGGGCCAGATCTTTTTTTTTTTCTTTTAAGTGGATGATATATGGTACAAATATTGTTCTTAATCAAAAGTATATTAGCAATCCACCATAAATGTGTAGTTACAGGGAAATGATACAGCATATTTGAAGAGGATTATTTTCACAAGAAACACATTCATTTCTCTGTCTGCCTTTTATCAACATGTATTTATCAAAATGTGGAAACTTGTCCATAGGCCACTTTTTAATTACTCATAGGTTGCTTGAAGACAGCTGCAGTCTAGGAAGGAAGAGAGATAGAAAAGAATAGAGTGCTTTTAAAATTTGGCCATAATTTTAAGTAGAGGACTCTGCTGGCTTTATTCCAAAAATCTACAGAGAAGCCTCCACCCAATTTTTCCCCATCACTCTGATATTTCCTTATGTAGCACTTAACGCTGGTTCCCAGCTGACTTCTTATCCTTTATCATGTATATTTATCTTTAGTAATATTTTTCAGATTAAAAATTATATAAGTTTATCAGAGAAGATCTGGAACTTATACAAAACGAGAGGAAACGAGTCCTTAAAACCTACCATGAAGGATTACATTTTGGTGATTATAAAAATATTATACATATTATTATTTGACAAAACAGAAACCATATGGGATATACTATTTTGTAATTTCCTTTCCTGTGTTAACAATATGCCATAGAATTCTCTTATTTAAAAAAATATTGTATGTTATATTTTCTCTGTAGAGTATTTCATCATAAGGATTGTGCTACAAATACCCTCTGTGTTGTGTTGGATAGGTATGTTGCCTTTCCTATTTTTTATATTATTGTAACTAATTCCATAGAAAACATCTTTGAATACAAATCCTTGTGTACGTCTGATTATTCTTTTCCTATACATTTAGATTAATGGAATTATATGATTCAAGGGGAAGTACACTTTGGAACCCTTGAAACATACTGCCAAACTACTTTTAGGAGAAACTATGGAATTGCCCTTCTGCTAAGGTTCTATGAGAATGAATGGTTTTCTAGAAAAGTTCCTGAACCCTCATTAACATTGGATGTCACCGTTTTTGAAAATGAAAAATGATATCGAAGTTTATTTAGCATGTAAAATTTTTCAAACATTCAACACATAAGCCAAATGGAGGGATGTTTAGAGCTTTGGGCTTCGTTTCTTTGTTACTGAAAATTAGGAGATTGAACAAGATCATCTCTGTCTTTCTCATCTTACTGGCCTCCTCTGACTTAGCGTCTGAGTCACAATGAGCCAGCAGCAATCTGTCCTCTAGCTTCCTTCCCTGTAAAAACACAGACCCAAAGTAGTTTTGAAAATAAAGGACACCAGGCAACATCTGCTTTACAATATCTACCTATAATCCCAAACAGCTTGATCTTACATTTGCTCATTGCTACCTGAGGAAATAACACCTTTGCACATCTTGTGGTATTTAATCTTCCCCCTCTTGCCAGTTCCCTAGATTCAAGTATGTCAAGCTTCATATTGACACAACAAATAAGAGCATCAATCAGTGACAACATCCGGAAATGAGGTGTTGACTTAAAAAGACAATAATTGATAATATTGTTGGTGAATTTACCAAGTGCCAGGATTTGTGTTAGGTGCTTCATGCACAACATTTCATTTAATCCTCACCATCTTATCAGAGGTGCCACAAGTAAGGCTTAGAGAGAGAGGGCACCCTGGGACACACAGACACTGTGCAAAGGGACAACTTGAACTCCGGCCTTGCTGCCTCCCACCTGTGCTCCGAGGCAGGTCACCAGCACGTTGCCATGTGCTCAGGGCTCCTACACTTGCTGTGTGTGCTTCCTTCCTCTTCTGCAAGGGACTGAAGACACTTGCTGGATAGGCTGAGATCCATGTCAGGGAGATTGTATTTTGGAAACTTCTCAACCTTAGATAATTATTCCTAAAGCCATGATTTATTTTAATGTATTGGGCCCCCTATAGGTTAATCTCTTACCCTAAACAAGAAGTATGATAAATGCATGCATGAACTAAAGAAATTGGCCTTTATGGAAAGAAATATAGGGAAGGCAAGTATACACGGGAGGCCAGTCATGTGCCAGTCACTGGGTCAGGCATGTTCATAAGGGAAACAAACCTGTTACAATTCAAGTGCTTTATTTTTTACAATACATCCCTCAAATTGCGGTTTTTCCCATTAAAGCCACAATTTCTGCTGAGTCATAATCTGTACATAGGGGTGTGTGTGTGTGTGTGTGTGTGTGTGTGTGTGTGTGTGTCGCACCTGAGTGCAGGTGTGTGGTCTGCATGCTGCATGTCCTGGAGGGAAGAAGATTAGGGAGACATGCAGGGTAAACAGTGCTCTGGTCCCTTTTCTGAGTCCTTCATCTTTGGGATGTGCAGGAGTAAGTCCGCCACAAACAAGAGGGTGAGCGAGCAAGCCGGTGGCTCCCAATTCAGAGTTGACTGGAATCTCCTTTTGGTTTTGGTTTCAAAAAGAGTTGTTAAAAAATATTTTCTGTACGAGGAAGGTCCTCCTTGAGCAAGGAAGGTCTTTGCATCAGCCTTTATTGGTGCCTGTTTAGCTAATTTCCATTAATCCAAGTTAATGTTTTTGAAACTTTAAATATGGTGTCATAGTAATATATTTTTTCTTTTACAAATTAAGACATAGAAAATGAATTTTGAAGCCAGAAAAAATGAGTTATCTCAGTTATGATTGAAGTAATGCTACAAAAAAATGGCATGTGCTCAGTTTTTCTCCCCTAGAATAAGTATGGCCATCCTGGTGGCTGATGAAGTGGAGACGGTTAGTTTAATAAGCAAAAAATTCATAGTTCATTAGATGTTCTAATGAGGAAGTGCCAACAAGCCTGTAAAGTTTTCATTCTGCTACTTCTTTGGGGAAAAAAATGGAAAAGAGATACAATGAAATTCCAGTTGTTCCAAATGTATGCACAGATAGAGCCAGGAACACAATAGACAAAGCACTTGCTCTCACCAAGCTCCTGTTTTAATGACGACAGGAGATTAAAAAAAAAAAATACACAATTCAATAGATAATATATTAAGTAGATAAATCAAAAAATAGCAGTATAAGCAGCTTTTTAGAAGTTATAGAAGTAATCACAAAAAGAAAAAAAGAAAGGAGTGAGAAGAGTTCTGGGGAACAGAGCTGGGGTGAGGCAGGGCACTCAGGTCTTTATTACATTGTAAGCCCTTTATCCTAGTTGCTTTCTTAAAATGTATTTTAATTTGTAATTTGATAGCATTAAACATTTGTTTAAAAACAAAACTTTAATGAAATGTGGTAGAGAGTGGGGCGGAGACAGAAAAAAGAGAGAGAGACTGGAGACGGTGGATGAGGCTGTGGTTTTGAGAAGTTTCGAGAGGAGGAAAGGAAAAGTAGCGGTCGAGGAGAACACTGCATAACGATTATATTTAAGTGTGTGCACTTGTAGTAGGAGACCAGAGCAGGAAAGGGCACACAGTGGAACTGTGAAGATGCCTCTACTGCTCTTTTCATTCGAATTTCAGCGCCATCATCGCTGTTAGCAAGTTCCTGTGTCTCTGCAGGGTCCTGCTGTCTGATTGGTCCAAGTCCGAAGCTCCGTGTAGACTCCCAGTTTCAATGGTTTAAAAGCCTGGTAATCAGGAGAAGGGATGATTGTTCTAACAGAACTCCAAACCACAGGCAAGAAAGGTCTTTAGATCAACGTTTATTGGTGACTGTTTAGCTAATTTCTGTCCCCACCATACTTTGTAACTGCCATAAAATTTTGGCATTCCAGAACCTAACATTTTTTTGGCAAGCAGTTGAAAGATTTAGATGCTCCCTGTGTCACACTTATCAGGATAAGAGGGTTGTTTTACTCACTGGGTCATTTTTCAGGTTTTCAGTTCTTAATGAATTTTTAAAATTGAATTGTTTTCAATATTTTTTTGTTTTGTTTTGGTTTTCTTGTTTTGTTTTCAATATTTAAAAACTAGGTTTGTTTATTTATAGAATATACAAGATTGAAATTTTGGTGAATGGTTTGCCTTTATATTTTTTACATTTTTTAGCATCCTCCCCAATAAAACCTTTAGAGATGTTGTGGATTAAATGAATACTATCTATTTTGGCCCAATTTTCAGGATTTAAAAAGTGGGTTATTAGACCCCAATACATACAGGTGTCTGTTAAAATGGAATAATCCTGGCCTAAATAGATCCATTCTGGGTCATTCTAAAGAGTAGAAAGCAGGGAATGGATAAGGGAACTGTGTCAGTCCATGACCTGACCCAGGTCCTGGAATGACCTGAAACCACAAGGCTCAGGGACCTGAGTTTCACTCTCACACTCTGGTTACTGTTAGAGAAAGAGCAGGAACCATGGGGAGGCAGCGTCCTGGCCCAGTGCAGCTGGCTCCAGACACTGGCACAGAACCAAGGGATAAGGCCATCCCCTTGCTTTTTGCTTCACCTTCTCTTTGATTCAGAATGCTTTTTTTTTTTTTTTTTCCTCAGTAGGAAGAATATATGTTAGGAGAGAATGGAACGCCAGGCTGGGGTGCAGTAGGAAGGGGGCTCTGAGAGTGAATTCCCAATCGTCCCAAGGTGCTGAGGCTCCTGGCTAAGAAGAATTATCCTCTAGGAGCTGAGTCTCCTGCTGAAGACGATGGTCTGATCGTTTGCCTGTTTGTGAAGAACTGTGAAGAATAGAAAAGGAAAATGATGTGCTTCGAGTTAGGAATTGTAACTGATTGAATGGCTTTATCATTGTAATAGCTATTAACATAATGGCTATTTATGTCAAGGGTTACATTTATATCATATGTCTGTACTAATTACTTTTATTCATGATCATGATAAGAATACCTATCACCTGTTGTGGTTTTATGATGTGCTAGGCACTGTGCTAAGCACATGGATGACATCCTTTGAAACTTTTCCATGTACCTGATCAAACTGGAAGATGTCTATAGAAATATAGAAAAGTGATTGAGGGGGAGCAGTTGATGTTATGCTAATTAAATAACAATATTGCTAAATAACAAATGCATGACCACCACAACATTGGAAAAGATAGTAGAATTAGTACACAAAAATGGTAGGCTGGAACCATGGGACATTTTTAGATGAATATATGTCATGACTGAATGTAAGGATGTTTTCTTAGTTAAAAAAACAATTGCAAAGTCTATTAGGAAGGCATGGCTTAGCAGCAAGCAGCACAGATAGAAAAAATCTGGGAGATTTCTTGAGTGGTTATCCTTGAGTGGTGTTTGTGGCCGCCAAAATATCTTACCATGACCTTTGGTGGCATTTGCACAAGTAGAACATGCAGAGCAAGGGAGGTGACCAACCTATTCTGCTAAGTGTTTTCTTTCAGATGCAACATTTAAAAAGAAGAGTTAAAATGAAGAGAAGTATGTTTAGAGGACAGTTATATGGCATGCAAGGGGACTTGAAACCATTCAGATGTGGAGCTGGTAACGGAAAAAAGCTTGGAGAAGAAGAGACTGTTTAGCATGGAGAAGAGATTGGGTGTGTGTGTTGGGATGGTCTTGGGGAGAAAGGACTTCGGTCCTGCCGTCAGAATTCTGAAGGGTTAAGGAAGGAATCAAATAGACAATTTCATTAGAGCTACAGAAGGTAAAGCCAAGCCCAGGAGGTGGTAGTTATAAGTAGATAGAATTCAGCTCAGATTAAGAAAGTATTTTCAAGCATTTGGAGCAACCTTCAAAATAATGAGTGGTTCCAGTAGAGCTTTCAAAGTGTTTTGGTTCTAAAATTCTTTTAATTCTATAAATTTAAACCTGTACCTTTAAATCGGTGCATTTATACTATGGTCGGTAGATGGCGGTAGGATACCATGGATTTTTCCAGTAGCATCTGGAATTTCACCCTTAAATATTCTGGAAGTAGATGATTTTTTTTCTAATTATTGTTTGAAGGTGTGTCCTAATCCATTGTTCAGAGAAAAATCGCTGGTTTGAAAAACAGGAAATAATAGTTTCTAATTAAATGGACAAGAATAATTAGAAATACTTTCATTTTACACTAGTGATAGCCCAATATTTCTTTATTGGCCTCTAAAAATTCATGGTAGTGTGCATGTGTGTGTGTGTGTGTGTGTGTGAATGCAAGGATGAAAGGATGAAAGTTCTGGTTTGTTTTTAAATAATTCCAAAATTTGATGTAAAGTTTTGTAAAACTTAAAAAACACGTTACTGAATTGAATAGAAAATGTTTCTACAAAGCCATTTATTGAAAAATATTCTCTTCCTTCTACAAGCCTATTTGTGTACTTAGGTATCTGTGCATTTTAAAATAAAAGTATGTGTTCTTCATAAATACACCGAACAAAGAAGTTTTCCTAGTATTTTTAAAAATACATTTTGTTATAGATTGCTCAGCTTGGGAGATTTTCATCTATAAGAGATTTGCTCCCCCTCTGGACACCTTTAGGAGCTTTGTAATAAAGAGAAGGGCCTGAATTTTTAGGCCTGCAAGCCTAGAGAAATATTCTTTAGAAATGGATATGTGTCCAAAGCATGTGGAAAATAAAGTATATTAGTCTTTAATTTGGAAAGAGGAAGATAACATCATTTCACTACCTCCTTTTTTGTTTTTTTATTTTCGGTTGTTCAAAAAGCACAGCCTTCATGCCTGTCAGGTTCACATGTATGTAACATAGCAACACCTAATAACCATCTGCCTTTGAGCAGCATATTTACACTATGTGTCAGTTTTATATATTCTAGGCTGGTTCCATGTCAAAAAAAGTTGGTGAACGGTTAGTCCTAAAGCACACTTTGTTTCCCTTATTCCTCTCCAGTTCAAAGCAGTGAAACATACCTGGACTCCCAGGGAGACAAATTGTTTTAATTTGCTAACATTTTGGGACTCTCCAGGACTGTGGGAGATAATTCCTAAGTATAGAGAGGCCCCTGATAGAGTCTTAGCCAGACGTTTTCTAAGATGACTCTTCTAGACAAAAACCAAGCAAAAAATGAATGTCTGCACAGTCTTCCCGTCTGATCCACTTACACATGCACTTTCTCATTCATTCTGTTTCCTCTCTCTCTCTCTCTTTCTCTTTCTTCTGTTTCTTATTTTTATTTTAATTGATGGGAATCACGGACAAAGTTGTAGTCCTCTGAGTGGGAGCTGGGAGATTGGGAGATCGGCGCCCATCACAGAAAGGCTGTGTGACCTTTGCCAGGACCCTCGACTTTCTGAGCCAGCCTACCTATCAACATAGATGCTCTCCTGCTGATTGAAATTTGACAAAGATTTATGAAATAAATGTCTGAAAAGTTTTGTTATGGCTCTCTCAACAAAAGGCTCTAAGGCTCTACGTAAAAAGAAAGTAATATGCAATTAATCTACAACTGCTGAAGTGTTTCTTTTTGGCCCATAAAATAAGCATAATTAATGCCATCTATGTATTTTCCCTATTAAGCCTTTGTGTCACCCTTTTAAAGGAGAAAAATCAGAGGGGACTAAACGTTCTTTATTTTAGCAAATAGTGCTAATGTTCTTTTTCTATGAAATATATACATTCCTCCTACATGTGTAGATACAATATATAAATAATATGCCCCACATTTTTTCTGCTTCAGTGTTTCTGCATGTTAAAAATTTTAGCTAAGTAAAATTTAAGCTCTTTCTTATAAGCATTCATTTTTTATTATATAATTCTTCAATAATTAGAGTGTTGCTTGAAGGTAATACTTTTATTTTTGCTTTCAGGTTTTTGAACTGAATATTACTTAATGAGAGGGTGGAGTAATACATACTTTAAAAAGTATGTAATTTAAAAATTTTAGAGATTTGCTTCAACTAAAGAATCTTGCTAAGACCTCTGGGCACTTGTACACTAATTTCTAGGTTGTGGAGTTGAAATTCAAAAAGGCAAGTCCCATCATTTTTTAACCATATCTTGATGTGAAAGAATTTGTCAGTAAGCAAATATTTTCATGCTCACAAAATAAAATTCTTAGGAGAGTATCATGATAGAAACATTTCACACCAAAACAATTTGTTCAGTTTGAACTCATGAGAGCTAATGTTATTTGTTTGTTTGTTTGTCTTTTCCTGTGAGAGGCAGTTAATTATTGAAGCATGGAGAACATTTTGTATCCTGGTGTGTGGTTGTGCTTTGCAAACCTGAGTCTAGTGAGACCAAGTTCTTGACCTAACTCTGCACTTGCTCGCTTCTTTGATTTAAAATCGGAGCATCTGAACATCGGTGAGTTATTTAACATAATACTTTCTTCTTGTTGTTGCTGCAGCCTCATGAAGAGTGATTTTTTAAAAACACAACAGAGACAAAGCTTTGGATCTGATATAGGAAAGAAAGCATGATGGGTGTGGTAGACATCTATGGCACATATATTTATTTAACGGCATGCTATAATGCATATTATTAATGATGACAATCATGAACTCGCATGCATTGTTTATTTTGTAAATACACATAATGGAGCTTTCAAAAGAGGGATCAGCTGCCCCTTGCAACTATGACTGTCTGCTGTGGAAGTAACGACTCAGGGACCTTTGAGTACGTGGGTTCCTGACCTGGTCCATTTCACTATTTATGCTCTTGGAACATTTTGTTAAGGCCATCTATAATTTCCCGGAGCTAGCATCTAAAATGAACTGCAGGTCTGCTTTAAATCTATATGGCAAATGAGATTTGAATATCTGTAAGTGGATTTGAACATCAAAAGCACCTGTAAAACTAAATATGTATTAAAAGCCATTAGTTTGTAGCCATAAAATGCAAAAAGCTTCCAAGGTTCCTCTGTTATGGGGAACACTCTTTAGACCAAGATAGGTAATTTGATTAGTGTACCTCTAATCCACTCTGTTTTGACTCTGAAAAGAAGAAATGGAATAGACAGAAACTCCTCTCTACCTGAGACCTGAAACATCTCGGCTCATTTCAGTACTTTGAATTTTTATTAGTATTTTTACACCAAGCCCCCCCAAAAACTTTCACTTGACATTTGTGTTTCTTTTTGACTTTTCTTTGCTCTATCTGAATTATTTGGTTTTGGTGAAAATAGGTGGGATAGAATGAAAGAAGGCTCAATTTAGAGGGGCAAGTCTAATCATGTGTTATCCCCGAATTCATTTGCCTGTTACCTGAAACCTGAGCTATCATGCCTGCCTCATGTTAATTTCTGCATCTGATTGAGGAATCAAAGAATCGCAGGGACACATTGGAATGAAGGTAGAAAATATTTGTTTTTGTAAATTTAACAAAACTTGGCTGTAACATATCTTAAAAGTGCATCTTCTATAGTGCAGCCGCTCTAAATATTACATCTGCTTTAAATGTTGTTGGGTGTCTGAGGTCTTTGTGGAGAGGGTTTGATGCCGGCTTTTGTTGCAGGATGACTAGTGTATTCTGTGATGCAGGAGGGTTGCCTGTTCAAAGGATACAGCCTTACTTAGGGTTTCTTTTCTTTCTTTCTTTTCTTCTCCCCTCCCCCACCCCCACTTTGTGGTTTTTCATGGGGTGGGCTTCAGTCTAAAACATTCACATGGAACTCCCAGTCTTTCTTCTTTCAAAAAAGACAAATCCTTCATGATAATAATTACAAAATCCTCAGTAAGATTTGTAAATTGAATATACATGAAAATATATTGGCCGATTCGCAACCTTTTGTCCTAAATTAAGTAAATAACTCTAAACTTGTTGTTGCTGGAATGGAAAGTATTTATAGATATTAGTTACTGTCAAACTAATTTAAACTATTCCTTATTAATTTTCTTCCGGTTTTACAATTTTCAGGAGTAATTGCAGCCACCTACGTGCACAATCCTTCCATGTTATTCTTAATTATATTAAGTATCTACCCCACACGCAGTTGAAATAGCATTTTAATAAGTATCCTTTATTCGGATTTTTTAAAAGGTTTTTATTCATTCAGACTGAATATTAGTTTAGAAAGTAGAGAAATCAGACACAGGCAAGGAAATCCAGGCCTGTGATGTTTCGTGGACAATGATTTGGGTGAGTTGACTGGTGTGTTTTGTTGAGAAAAGGATGGATGGGATATTGACAGTTTCCTATCAATAGCTGGGCCCTGGAGGCCTGGCTGTTTGGGCCCACACTGATTGACTACTCCTTAATAGACATATAATTGTTGACAAATACCTTCCAATAGACTGTGGCAGCGCCCAGCAGACAAAGGAGATTTCAGGATGATAGAGACCAGAGCCAGCCATTGGTAGAGGCAGAGCCTCACAGAGGAAAGGACTTTAGCTTTACAGAGTATCCTTCTAAGAGAAAGCAGGTCACTGCATACCCATCGCAGACCCTGAGCAATCCTGCCTCAGTCGAGAAATTAAAAAGACTCACTGTCTCTGTGTATCACGGAGTTTGCCAGAGAGGGATAAACCCAGACTTTTTGTGCAGCTTGGTGACAAATCTGTTGATTTTCCTACATTAAAAAATTATGTGTGTGTGTGTACATATATATGTATATAAAATATATATATACACATACACATATATAAATTTTGATATCTAGAATATTTTTAGCTTGTTTAATGGCATTATAAAACCTATCAACCTGATGTTCTCAGGAAAAAATAGGCTATCGTTGATTTCAAAGAGACTTGGGCAGTGATAGGAATATGGAAAAAATTTTGCATTTGCACATCAGCCCCATTTACTACTAGAATACCAGAGGAGCCTGGAGCTGTTCCTATAACGCGAGGGCATCCAGGAGCATTTGGGAACCTCCATCTCAGCTTCAGTGCTCGTCTGCCTTCCCAGATCAATGCCTGGCTGAGAAATAGCTCTTGAAATTTGGCCTCACAGGTTGCATTCCCTCAGTCCGTTCAGTTTCAGTAATTCCCCTCCTTGGGGGGCTTACTCTCTACTAGGAGAGGCCACAATTCCTTTCAGTGCATGACAGGAGCCCTCAGACAATGGGACTAAGAGAGGTTATTTAGATCTGCAAGCTGGTGGGAGCTAATAAAATAAAATAAGATAAGAAAACAAAGTTCAAATGCAACCTCGGCCTACTCAGCATAAAACACTAGATGAAACTGCATATCGAGTCAGGTTTAACGGGATCGGTGAAGCGGGGCCCCAAATAGGGTCCTGTGAACACATCAGGGTGACATGGCAGGCTACCTCCTGACACCATGCATGAAACTGAACTGGCTTGTGCCCCAAAGCCCTTGAGTCCTGCCTTTGATTCTTATTGATCAAATGCGCAGATGAAATCCCACATCACAGAGCAAGGCAAAACCTGAGTTTTCTATGTCAGCTTCTAGGAATCCCAGTGAAGCCCTTTCCAAATCATCTTTTTATGCATGAAGGGGAACTGGAGTGCACACATATTTCAGGAAGATGTGCAAAGTGGGAGAGGAGATATGTAGGTCTGATAGCTCCCAGGCTTCGTGGCAGAAGGACGAGCCAGATAAGCATGTTATACTTGTTACCTGTTGTTAAATTCAAACCTGTAGTTAGGATTCGTTCGGGTAGGGCAAGATTATTTTGAAAGTTGCTTGTTTGTAATCTGTAAGCATTCCTAAACAGGCAGGCTTCTTCAAACAGCTGCCTCAAAATGTTGTGTGTGTGTGTATGTGTGTGTGTGTGTGTCCATTAATTCAGAATTACTCCAATTACAAGCTTTTGATGCTCTGAAACCCTCTCTCTAACCCAAAAGAGATGGAGGGCCCTCGGACTGTCCAATCAGATCATTTTCCCTGCCGCCTGCAGCAGATGTAAGCAATTTACTTTTTTATTTCTGCATATTCAGTGTGAGCGGAGCTGTTGGGGACCTTTCACCCTAGAGCCTGCAGGATTCTAACCCTATCAAATTAAAGCATTTTGCTCACTTATTCCCAAACGCTTTGCTGGTGCTAAGCAGACATCCCGCTGCATAGCAATGGCGGGTGTTCGTGTCCACTCATAGCTCCAGCCTAATCAGAGATTATTAAGGAAAATATACAGTGCTTTAATTTGATGAGATTGGTTATAGGTAGTGCAGTTAAAGGTCACACTCCTGCGTGTATCTCTGTCCGTCTCTGTAATATTTTCTTCTCGCTTGACAATCCTGAGCTGCAAACAATAGGCCAAGGCGACACATTTATTTTTGACATGCTGTGATGGGCTCAATAGGGATAAAGATGAATTATTTAAAGATTGCATAAACAAACATCCTGGGCAAGGTTTTGGTGACATCTTTCCCTTTGTGCTCTGTGGATGCTGTGGCCTTAAAAGAAAGTGTTCAAGAAATGCCTCCTTTGGGCAGGAATGCATTTAGACGGAAGGCCCAGATAGACTGCTGCCAGATGGCTGGGTCGGCTGCCTAACTCCTGTTGCAGGCTGGTCGGGGAGGGCCCTGGCTCCCAGCTCCCAGGGAAAGATGCCTCTGAAGAACTGATTTTCTCCTCTGACCCTGGAAACTTCTCCACCTGCTGTTAGCTAATTGAGCCAGCCTGCCTGCACTGATGGGAGTGTCAGGGCTGCTGGGGGCCATGGGAGCTGTTTAGTTGCATCCCGTGCATTTCTGGAGAAAAAGTCAGGGTACTGGAGGTGGCCTAGTAGTTCCTTGGCACGGTGATAGAATTACCTGACTCTCTCTGCTCATTTGAGGGTTGATTTTCATACAAGTTTCTTTCCTGGAGAAGCCCTTTCTGACTTCAGTGCCTCCAAGCCTTAGGAGGTACGGGCACTGATGAGCTCCCTGTTCATTCGTCGAGCTAAGGGATTTTTCTCATTCCTGTTTTTCTAATTCAGACACTGTTGAAGGCACAGGGAAAGGCATCCAAAGAAACAAGGGCAACTTCTAATCTTCTGTCAAACTTAATGGTTTCTGTGTATGTGTCCATGTAATAGACCAACTGCAGGCTGATTTACCTAGAAATTTACATGAAAATTGCTTTATGCAGCTGTATGTAAAAATTCAAGCCGCACAGTGTCACTGTACCACGCAGGTCAGAGCGAAGCCCTATGGTATTGTAGCTGAAAACAATTTGTTTTCATTCATGGGAGGAGGGGGAGGGATGCAGCAGGGTGGGGGGCCCGAGGACACTGAGAGGGCTCTTCAGGACAGTGCTGTGGGTGTGCAGAGCCGCAGGGGGAGGGACAGAGGGCCTCCTCCTTTTCCAGTCGGATCCTGCCTCACATCTTTAAGGCCTTTTTTTCCTTGAAAACTTTAATATTCTAAGGGGAAATTATGCCTGGTTTGTTGTCCTGGTCCCATTCTATTACCTAACGCTCATACTAAATTATTTGAAAGACTTCACTACTTCAACTGGAAGATAGAAGGGGCAGGTTCCTTAAGAAATTGTTGCTGTGTTTTCCTTCAGAGGGATTGAAGATTCCACAAAATCCTCTCTCCATATGTTGATTTATTTGCAATGTTCATACTTTTGAAATGTGATACTTTGGGGTAATAGAGAAATCGTAATAATCATAGTAACAATAATAATAAAAAAGATGCAGAGGACTCCGGAACAATTTCTCATTGGCAGTTTAGGTGAGGGTGGGTAGGTGTGCCTCCTGGGTCTGGCTCAGGCCGTTAAGATGCTCCCTTCCTGCCTTCCCAATGAAATAGTCACAACACACCAGGGAGTTCTGTGTTTATTCCACAAGAGCCTTGAATGCATTTAAAGCGGGGTGTACAGTTTGTTTCCCCTGCATGCACTTTGCCAGGCCAAGACTGCTCTGTGTCCACAGATCAGAGGCCCTGTCACAATCCTAGTGAGGTCACCTGGGCTCCTGCTGTGTGGGAAGAGGACCTGCCCTCTCTCTAATTGCTGGGCCTGTGGCCTGGAAGTGAACACCTCCCCAGGTGTCTAAGGAGGGATGCTTTGAGCCAAAAATGTCAACAGCAGCTTCTTAGATTTAGTTAACGCTTTATTAATTTGTATATTGTGTGTGTATATCTGCATGCATCAAAACCTTTATCATCGTTTTATGCTACGAAATGCTTCTATAAAGACAGTTAATATGATGGTTCTCATTTGCTAGTGTTATATGGCTAAGTGAAGATCTTTATTTAGAACAATTTGTTATAGTTGGTATCTGGATAGTTGTGAGAATGTCTTAGAATTTGGTGGTGAGGGGTGGCTGGGTGAGGGCAGCCTCTTCCATGGGACCAACTCTGACCATTTATCTGCTTGATGTACCATCTCAGTACTTTTTTCTCTTATTTCTGTTGCTGTCTGTTGATTCCCATTTTAAAACTGATCCCTTGGGAATGTGTCTTATTTAATTTTTTCTTTGTTCAGCTCCAACCTAGATTTCCCCTACTACAGGAAAAAACCTAAACAAACAAAAAACAAACAACAACAAAAACACTAAGAGTTCTGCTATATTTTCTTACATAACATGCAAAACAATTTAAAAATTGTTTATGTTTCAATCTTTCCATTTTAAGACCATAACTTTGTCACGAGTGGAACCTCAAATTCTTGTCTTTATTTAGGTATTTAAGGTAAAATTGGGGCAGACTACTGCACTTCTTTTGAGGAGAATCCTGAAGGCAGGCCATAGGCCAAATGAGAATATGCTCTTTTGAAGAATAAGTAAAGCATTAGCTTGGCAAAAACTTTTCTTACATTGGAGGGCCTTATAATACAAACCTGGTTATTTAGGAAACCATAAGAGAATTTATAACATTAGATGATTTTATTCTATAAGCTTTAAGGTATAGGAATGATGTTAATCAGAAAGTTAATTTATTGGTAGACAGATATTAGGAGGCTGAGGGAAAGGATGAAATTGACTTTGCACATTGTCAAGCTGATTATACAAACAAACTAGGAAGAAATGCTTGAGCTACTTCTATTGGACATCCATTGCAGTGGTGTCCAAAGCACTTTTTTTAAATCAAAATATCCCTTTCCAATTGTCTCTGACTGATGTGATCATATCATCAACATCAGTATTGTAAATGGGATTTATTATTTTGTTTTGATAGTTGCTGCAATGTTATAAAAACTGCCATTTCCCTTCGTGATTTTTTACATGATATCCACGTATTGGAACCACTTCAGCTGTCATATGCCTCATCGGATGTGTCATGTTATCAAACATAACCTGGTGATCAGGAGAAACTGGATGGGAAAGTTTACTGAAATTTAGATGGATCTAAAAACAACAATAACACAAACAAACAAAAACAAAAGAGGTTATTCCTAAGGATTTCTAATACAAATTTTTGTTACTTCTGGGTTTTTATTGTCTATGTAGAATATATGGCACACCTAGTCTCAGGTAGATGATTTTACTTCTCTCAACCTTACAGGGAAAAAATATAATAAACTGTGGTCTGGAATTTAAATGTTAGAATGTACTTTAGTCTAACATAATGTGATAGGCTTAAGTAACTTCAATCCTTCTATTGTAGAGAATTATTTTCCTAATGTGTTATTGTGATTCTTTCCATTTATGAATCAGGTTGCCTTTGAAAGACCTGAAACCTACAGAGATTGATTTTCATGCTGACACTCTGTTTGTAATTTTGAGAATGGCCACTAGGTGGGAGTAGTGCTAACGAGGGTCGTTGAGGTATCAGATGAAACTAAGGGGAGTCTAGAGATTTTGTGACTTCCATGTGCAAATATGGCTTCCATGTACAAAATAGAGCTGTGTATGAAAGCAACAATACAAATATACCATTAACCACTAATTACTAGTGTTTGTACATGGAATTAAAGAGGAATACAATTTGAGAAGGACAAAATGAAATAAAGCCCTCTTGTTATGTAAAGTGCCCAGTCAAACCACTTAAGGTGTCTTAGTTTCTAATCATTTAGCCCTGCCAAGCTTACAGTACCATTAGGGGTAACACTATAAAGATACTCGAGCACAAATATTTTTACCCTGCTAATAAAAATACTCCCTTTTTAGGCATCTGTTGAGAAATTAAGAGGGATAAAAGAATCATATTCCCATAAAAAAGATCCACCATCCCCACCAAATTCCAAAAACCTTACATGGGTGGAAAAATTTTAAATCAATCTATTTAGAAAATTAAATCAGGAAACAATTATAAATATCATCATTTAAAAAGCCAAAATTTAATACTGTTTATAAAAGTATTGGATGCTTCCAAAACTGTAGTAAAAAGTAAATTCATAGCATTATTAAGACAAAATGAAAGGAAATTAGACAATAATTCAAATCAAGAAAGTAGATAAAACTATAATTATAAGGAAACAATATTAGTAAAGAGTAGAATCCATAAATAAATATGTGACTAAATCTAAGAGACTATTTTCATGAGGAAAGCAATTCCTGACATACCTCTAGAATTCTCCACAAGATAATAAAATAGTATAAATAAACAAAATTAGAATTGTTAAATGGTCTAACAACAAATATGAAGATAAAAATTATAAGGTCTTTCTCTAAAAATCTATGTTAAACAAATTGAAGCACTCAGTACAATAAAAAATTTTCTTTTCCAGAAAATATAAAATACTGCTATTAATTTTAGATGGATAAATAACCTGGGTGTGCTAATATAAAAAAGCAGAAACAAATACTTACACATTAAGAAAAAAAGGCTAGAAGACAGACAAATGGAATCAAACAATATTTATAGAATACAATATAGGGCTTACTCCAGGAATGCAAAAGGGATACATACAATCAATTTCAACTACAATTATATTATAAAACTGGGACTACACATTTTAAATGTCTGATAAGCCTATTCTTATAGACACCACATCTCATGTAGTTGCATGAGAATCAAAAATAAGACAAGGATATTAATGATGCTTTATGTATTATACAAAATATTTTAAAGCAACTCAGAAATGAGAAATGCAGTTTTAATTTTTGCAGATAATAACTTTTAACCTACAAAACCAGAAGTAATTATTTAGAAATAATATTAAGATTGTTCATTAAGGTATATAAATACCAAGGAAATAGATGTGAAACCTCTATATGTTTCCTACATATAAGAAATAAACATTTGGAAATATAATGGAAACGTCTAATTCAGAGGAGAGAATTAATTGCAGGGCACACAAAGCCCTTAGTAAATGAGGAGCCATTTCCAAAAGAGAGACATGTTATTGCAGTTCCATGCTGATTTATTTATAATTTTAACAAAGTCATCAAATTCCCAGTGGTATTGTTTTCGCACTTCTTTGTGTAACTATAAAGTTCATTGAATGAATGAAGAGCTTAAGTAACCCAACACACTGAGAAAAGAATAATTAAGAAGTACTTGCCCTAGTAAATATTAATTTTTTAGAGTTGGCAGTGATTTGAAAAGGGGCATTGGCATGAGAATCGATAGAGTAGATCAATGGAAAAGATGAAAGTATCTCAACATAGGTCCTAATGCAGATGTATTCATTTAGCAAATGTTTAAGGTAGCATCACAAATTAGGGCAGGAATAATACTTTTCAAATGATGGGATTGAAACAGTTAATGTTGTAAAAGATCACATCAGCATATCATAGCAACAACTCCGGAGGAGGGAGAGGTCCCCATGAAGTGGCATCAAGGTAAGAACACAGGACTGCCACACTTGAATTCATGGCTGAACACTTTACATCAGTAATTGCCTCAGATGTTGCCAGGAGTCCTGGCTCCCGGTCACTGATGCATTCTGCATTCCCATCACCCCCACACTGTTTTGTGTATCACCTATACGGACCTAGTCTACCACTCCACTTTTCCTCCCTCCAAAATTTTTCTCATCTTGTCCTCTTGATTTCCAGATCTGTGATCAGCAAGAACTCCCCTACACCTTCACATTCTCTAGGGTGTGGATCTACTAGAAGCCTGGCTATTACCAGAAGACACCTCTACACCTCTAACACTGCAGGTCTTCAATGAAGGCCATTTTTTGCTCATAGTCTCATATTTCAGGGTCTGGAGATGGAGTATTTTCATTGCCCATTCCACAACACTCCCCATGTTCTTGGTTAAAAACCACAGCCTTTAAAAGCTGTACCATTCTGCAGGGTATCAGCTCTCACTCCCATGTGCTAGGCATTCATCCACTGCAGAATCTAGCTCTTAGTTTTACTTTTCATCTTTGAGTCTATTACTGTTTTTGGTGATGTACCATCTTCATGGATGACTCATCCAACATATGGTCACTTGTTTTCTTGACCTCCTCTTAGCAGGTGAATTTTACTTTTGCTCCACTTCAAGCTCACACTCCTGGGTTCTCACCCTGGACCTTTTCTGCTTCTGAAATCTTAGTCTTCTTCGTACAGTACTCTGACCACACCTCATCTTCTCAGCTCACTTACTTGGACCCCAGTCACTGTAATTCCTGATCATACTGAGAAGTATTTTCTCTCTATCCTTCAGCCCCTTTCATGACTTCTCTTCTTTCATTTTGCCATCCTGTTACCTACAGCCAACAGTTGAAAGTCACCAGAGAAAGTAACACAGCTGAGCTGACAGATTTCACTTTAAATTAGTCACCTCCAAAGAGCAGCCAGAGCTTTCTGGAAGTCCTGTTGGTATGTTCCCTGGTAAGTTCATTTATCCTCTATTGGAGAAAATTTTATTCATACCATTTCTTTCCTCCTCAAATCTCTGTCTTTGTCCCATGTTATCTATAATTCTAGCTACATTTTCTTCCCTTCTCTTCCCCCTTTATTTTATTGGAAAGAGGAAAAAACAACCACTTGTGCTTTGGATTCCACCTCCTCTTGCCTTCTCAAGGTCTTTATTTTTTCATTTATATCTTTTCCTTTATCATCGATTTCCTCCTGGTTACTGAACTATATCTATTTGCATGTGAACATGTTGTGGTTTCTATCATTAAGAAAAGGTAAAACCTAAGCTTCTCTAGTGTCAGACACCCGTCTTTCCTCTGCACCCATTTACAGCGCAAATTCTCTACAGAAGGCTCTCCAGTCACCAGCTCTGCTCCTCTCCTTCATACACACTTCCACACACAAAAGAGGGCAGGATCTGTCCCCACTGCCTCATTGAAGTGGTTTTCAGAAACCCAAGTGAGTCCCACACTGCCAAATCCAGTGGATTTCTCCATCTTTACTTTAGAGCATCATTTAAAATGTTCTACTCTCCTTTATTCCTGATTTTTCTTCTGTCTCACTGACCATTCCTAATTAACTACTTTGCCCCCGAAACTTCTCCTCTTCTAACTCAGGGCTCAGTCTTTGACTTTCTTTTCTCCTCCATCTTCACTTTCTCCTTGTTCCCTCACATCCAGTCCCATGACTTTAACTGCTGATGGGGTTCAAGACATGATGTTCCAAAATATGGCATCTTGCATATCGAATGTTTTAAGCTGACAGAATTTGAGAAATGGCAGGTTCAGGAAGGACTTTTTGACTTTCCCCTGAAGCAGGTCTTTAAACCTTCATGTGAGAGGTGCCTTCCCTATACTCAGAGGAAAGTAGCATCCTTAACTCTGAAGAAGGGAGGTTTGGAGAGGAATCTGAAGGAACAGGCATTGCTAAGTTCCCCCCAGTTTACTACACTTAGCTCATACTCTGTCCTATCACAGTTCCCATGAGTTTCCACTCTTCATCAAACTGAGCATAAGGACACTTAGGCTTAACTGCTTTTTCTGGTCTTCTTTTCCTTATGAAGGCTCCTTGTCACATAAAACTTCTGTCAAATGTATTCATATGCTTTTCTCTTGTTAATCTGTCTTTTGTTATAGAGACCCAACCAAGAACCTAGAAGGGTAAAAGGAAAAGATGCTTTTTCCTCCCTTACAGTACTTTATGCTAATGACTCCCAAGTTCACACCTCTGGCTCTGACTACCCCTCTGAACACCCAACTAAGGTATTCAACTACTTATTGACAGGATTCTGATAGGACTCTCTGCCACAACATGACCAAATGGGAGTTACAATCCTCCCTATACTCAATGCAGTCCTTCTCCTGAGTTTTTTCTACCTAGTCCATCCTATCTCAGTAAGAAGCAAGCATGTACCCTTTTACTTGCACAGAAAACTTAACAGTTGTCCTACAGCTTTTCCTTTTTGTCAACTGTCCACTTCTGTCCATCACTGTCTCCTTGATGAATTAACCTAACCCATCTCCCCTCATCTTTCTACAAATCATGTACACCCCAGAGTGAGAAGTCCAAAATTGTATACCATACCAGTCCATTCTCCCAGTCAGAAACTTCTCAAGAGTTTGCCATAACCCTTGCAGTAAAATCAAAGCCCTTTATTATGACTTTCAAGGCCCATGATGTAGCCCTCTTCTTCCTCTCCCAAACTCTGAAAACCTTGGAAACTTTTGTATGCATCAGGGCCTCTGCACATGCCATGCCTTCTTTTCTCTCAGCCTTCTGCATGCCCCACTCATTCTTATCAAGCACCACTTTTCCAGAGAAGGCTTCCTTCCAGGATCTTCCTATCCTAGTATACTGTCAAACCCCACTCTCACCCCACCCTTGTGCTCTATTATATTTCTCCCATATCAATTTGTTCTGATCACAGTGTGAAATACTCTTCATTTCCTCTTCTGGGAATAAATACTATAGGAATAGTCAGAGTTGTGGGAAAAGATTTATGTGCAGGGTTGCTTATGTCAGTGTTATTTTATAGTGACAAAAAGATAAGAATCAATTTAAACATTTGGAGATAAGCGTAAGGCTCAGTAAATTATAGTACATCTTGAGGACAAAGCATTTGTACAAAGACATTAACATTGTGTTGTTCAAGAATGGTTGACTTACTGTTTTCAGTTTTTTGCAACCACAAAAAAAGGTACTCTGAACATCTATCTGTCATCTATCTATCTATCTATCTATCTATCTATCTATCTGTCATTCATCTACCTACTTGCCTACCTACCTGTCCACCTATTGATATAAGGATATAATGACTGATGGTTGGATTCACAAGAATGGAATTATTGTACCAAATAGTAGGGTTTTCAAAATTTGAATGGACCTTGGCAGAACACCTTCTTAAAGTATTTTAACCATTCATACTGTCTGTTTCACCCTAGTGTTTTCAGCTGATTGTTTTTGATCTCTTTATTTTTTGCCAGTTGTTTATTGTAGAAATGGAATTTTATTGTTTAATGTACAGTTCTGTTACTAAGAGTGAATGTCAACAATTTAAAAAAAAATCTCCTAATGTCTCTTATTAACTTTTTTTCTGCATTCAGTGGTAGGGTCAGGAGGAGGGGGAGAGAGACTTCCAAACTGGCCCAATGACAACCTCACTAACTGAGGTTATTTACTCATCATTATTTTCATAATAGCTAAAACTGCATAACAACTTTCTGTTTATAAAATACTTTCATATACATCATCAAAATTAATACAAGTTACAAACCATGTGGAAAATGGTCTGTAAAGCACAGAAGTAGCTCATTATGCATAAATATAAAATGCCTTTTACTGCACTGAAGATTGTCAAAAGAGTATGTGCTTTTTCTTCCCACCGCTGTTTTTAATCCTGACTTGGGAGGAGCCTGGGAGTTGTATACATCAATACGTGTGTTTGTGGTCCTGTTCTATCTTCCAACTTTCAGCACAGACTACCTTAAATGTATCATTCTTGATACCAAGTGCTATTTGGGGATGCATTTTAATTCTCTATTTGTGCCTCAAAGCTTGAAAAAAGTGGTAATTTGATGCCTACTTTAAGGCTTTGCCTTAAGATGTTGCCACTCTGGGGCTGTGTGGAGAGAGACAGGGCAGCAGCCCAAACACACGGGACAGGTGAGCTTTACGCAGCCAAGCTCTTGCTCACTATGGCACGGCCAAAAACATCTCATGAAAAAGAGACAGTGTGCCTGTCATTCCCACCAAATTACCGGGGCACAGTTTGGCATGCCAAGAGCCATCCACGAGGTCAAATTAAGAGAGGATCGCCTCTCTGGGTCTAGTGTGAAGAGAAAACAGCCTTCTGCAGACAAAACCTGCTTCTGAAAAGGCTCAGCGGGACATAACATCTGAAGGTATTTGCCACTCTCTTGATATTGAAAGTCAAATAGCTCTCATTCAGGAGCAAAGCCCATCTTCTCTTTTTATGTCTTCAGTGCTTATTGACAAAAGCAAAGTTAGAATGGTAAAGAGGAATTGTTCTGCTGGGGCTTTTATGCAGAGAAGGCACGGGCTGTGCAGACAGGGCTCAGTGATCCTCGCCTCTGGGGAGGGACGGTTGACACAGCAATAAAACACAGACATTGAGAGAGGAAAGCACATCGTACTTCTCACTTCCTCATCTTCTTTCTTGTGGGCACTCATAGGATGAGTGGAAATGTGGAAATGTCGCCATGATTTGGGGCCAAGACAATGTATGGTGGCTTCTCTTCCCCTTCCTGCCCCACCATCTCAGATCTTAAAATAGGGGACACTATATAAAGGATAGGAAAGACAAGTGATCTCTAGGGCCACCATGTTTACCAAGTCCAGGAGGGGCTATTTACACAGGCTGCAATGCCAACAACATCCCCTGGAATTGTGCAAATTCCCGAGTGACTTTTTTTTTTTTTTTGCATCAGTTAATGTCAGTCAGAATTTTATTGATCATCCTCTTCTACTCCACAAGCATCCATCTTCTTTGGTAAGGATATGGAGAATTCTCCCAATCTCCCAGATAAGCCAACCTGCGGTGAAGGAGAGCCGCTTCATCTCAAACCATTACACATTCAATTCAGGATTCATCAGCCATGAGAACTTAATTTAGGGAAATCAGATCTCCACAATCCTATCTTGGAATATAGAAAAGTGTGAAGGTATGTGTAGCACTTTGGAGAATTTTAGAACACACAATGTTGGACTATGGTGTGCCACATGGAAATAGCTTATGCTTTCATGCCTGCACATTTTATCCAGTGAAATTTATCTTCTTTGCTAAGCTTTTCACTGGCTTTAAATAACTACTGAATTAAAAAAAAAATCTATAGGTCACCCTGGGTTGAGGCAGTCATTTGCATTGAGGCCACAAAGAGGGGCCACACTAAGATGAACTAGTTATGAACTAAACTCACAGGATCTCCATTGGTAAAAAGGATAAGTCAACACTATACTACCTCTTCCTTGCAAAGGGGAGGTGACTGGCTGGTTTGATTTTTTTTTTTTTTTACACCATTAACTTTAGTGCTTATTGACAATCTTGTGTCCTTGATTTTTTTATTTTTTTTATTTTTTGGTCTGACCTTTTAAAGGATGCTTTTAAGTTCCAATCACCCAAATGGATTAAAAAATTACAAGCATTTTAACCAAGTGGGTCTTTGCCATTGATTATTCCATGTTTCCAGGTTCATTTCTGATTCCTAAGGTTAATGCAATCTCAGTCAGATTATGCTGTGGGTTCTGCCCATCTGATAGGGACTGTAGACAACTTAAAATCTTTGAGCCACTTAATGGTACTTCACTCAAGGTGTTGCTTTTTGAGATTTTCTCATTCCACACAGGAACACCTACACAGTCCCTGGTTCACTGTAGGTGCTTAGTGGAGAGCAGTTAACCCTAAACCTGCCTAACAACTAAGGAAGCAGGAGGAAGCCAATATCTGGTGAGTGCAAAGAGCCTGGGGTCATGTACAATTAATTACTTCATAATCTTCAGTTGTTCTCAGTGCCCTTCAAACAATGCACCCACCCTCACTCTTCTAGTTGAAGGGATATCAAACCATTTTAGCTATTCCTTTTTTTTTTTTCCCTCAAGGCTGCCTTTCCATAAGTACTTATTAAATACCTACTATGTTCTAGGTGTTTAAGGCAGTTGAAGGTGAAAGAGAAGTTTTAGAGCTGGGTTAGAAATGGACTATGCCCTGAAGAATTCATATTAAATGGGTTAGCTCTGAATAAAAATGTCACACATGTTGATGGAGCCCATGCTGCTGATGGGATGGCAAAGAGTCTCATTTTCCTTGGGCCACATCCTTCTAGGAGGAAGCCAATGTTATCTTATTTATCTCAACATTGCCAGCACCTAGTATGGAGGTCTGCAAATCCAAGGGGAGTAACTGATGGACTGAATAAGCTCCCCACAGCCACTGCCAAGCTTTCCCACAGTGCTGCACTCACACATACTCAAAAATGTCTCATTTCAATCAGTGTGAAGAGCTGTTTGTTTCCATTCTGTTCTTTAAAGAGGTTCTTTTATAAATGAAAAGCACTACAAAACAAAAATTACAATGCAACACATGCTAAAATGTGACTGAGATGGCAAAGATCTCAAACCCAACAACCGTAATTGAAAAGCAATGAGAGGTGGTTAAGAAAAATAATCAGGAGGCACAGAAGGGCCATCGGAGGGAGTTTTTAGAAAGCTTCCTGTGCCAGAGACCCTTCTAAGAAGCAATAGTCAGACCTACTTACCTACTCTGAAGGAAGCATTCTGAACTACACCCAACTCAAAGCATGAGATGGATGTTTTCACAATGTAGTGAGAAATTCTTTTCTCTGGTCCAGTCTTTGATGGCATAGAAGGAACTTGCTGGCTGTTTGCTCTTATCCAGAGATGCTGTCAAGAAACACAATTGAACTTGAATTCCTATCCTGTGAGCATCAGCACCCCCGTATCTTGTCTGTTGAGCAATGCCTGAGAGGGAAATCCTTGGAAATCATCAGGGCTGCCACTGTTGAGTGTTGAACTCATTACCCCTGAGGACCATTTGCCTTTCTCAGATAGGAGGAAGAAGAAATTTCTGTCCTGTAACTTTAAGTTCACTCAATATACCTCAAACACTGTGTTCTCCATCTCCTAATCAGCAAGTATTGGTTAACTTACTATATGATCCCCATTGCATCAGACCCTAGAATCATATCATTATTTGAGCTGTCTTAATTTTGGAATGCCCCATATTTTTGTCATCTGAAACTTTATAAAAAACAATTATTGAATAATATTAGCCCAAGTACCAAGTACCCTTGGAAAGTGTTTTGCTGTTTATAGTGAGCTTTCATATACATGATCCTACTTGAGTTTCAACACATTTTGAGGCAGGTGGGGAGGGAATATTATGTTTATTTTATTGCTAAAGAAACAGTGGCTCAGAGAAGTTATTTGATTCACTCAACCAGAATTCCATGTCTAATAGGAATGGAGTTGGGGCAAATCTGACAATAATTTCCATTCAAACAAACTCCATTACATGTCAAATCAGTCCTTGTCCTGTAGGGATTCTGAGCTGAAAGAATTAACCAACATAGGAAATATGAATCTTGAATAGAATGGTTTTCAATCATCAACACTCGTACCGTTAAATTTTGATTTGTTTCCTAACATCTCCCTATAAAAGTTACCCAGATATTTCCTGATCCTTATTTCCAAAAATACCCTACAGCAAACAGATGAGTCAACCAACGTGTTGCTCCATACTGTTAATGTTCTCCTGGAGAATATTAAGAACTAAGCTTGGATGAAGCATTGAAAAGTGGGGGCTGACTCCCTGTTCCTCCTTGGGGCTGGGGGCAGGTTAACACTCGCCTCTGGCAGGTGAAACAGGGCTCCCTGGCCCCCACAGAGCCTCCTAGCTACATTGGCCTTTGCTCTGTGAACCCTGCCCTCTTATTTACAATAGGACATTTCTAAAACAAAACCAACATTTGTGAAAGGTCAGCCGCCAAGAAGAGCAGAGAATATCAGTGAAAGTGACAGGAAGAAGATAAACAAACTGGAAAACATCTGTCTCAAATGTTTACCCAGGCAGGCCATTTTGGAAGAATGGCCTATGGGGCTAATTGCTAAGATGCTAGAAGGCAGTGTTCCTGCCCTCTCCTCCCTACCCCAGATGTTATGGGGACTTGTAGAGGCTGGATTACTTAGTGGCTGTTCCTATTTATGCTTCTGATTATTTGTATGTGCTGCTGTCTGGTGTTAACACATAGACTAGACTATGCTTGGAAAACATATTTAGCAGATGGTGAATTATAGTACTAATTCAAGGTGGTGAACTGGGGGTGGGGAAGGTGGGAGGAGAGGGTAGAAAAGGCATTGCTTTTTCTAACTCCTGGTGTGCTGCACAGCTATTGTTTTTAAAGGGCTGAGCATTACTTCACAATCACACAAGAACAGTGTGTCTGGAAAGAATAGCGCCCAGACGGATGAGCTATCAAAGCCCAAAACATGCTAGTTCCATGATCCTACCTGGGTCTCTTCCAATCTCTTTCTAATTGGTCTGAAGTACTCATTTTGTCCTATTGCAAATGTCCTTGCCTTGGGGAGGGACACATCTGAAACTCCATCAATGTGGTACTGACAATACAAATCTCACAAACCTGAGCTAGGTTATCACTCAATTCATCAGTGACAGTTACAGAGAGCACAGGAACCAGCAATGCTTTAGGTGGCCGCTTATAGGAAGTATGTCAAGGGTGCCTGAGGGCCCAGAGACCCCTGAAGAGGATGTATGTGCTTACTGAGCCCATCTTGAGCTCCAGGGGAGATTATGATTTACTTGGATATTATTAGGTGAATCTTATAGCACCATCTATCATAAGAGACAAACTTCCTCTAGATTTACCATAAGGTTCTGGACTTTGTCTTTGAAATCAATATCATAAGATATTAATGTTTCTATATAGGTCAGTGCCAAAGATTTGTGGTGCGGCACTACTAAAATTTATTAATTTATAATAGCAGTAAGGAAAATTCCTGGAAATTTTTGCTCTTGCAAGAATAGCTGAAGGCCCTCCCCTCCTTAAAAATATGTGGCTTATTACAATAGTGGTCTGCATATCCTGGGGGCTAAATCATTTTCCTTGAAATGAAGCAACTCTAACAATGAAATCTTGATAAAAAGTTGCCTGTAACACTGGTAAGAATCCTTTCTCCTGTACCAAATTTATAAAAAAATTCTACTTAATAACTGTTTGAATTGTGTAGGATTTTGTGAAAGATCTTAATAATATTTTGTGCTGTTTCTCTTGGTTTTATTTAAAATTTTTTTTTTACTTTTCATGTATTTACATATATGTACATCTATAAATGAAAGTATAGTTATAAACATGCATGTATCATTTATAGATGTGATTTATATATATGTATGTATATATACACCTCTCTCTTTCACATCCACACCCACACCTACCCCTCCCACACACACCTATCCTCCCCACCCCCTCACACACACAGCCTTTCCTCTTATAAACTTTTTTTTTTCTGTCAGTTTTTTCTCCTATACTAACTGAACCTTGAGGATTTCTTAGCATTGATTTCTTTTTGTGTTCCTATTGCCAGTACACCACTATTTTGTCAAGCATGTGTGTTATCATGAAGGAAGTACAGCAAAGAGTTAAAGAACATTTTGTTGGGGGTCCAGCTAACCTGGTTCAAATCCTGGTTCTGCTTTTATAGGCTCCATGAATTTAGATAAATAATCTGACTTTCCTGAGCCTCTGTTGGCTCAGACTCTGAATTTGGTATGATAATACCTACTGTATAGATTTTTGCATCTGTGTTTATGTGCAAGATGCTGCAGAGAAGAGCACCTGAAGCTCAATAATAATAGCTATTGTAATTACCACTATAATTATAACTGTAATTGATAAATCACATTAACTTTTTCTATTTATATTATCAATAATAATTATTGCTATCAGGAAGAAAGGATAGCATAGTGGAGAGTACATGGATCTATGGTTTGGAAACCTGGATTTTTTTCACTTATGGAAATGTTCTTATTTCTTTTTTTTTTTTTTTGCGGTGTGTGGGCCTCTCACTGCCATGGCCTCTCCCGCTGCAGAGCACAGGCTCCGGACGTGCAGGCTCAGCGGCCATGGCTCACGGGCCCAGCTGCTCCGCGGCATGTGGGATCTTCCCGGACCGGGGCACGAACCCGTGTCCCCTGCATCAGCAGGCGGACTCTCAACCACTGCGTCACCAGGGAAGACCGTTCCTATTTCTAAACGAGGAAATGGGTATAATAGCACTCGAAAATCTCAAGTTCTGTTCTTACCCTGCATCTTCACAGTGTTGGGGTGAAGATAACTTTAGTTAAGGAAATAATATAGGTAAAGGTTCTTTATGAATTGTAACATGATCTCCAAATATTGGTTATCGTTCTTACTGCCTCTCATTATCCTTGACATATAGATAGGGTGGATTTACTTTGGATCCCACCCAATAAGTTTTCAAATTTTATACACACATTTAAATGTAGTACTCAAAGATCCTTCCAATATGGTCCAAGATAACTTTATGGTCATGGTCCCTCAGAGAAATGTTAGGATAAAATTTCAGTCTATAAAATAGTGTTAGCGTCCATAGCAATTAATACTTTCTGTTGACAGGATGAGTTTTTTTTTTTAAAAAGCCACGTACATCAACATATGCCACAGGTAACATCTTTAACAGGTTTTTTTTTTTTTTTTTTTTTTGCGGAGGGTGGGGGGAGGAGCTTCTTTTCTGTGCAGTCTTCAAGAGGCTCATGCAATCCAAGCTTTACCTCTCACCAACTGATGATCCAAAGCAAACTGCATTAGCTGCAAAGCCCTCATTTCTTCCACTTAAGATAGTAAGGCTGGTGAGGCCTGTATTAAGTGATCATTTTTCTAAGATCTCTTATAGCTCTAAAACTGAATCATCTACTGGAGAAAGAGATGAGTACTTATGTATATGGGATTGTATGTATGTGACATTTTTACATATTAAGTAGCTAGAAGGAAGACTCTCATTTGAGAGAGGAATTGAAAAACTATGATATACATTTGAAAAATTAAAATTAAGTTTAGATAATGCCAATTTTCCAAGTTTAAAAAAAAAACCCTTTGGCTAACACTACCATAACCAGATCTGATCCTTAAAATGCACAGACTTTGCTTTAAATCATGGTTCTTTTAATTAGGGTCATCGCTACAATGAAGGCTGATTTGGGTGCTCGTCTAATAAGAAAATGCCAGTTACGGTATATTATCAACCCCGATTTGCCAGGCATTGAATTTCCTGATATGGTCTGCTGGGAACCTTAAATGAACAAGAGCAATTATAAACCTAAAGTCTGCAGCCATTTGTTGGCATTATCTCAGGATAATTTCCCTGAAACAGTCATGATGAAATGCAAAGGTAGATAATTTAAAAATCCATTTAAAATAACTGTGGTATAATTTAAGCTAAGGTCTTTCTCTATAGTGGACATTACAGCAAGACAGTGCATTTTGAAATGGATCCTTTACAAATGATCTTTTCTTAGCCATCATTGCCATCGGAAGCACTTTAAACATGTTTAAATAATTTTCTTCAGTGGGGCATGAGTAAAACAAAAAACATTGGTATTATTCGGTTTTTGTTTAAATGAAGAAAGGCATAAAAGCTCATCTTAACAGAAATCTGCCAATGGCTCATAATCACCCAAAGGAAAGAAAAAACTATGAAAAATTCAACAATTAAGAACACAACTACATTTTTCCCTCTTGGCTTTTGCACACTGTTAAACCCCACGTTATTTAGGTAACGAGTAGCAAATTAAAATGTGAAGACATGGTTATTTTGTGGACATATAGGTATGATAACTGTGCAGAGGGAAAACTGATTTTACTTTTCATTTAATTTTCTTTCTATCAAATAACTTCTCCTCTGTCATATATGCCCCATGATAAATGGAAACATAATGAAAAAAAGTGTGCCTTACAATTAACTACTAAGTTAAAACACATATCAGAATTATGACACCACATTCATGGGTGTTTCTTTCCATCTCTCTATCTCTATCCTTCTCTCTTTAATTTCTCCTCTTAATGTTCTCAAGCAGGAACTGAATATCAAGATTAAGTTTCAGTACTAGCCCAATTTTATCGTTGATCTCTCAAACCAGAAAATATGGGTTTACAGTGGAAGTCCTGACACAGGCTGGGCTCTAATAAACTACAAGATGGACCAATAAACTACAGAAAGAGCCTATTACCAAGATCCATTACTACTCAGAGAACAGAGCAAAATTTATTTTGTTCTGAATCTTGCTAGAGAGCTCTAACATAACACAGGCGATTTTAAACCTGGCTTCGTGTTGAAGGGAAGCTTATTGCAGAGGAAAGCCCTGGACTCCTAGAGAGGGGGAACTCTTCCTGTAATATCTCATGTGTGTCACATCAAAGTGGGAATGGACTCATCTCAAGCAAACTCACATTAGGATGATACAGAAAAGGCCATGGGTCATATCTATGATTGGTTTTAAAGAGAACCACTTGAGAGATGGTTAATATACACATTATATTATATAGTGTCAGTGGTCTCCTGGCCTTCATCCTGGAAGCGACATGGATGTATTACCTTACAAGGGGTGCAATGGTCACCCCTCAGAGGCTTAATTTTAGCCTCTTCCTATTTCTTTAAGTTCCACATTACCATCTCTCTCACAATATTTTGACCGCTTAGTAATGACAACTTGTTGATAATGATCACTTCATGTTACTCACAGTAAAATGGTGAATGGTGGTTGAACCTGCTGCCTCCCAGGCCCATGTTCTGACCCCTGAACTTATTCTTCTTCTGTATATCAGGTATTGGCTGCGTATAGAACCATTGTTATTCACAGCACAGTGTTCATGGTTTCTGGTGCTGAGCTCAGAGTCTCACCTTTTTAAGATGGGCTTTCAGAAAGATGGATGCAAACAATTTCAATTTTGAGGGCATGATACCTGGGTGACTACTTCCATCACTGTGAATCTCCTGCCTTCTTCAGACTATAGTGACTTTGACCCTGATTCATCCTTGGGATTTTTGCCTCTTGTTTTTGCCCCAGTGAGGATTTCATTTCTCATTTGTTTTCTCAGAATTGAACATTGATTTTTTTTCCCCCAAAATTGTTCCCTGCCTTACAATTCAGTCTTGGCATCTAAACTCCTACCTTCTCTGGGTTGTCACATTTACATTTCCGAACTGCCCCCTACCCCCTATCACACACAAATCACACCAGCTCCATCTTGGCCAATCGTGACTTTGGGGCTAGAATGAATCTGCTTTTTACCAAAGGCTGAACAAACTGTGTACCTATATTAAAAGCAAACTCACAGACCAAGTGTCTAACATCATCACAACATCAAACAACTCAGGCGAGTGTTTTATGCAAACGTACAAATTATATGCTAGGAAAGAATAAAAAAGAAAATCAAGGAGTAAGAAGGAAACAGTGGTGAGTCAATACATCCTGTACAAGATCTTTCTTCACTACTCTGTCATCTTTCTCTCAGCTTGTTTGTTGTTACAGTAAATAATTAGAGGGAGAGCAATTCTGAGCCATTTTATGTGAACACTGTTAAAGGAAATAAAGGTAAAGCAGACAAACATAAAAACTACTAAGAAACCTTGAACAGAAATGGCTAATTATAGAGCTGCTATTAAAATGCATTTTTTCCCCTTCTTGAAAAAGAATTTTTGTTTGATAATTTACAGACCTACAGGGCCCATTACAGTCTCAGACTCTGAAGGTATTGATCCCTCTGTCTCTTGCTGCCACATTTGTTCTTTCTGGGTCTTCTTCCCCTGAGAGTTTTGCTGATTTCATAATTGAGGGGTGGAGTGAAGACCGGGGAAGTCACCAAAGATGACCTGCTGTGTGAAGGACAGGCATAGTATCTGCCCGGGCTGTGGGAGGGGGGCTCTCCGTCACCCATGCAATTTTCCTGCTTGATTTTACTTATGTTTTTGGCGAAGATTTTCACAAGAGTAAGAATCCTCATCAGGGTGTGGTTTAAAAAACAAAAACACTCATGCAAAGTCTGCATAGTTTATCTGAACACATTCTCTGTCACTGGAGATGTATATATCCTTTAACACAAATGGTTCCATTTAACCTAGATCTTTTTGTGTTTCATCATTTAAAAGCAATGGAGGGCAAACAATTTCTACAACCATGAACCCAGTGTATAGCCCAGATGCTCTTGGGTTGCGGTGAGTATGATAATAATGAGACACTCCCCCATTCCATAAGGAGGTTTTCCTTTGAGCTGAGGCTTCCCTAAAAAGAGCATCAGCTTGCTTCTTCTTTGGGACCAAGGGTAGAGCTGAGAGGACTCTGCAAATTTTTCTTCTAGACTGTGAATGGTGGGAGGCGGGCTTAGCTTGGAAGGCACCTTAGAAGTAAGATATGTGTCAGTCCATCTCAATGGAAAATGAGGCCTTGTCTGAATGGCATTTTGACTGGCAGCAGACAGCTTATTTAGCTCTTGATGACATCCAGAATTGTTCACCAGCAAATAGCTCCCAGGAATATTCTGACCAGTATGTGAACACTCACTGACCATCTTGTCTCAGGTAAGGTACACTCATGCAAACCAAAAGTCAAGGAAAAGATGCAGTGGGAAAAACATAGAACTTCTTATCATTTTATTCTCCTAAAAAATTGAGATTTTTTTTAAAAAGATCGTATTTTAATAGTAGGAGACATTTTAGCACTGAAGGGCGGTTTCAGGTTGAATATAGAGTGAAATGATTTTGCTTTCAACTTCTGAATTGTAGATTTCTTTCCTATGGATCTTATACGTAGTAGTCTTCAATAAATTCTTGCTTGATGATAAAATATTTTTTTGACAAAATATACTCTGGGAGTCAATAAAATATGAAAAAAAAAGAGAAAGGATTTTGTATTAAATTTCTCTACTTCTTTCCACTGTCCCAAACCTGGTGGAAAGAGCTGACAGAATGTGCTGGGAAATCAATGATGAGGACAGACTCTCTTTCCTTTATGCAGTGGGATGAACAAAACAGGTGGTTGAGGGAGGAGGAAACAAGTGTTGGTTGCAGGAGAACAAGGTCCGATCTGTTCTGACAACCTGGCAATGAAAAGCCTCTTAATCTAGACAGAGGCACAGAAACTCCACAGTCTAACCGAAGGTAGCCCTTGAATGACAAGAATTTACAAAAGGCATAAGTTCCTTTGTGGGCTCAGCCTCTCAGGGTGTCCCTTGCCACGCTGGTCCATGGAGATCAGAGTAGACTGCCCATGTGACGATTTCATGTGTTGCCTGCCTGTGTCACAAATGTAACCTTACCACTGGGGCCAGAGATTTATTTCTGACATCTGGAGCAAGTCATCAGAACAAAACTTGAAAGGCAGCAAGTTGTGCTAAGCTGTCACTCAGACCCTATCTGTGTGCTGGGGTTCCTGCATCCTTGACTAACCAGCCTCCTTAGAAGGTCATCTGAATGTCTTTTTCTCTTTGGCAATGCTCATGGCTTGTCTCTTTCTTTTTCTTTTTTTGAAGCCAAAAGCCTGAACAATAATTTGATTCTTTAGGTTAGGCAGTACTTTAAATGGTCATTTCTGAAGTTTAGCTGGTTCATAACCTCTGTAATCACAAGGCTCCGCATTTGCCTTCCTGAAGCATCTAAGTGAACAGGCAGGAATCTGTCCTCATCCTCGGCCCCAGTCGCCCTCCTTTCATCCTCCTCTCTCCCACACATGCCCTCACTCCTGCGCTACTCACCCACCAAGGCAGGTCTGGCCGTGGCAGCGAGGGGTCGACATCAAAGCACGTTCTCAGCCAGCGGCTCGCCTCTAATGCTGGCATAACAGAGAGAAACAGAGAGAGTGTGTGAGCAAGGGGCGGGGGGGGGGGGGCTGGGGGCGCGGGCAAGAGAGAGAGCGGGTGAGAGAGAAGTACCAATCGTTTGAATGGCCTCTCACACAGAAGGAGCTCAAAGAATAGAACAAAACCTTCCATTTTCTCCCTCTTTGTAATAAGCCGAGGCAAAATGGGCCTGTGTGGGGCATAGCCGAGTTTGAACTGCATTAGCACTCTTTCAGTTTACAAACAAGAGGCCTAATTTAGAAGAAAAATCTCCTATCTGATTATTTCTTTGTGTTCATCCATGTGGAAAAAATATCTGTTCAGAGAAGGTGGGGTGGGTATTGAAGGTGGCTTATTAGCTCTCAGGCTGAATCATGATTGTGAAGGGCAATTGGGACATCATTATTCATCTTTAATTTTCAGACTGAAAAAAATAAATAAATGAAGGATTGATAGTTTTGAGCACTCACTGTATGAAAATATTCAGTAGATCTCCTTGTCACTCTCTCTAACCAGCTTCTTCCCAAGCAATGCAGCAAATCCCTGTAATATGTGATCAAATGTCTCCTTTTTCTTAATTATGTATTATGGCAATACGAGGGGATGCAATTAGGGTCACTGATGGATAGAACACTCCAGAGAGTTTCTTGAAATCTTCTGGGTTAGCAAAACCATCACAGGTGCCAAGTCTCTGGGTTCTGACTGGCTGCAGTGCAGGCCAGGGCTGCTGTCATCAGGTTTTCAAGTGATCAGCTCAAATGCGTCAGAAGGACAGGGATGGGTGTGAGGCAGGAGATGGATGGGTCCTAGGCTGAACAGTTTCTCCCCCATTGACAGAAACTCTGTAACAGCAGAAACTCCATAAAAGCAGGATGATGGAGGAGGCTGGGCCCTGCCCAGATAGAAGATAAGAGACTACATATTCCTTATTCTCGAAGTCAAGGAAACTTCCCAGACTACACATGTGCAGAAAGGCTCCTTGGAGGTCAAAAATGGAGGGGGAGCCACCTTGTAGTAAGTGATGTAAACTACCCATAGGCCTCTTCACTGGAATCCATCTCAGCTAAGAGATGCACACACATACAGGAGAAGACCCTGAGATAAACCAAAAACAGACTCAGAACCAGGCAAAGCAAGATGATTGGTCAAAGGAAACCTGTAAGAAATGCCCCAAAAAAGTGACTCAAACTGCCATGAGGGTACAACTCTCTCTCTCTGAGCCCACCCATGTGTCTATCCACACATACTGTACTCTTTTTCCTCCTAATAAATACTTTACTTGCTTCACTACTTTCTGTTTCTATGTGGAAATTCATTTCTTCATAGCTGAAGGGCCAGGGCCTTGTCACTGGCCACTGGTGGTCCCTGGTGGTGGTCTGGTGGTTAGGATTTGGTGCTGTCACTGCTGTGGCCTGGGTTTGATTCCTGTTTAGGGGACCAAAATCTTGCTTCAAGCTGCTGCATGCCGAGGCCACCAGAGATCAGGAGCTTCATGGAAAAGATAAAGGATGGCTATGTTTTATTGTTGAATAATTCCACAAATATCCATTTGGAAGGTTTATTGATTTCTCAAAAATGAAGGAGGGGAAGAAATGTAAGACAGATAAGACTGCATGGTAGGGAGAGAGCTGTCTTTGTAAAATGTCTGAGTCTTTCTTAAATTAGGTGAGGTAGAACTCTGTTATGAAAGAACATCTCTTTTGCATTTTGGAGATAAAATATATTTTAGGAAGAGATAAGATTAACCCAGATGTTGGTCTTAGAGTATGTCTAGTCTCATTTTAGACAGTCCTTTTGATTATTCTCCTACTGACATTTTCTCCTAAATTCTTAGAAGCATTTCTTAAGTTGAGTACTCTGGGGTCTTAGGAATGTGTTTGAACACTACACAAAGCTACAGCTTTAGGAAGACAACGGGGGGATTTAAGCATGTAGACCTGTGGTAGTCTGTTGTGTACAGGTAAGAATGAGAACTGAATAAGGATGCCAAGCTTGGAGAACATCTTCCCTGGAGATCTAAATCTAGGGACAGTCCTACATCATTGATCCCCAACAGTTCAGAGGTCTTCTTTCTTGAAGGCAGGAGAAATGCAAAAATATTTCATCTGACATGTGACCACTGATTGATTGGTAGTGCTACTCAGAGTACAAGGTTGAATGGACTTCTGAGGTCATGTCTGGTCTCCTGTTGTGACAGATTATTGATATCTGCTCTGTGTGTGCATTTTTGTGTGCCTCTAATTGGGTGTCATCTGGGATAGAGGTGTGCATGCTAGGTTTTGCTATTCCTGCACTGAATTATCTAAAGAATCCTTTCATTCCTTGAGATCCTGGATACTAGAGGGATATGTTTTACATCTATTTTGTGTTGTAATTGATAATAAGTCATCTTTCTTTTGGAGCATTAGTGTAGCAGACACTATAGTCTTGTCTTCCTTGAATTTACCTGTTAAGGGGGAAATCAGTATTTGCCCCAGTTTTTGCAGGGAAGTTAATTCCTCTTGCTTAATATATGTCAGTGATGGGGATCTATTCCCCTGACGATGTTTTGGGAATAGGCACATGAAACAATTCTGATCAGGAAAGTCTCTTTCCTAAGTAACAATTTGTTAAATTTTATTTGCTTAAACAATGATTCAAAAGAAGAAGGCAATCTCTGGTCTTTGTTTTGTGAGAAGATGATGATTAGAGCAGTTCTCTTACTCTTAAAGAAAGGCACACTGGGAGAAGCTACCCTTTTCTGCCTCTGGCCATTGTATGAGAATATGTTGCTTGGACCTTCTCTAGTTTCTCATAACCACAAAGGAAGAAACCCCAGTACAAATGCCAACACTCTGAAGTGCTAGAATGCTGATTTTGTTGAATGATTAGATTTTCTCTAGAAATAAAGTGCCCTTATTTTTTGAAATTTTATGCTTCTTTAATTTTTATGGGGTAATAAAACACATAACGAGAATGGATTTAACACACAAACAAATCATATATTTATAACATGTGAAGGCTAAATGATATGATGAAATAGTATAAAAAAGATGGTTTTATCATACAGTTTTTAACAGTTTAATGAGGCCTGTATGGCAGACAATAAGCTCAACATATGAAATGTTTAATTAGTTGATCAGTTTTGACATACGTATGCACATGTAAATGCTGTTTTCAGTGTAAGGTCTTTCACGTATAATTGTAATGATATTGTTTGGTAAATTTAAGTTTGTGCTTATTCGTTGCTAATGTATTTATAGATACGAATTTTCTGTGTTAATCTTGTACCCTGTAACCTTTGCAAACTCACTCATTAGGTCTTGTATTTTTTTTTTCTAGTTTACATTGGATTTCTACACAGACAATTACATGAACCATGAATAAATCAAGTTTTGTTTTCTCCTTTCCAAACTGGATGCCTTTTATTTCTTTTTCTTGTCTTATTCAATTGGATAGATCCCTCATATAATGTAGAATAAAGATTGTGAGAGTAGACATGCTTGTCTTACTCCTGGTCTTTGGGGAAAAACATTTAGTCTTTCACCAATAAATATGTTAGCTATAAGTTTTTGTAAATGTCCATTATCAGGTTGAGGAAGTTCCCTTCTATTTCTAGTTTTCTGAAAATTTTTGATCTGAAATAGACTTTTCTAAATGCATATTTTTACATGTATTTAAATAATCATAATATTAATACTTTAACACATTGTGATCACATAGTGGATCACATTGATCTTCGAATGTAAAACTAACCTTGCTTTCCTATAATTAATCCCAATTTATCATGATGTATTATATTTGTATAAATTGTATACAATTTGCGAAAACATTATCTACAATTTTTGCTACTTTATTCAAGAAGTATATTTATTCTTTTCTTGTAATTTATTTGTCAGAATTTGATCAGTATGTAATGCTGGCCTCATAAAACACACTGGAAATAATTATCTCCTCTTCAATTTTATGGAAGAGCTTGTGAAGTATTAGTATTTTATCTTTCTTAAATTTGGTGATATTCATCCATGAAGCCATTTACTCCAGGAATTTTCTTTGCAGAAAAGTTTTCAACTATAAATTTAATTTCTTCAACTGATATAAGGCCATTCTGAGTACCTATTTCTTCTTAAATAAACTTTGGTAGTTTGTGTCTTTCAAGGACTTGACCAATTACATCTAGATTGTTGAATTTATTGATGTAATGTTGTTCATAAATTTTCCATATTATCTCTATAATACCTGCAGAATCTGAAATGATGCCAACTCTCACATTCCTGATATTTACAATTTATGTGTTCTCTCTTTTTCTCTGATGGTAAGGCTAGCTAGAATTTTATCAATTTTATAGATCTCTATAAGACCTAGGTTTGGTTTGTTGATTGTTTCTATTATTTTATGCTATCTGTTTTATTAATTTTCACTTTGATCTTTATTATTTATTTCTTCCTAATTTTGTGTTAATTTGTTATTTTTCTACTTCTTTTTAAGGTGAAAGCTGAGATCATTATTTTGATACCTTTCTTTTTCTAATATGAGCTGCTAATTGCTATAAATTTTCCTGTAATTATTGCTTTAGAAACATCCAACAAGTTTTGGTATGTTGTGTCTTTGTTTTAATCCAGTTCAAAACACCACCTCTTTGGCTTTTGATGGGTTATTTTTATATATGCTATTTCATTTACAAATCTTTGGGGATTACCCAAATGTCTTCTTGCAAGCAATTTCTATCTCTTTATTTATTTTATCTATCTATCTATCTATCTATCGTGGTCAGAGACTATACCTTGTTGATTTGATGCTTAAAATTTTATCTACACTTGTTTTATGGCCTAGAACATAAGTAAATATTGGTAATTATTCTGTGTGTACTTGAAATGAATGTGTATTCTACTGTTGCTGGGTAGAATTTTTACAAGTGTCAATCAGGTTAAGTGTTTTGACACTGTTGTATATCTTCTATATCCTTACTGATTTTCTGTTTAATTATTTTATCACTTATTAAAGAAGGTTAATTAAGTCTCCAACTATAATTGGGGTTTTGAATATTTCTCCTTGCAGTTCTATCAATTTTTGATTTTTGTATTTTGAAGTCCTGTTGTTGGATACATAAATACTTAGGATTATTATGCTGATACATTGACCTATTTATCATCAGAAATTGTCTCTCTCTGTAATAGTATTTTTGCTGTGAAATCTACTTTATCTAATATGAAAATAGTCACTCCAGCTTTCTTTTGATTATTGATGTAGAGAATGTGTTTCCCCATTCTTTTTATTTTAGCCTATTTGTGTCATTATATTTTAAATTTATTTCTTGTTGGATCTTGCTATTTTATCCAAAATGATAATTTAAAGCTTTTCATTGGCTTTTTAAATTATTTACATTGAACATTTATTGATATGATTGGACTTATGTATATTTCTACTTTTTAGTATGTCACATCTATTTTTTGTTCTCTTCCCCTCTTTTTCTGTATTCTTTGGGGTTGAAGTGTTTTTATGATTTCTTTTTATCTCCATCATCAGTTTTTGTTTGTGGTTGCTACAGCATTATAAACATGCATTTTAGACTTATCTACCTTCAAATAATATCATACCAGTTAGTATGCATCACAGGAGCTTTGCTATATTATAGTCCCATTTCCCATTTGCCTTTCTGATATTGTTGTATATTTTACTTCTACATTTGTTACCCACCCCCAGAGCATTATTTTTTAAACAGTTATTTTCTTCCTATATATAAAAGTGATAATACAATCAAGTTCTTATTTAAATAAAATAGAAAAAGTCTTTTATATTTTCCCAAGTAGTTGCTATTTCCAGTGCTTTTCATTAGTTTGTGTGGGTCCACATTTTTCTCTGGTATCATTTTTTCTTCTGCCTGAACAATTTCTTTTAATATTTATCTTAACACAAATCTGCTTTTGCTAAATTTTTCAGCTTCTATATGTCTGAGAAAATCCTTTATTTTGTCTTCATTTATGAAAGATTGTTTTGCTGGGTATATAATTCTAGGTTGACTTTTTTTTCCCCTTCAAAACTTTAAAGATATTTCTTCACTGTTCTTTGGCTTGAACTTTTTCAGACAAATCCATGTCATTTATATCTTTGTTTCTCTGTAAGTAATATATCTTTTATCCTCTGGCTGCTTTTAAGATTTTCTCTTTTTTATTTCTTAAAGAAATTTGTTCATGATGTATTTTGGTATGATTTTAGTCCTATTTCTTGAACCTGGACTTCTTTGAACTTGGATCCGTGGGGATATAGTTTCATCAAATTTGGAAATTTTTCATCTATTGTTTCCACAAATAATTTCCTGTCCCACTTTTCTTCCACTCATTCAGGGATTGCAATTACATGTACACTAAATCCAAGCTGTTTATAGTTGTCCTATATCTCACTGAAGTTCTGGTTACTATATTCAGTATTTTTGTTTTTGTGTTTTATCTTAGTTCACTAGTCTTTTCTCCTTCAGTATCTAGTTTGTGGTTAAATTAACCCATTGTTTTTATCACCTTCACCCTGTATTTTTCCTTTCTAGAACTTCAAAATGTTTTTTATTTCTCCATGTCTCAATGTGATAAAGTTTCCCTTTACCTTCTTGAATATACAGAGTATAGTTATAATAACTTGTAATGTGTCCTTGACTACTGATTCTATAATCTGTCATTCCTGGATCTTTTTCTATTGATTTATTTATCTCCTCATATGGGTCATATTTTCTTGCTTCTATGAATACTTGGTAATTTTTTAATTCAATGCTAGATTCTGTGAAATTTTCTTCATTTGGTTCTAGATATTTTTTATTTCTATAAATACCCTTGATCTTTATAGAGTAAATGACTCATTCAATATATCTGGGATTCTCCTAGTTTTAAAATTAAACATTCTTCATCCCAGGGATCTTTTCATTCAGGGCAAACTGTGATTGCTGCTCATCTTAGTCACTTGGAAAAACTTTAATGCTTTTGAGGCTTGCTTTTAAGATTTATTAGATGGGTCCAGAGCACCACTTAATTTAGGGCTATATTGCTCCACTACTGATGCAATACTGTTTTGAGTTGTCTGCCTGATTCCATTTGGATTGTGAAGTTTTCAATACTGGCAATGAGAGTACAATTTGTGTAAGTTCTAGGGGTTCTTCCTTTGGCTGATTTCAGTTGGTTCTTTTCCTGATCTTTGTTTCTTTGTTCACACACATGTGCTCAGAATTACTTAACTGAAGACTTAAGGGTAACCATTTGCTGTTCTCTGGAGTTCTCTCTCTGTGCAGTTCTTTCTTTTCTGGAACTCTGACATGTGACCTCCATCTATCTTGACCTCCCTGGAAATCTAGTGTTGTCTGCTTATCTCAAGGAGACCATTAGGCTCTAACTGGGTTCCATTTCTCTACATTGCCAACTGGAAGGTGTCTCCAGGCTGTAAACTAGGGACATCATAGGGCTCATTCCATTCTTTTTTTTCCTCTTTTACAGAGCACCACCTAGCATGGTATTAAGGAAAGAAAGCTGATTAGTGCCAGAACACCCGGTTTGAAAACTCACCTTCACTTCATATGACCCAAGTTCCTTAATTAAGTCATTAACATCCTTGAGACTCGGATTCCTCATCTGTAGAATGAGGATAATAAGAAGGTAAAATGTTATCAAATCAGAGGAAAATTCTGTATTTTTAAATTCTTTGTAAAATGTAAAGCTTTATGCAAATATAAATTGATTCAATGATCATTTAGAGTTTTTCAATAAAAATAAAAGAAATTACAGAAGCCTTTAATTCCCATGTGAAAGGTTAGACAGTGCAATCAAACACATTGGTATACAGCTTCAGCTCCCCTGTTTAAAAAATATTTTATTGTCAAAGATTTCATTTGACCACCACATCCATGATGTAGTCTATGATATCAAAGTTTTATATCTAGCAGTTTAAGTGATTTTTAAAATGATTACACAGTTGGCATTTGTAAGGAAAAGGATTTTTCCCTGTGATATATAACCTTATTTAATACTTTATAGTGATGAAATAACAAAATTTGAAAGAAGAAAATTTGAAAATTAAATGACTGTTCTCTCTTCCACATATACCCATAGAGAAGATTCTGTAAATACATAATGAATAAAGGAATCCAAAGGGCCATGTTTATTTTACAGCAGCTTCTAAATCTGTAAATCATCACACTATGCAAGTAAGATTTATTATACGCACATTTAGTGATTCTTTGAGTGATTGCTTTTTTCAAGTGACTATTTTAGGTAGACGTTGTGTATTGCTTATTCAGTAGCCATTCCCATCCTTCCTCTGTAGCAGAGATCTGACTTTGTTTGGATGTATACTCATCTTCCCTCCCACAAACTCAGTGCTAGATCCTGATTATAGTAAATCAATAATGACAACATATTTGTAAAATTAATCGCTGTCGAGGCTTATAGCTGTAAATCAATTTTTTCCACCATTGCTATAAAAGGATTTCGTTATGTATGTATATTACAATGCATCAATATATTTTCTTATAAAAGGTTATAATGGTTATTATTATTTGATTGTTATTATTATTTAATGGTTATATATTAATGATTATTATTATTTTGTTTTTGCTATTATGACATTAATGTCATGGACATTTTTATACATGTCCCTTGGAACCATGAACTTTACTTTTTCTTTCTTCAAATAAACAACTTTTGGCTTGTTTATCCTCTCTGCTATGTTGTAGTTTCCTAATTTGTTATTTTTTTCTATCTCAATTTTTAAACAGGAGATTATCCTGTTTGTCTGAATTTTGATTTGCTTTAAACATTTATATTTAAACACATGTTTTCTTCTTAATGTGAAAAGATTTTCCATGATCATTTGACAGTTTCATCCCTTAACTGGCACTTAAAAATGTTGTTTCCTTTATTCTTTCTTTTTCTATATTGAGGTATAATTGACAAATAACCCTGTTTCACTTGTACAACATAAAAATTCTATATTTGTATATATTGCAAAATGATCACAATAAGTCTAGTTAACATCTGTCACCATACATAGATACACAAATTTCTTCTTGTGATAAGAGTTTTTAACACCTACTCTTTTAGCAACTTTCAGATATGCAATACAGCAATACACTATTATTAACTGTAGTCACCATCTGTACATTACATCCCCATGATTTATTTATTTTATAATTGGAAGTTTGTACATTTTGACTCCCTTCACCCATTTTGCCCCACCTCCCACCCTGCCTCTGGCAAACACCGATCTGTTCTCTGAACCTATGAAATCACTTGTTTTGCTTTGGTGTTTTAGATTCCACATGCAAGTGAGATCACACCGTATTTGTCTTTTTCAGTCCGACTCATTTCACTTAGCATAATGCCCTCAAGTTCCATTCATGTTGTTGCAAATGGCAAGACTCCATTCCTTTATATGGCAGAAGAGTATTCCATTATTTATATCATATTTTCCTTATCTATTCATCCACAGATGGATACATAGGTTGTTTCCATATCTTGGTTATTGTAAATAGTGTTACAATGAACAAGGGGGTGCATATATCTTTTTCAGTTAGTGTTTTTTTTTTTTGTCTATCTTCATTTGTATTCAACAATGCAAACAAAAGGTCTTCCAGTGCAGTAAAAAAAAAGTATTAAAAAAAAAGAAAAAATAGGCATTATCATTTATCATGTAGGTTACACTGATCATTTTAATTTTATTTATTTATTTATTTTTAACATCTTTATTGGAGGATAATTGCTTTACAATGGTGTGTTAGTTTCTGATTTATAACAACGTGAATCAGCTATACATATACATACATCCCCATATCTCCTTCCTCTTGCATCCCCCTCCTACCCTCCCTATCCCACCTCTCTAGGTGGTCACAACACCCTGAGCTGATCTCCCTATTCAGTGTGACTGCTTCCCACTAGCTATCTATTTTACATTTGGTTGTATATATAAGTCCATGCCACTCTCTCACTTCATCCCAGCTTACCTTTCCCCCTCCCTGTGTCCTCAAGTCCATTCTCTGCATCTTTATTATTGTCCTGCGCCTAGGTACTTCATAACCATTTTTTTTCTTTTAGATTCCAAATATATGTGTTAGCATATGGTATTAGTTTTTGTCTTTCTGACTTAATTTGCTCTGTATGAGAGACTCTAGGTCCATGCACCTCACTAAAAATAACTCATTTCGTTTTTTTTTATGGCTGAGTAATATTCCATTGTATATATGTGCCACATCTTCTTTATCCATTGACCTGTCAATGGACACTTAGGTTGCTTCCATGTCCTGGCTATTGTAAATAGAGCTGCAATGAACATTGTGATACATGATTCTTTTTGAATTATAGTTTTCTTAGGGTATATGCCTAGTAGTAGGTTTGCTGGGTCGTATGGTAGTTCTGTTTTTGGTTTCTTTAGGAACATCCATACTGTTCTCCATAGAGGCTGTATCAATTTACATTCTGACCAACAGTGCAAGAGGGTTCCCTTTTCTCCACATCCTCTCCAGCATTTATTATTTGTAGATTTTTTGATGATGGCCATTCTGACTGGTGTGAGGTGATACGTCTCTGTAGTTTTGATTTGCATTTCTCTAATGATTAGTGATGTTGAGCATTCTTTCATGTGTTTGTAGGCTATCTGTATATCTTTTTGGAGAAATGTCTATTTAGGTCTTCTGGCCATTATTGGATTGGGTTGTTTGTTTTTTTCATATTGAGCTGCATGATATGCTTGTAAATTTTGGAGATTAATCCTTTGTCAGTTGCTTCATCTGCAAATATTTTCTCCCATTCTGAGGGTTGTTTTTCAACTTTTTATAGTTTCCTTTGCTGTGCAAAAGCTTTTAGGATTCATTAGGTCCCATTTGTTTATTTTTGTTTTAATTTCCATTTCTCTAGGAGGTGGGTCCAAAAGGACCTTGCTGTGATTTATGTCATAGAGTGTTCTGCCTATATTTTCCTCTAAGAGTTTTATAGTGTTTTGCCTTACATTTAGGTCTTTAATCCATTTTGAGTTTATTTTTGTGTATGATGTTAGGTAGTGTTTTAATTTCATTCTTTTATGTGTAGCTGTCCAGTTTTCCTAGCACCACTTATTGAAGAGGTTTTCTTTTCTCCATTGTATATTCTTGTCTCCTTTATCAAAAATTAGGTGACTGTGTGTGTGGGTTTATCTCTGGGGTATTTACCCTTTTCCATTGATCTATCTTTCTGTTTTTGTGCCAGTACCATACTCTCTTGATTACTGTGGCTTTGTAGTATAATCTGAAGGCCAGGAGCCTGATTCCTCTAGCTCCATTTTTCTTTCTCAAGATTGCTTTGTCTATTTGGGGTCTTTTGTGTTTCCATTCAAATTGTGAAATTTTTTGTTCTAGTTCTCTGAGAAGTGCCATTGGTAGTTTGATAGGGAATGCATTGAATCTGTAGATTGCTTTGGGTACTATAGTCATAATGACAATGTTGATTCTTCCATCCAGGAACATAGTATATCTCTCCATCTGTTGGTATCATCTTTAATTTCTTTCATCAGTATAATATAGTTTTCTGCATACAAGTCTTTTGTCTCCTTAGGTAGGTTTATTCCTAGGTATTTATTCTTTTTTTGCAATGATAAATGGGAGTGTTTCCTTAATTTCTCTTTCAGATACTTCATCATTAGTGTATAGGAATGCAAGATATTTCTGTGCATTAATTTTGTGTCCTGCTACTTTACCAAATTCATTGATTAGCTCTAGTAGTTTTCTGGTAGCATCTTTAGGATTCTCTATGTATAGTACCATGTCATCTGCCAACAGTGACAGCTTTACTTCTCCAATTTGGATTCCTTTTATTTTTTTTTCTTCTCTGATTGTTGTGGCTAAAACTTCCAAAATTATGTTGAATAATAGTGGTGAGAGTGTATAGTTCCTGATCTTGGACGAAAGAGTTTCAGATTTTCACCATTGAGAACGATGTTGGCTGTGTTTGTCATATATGGCCTTTATTTTGTTGAGGTAAGTTCCCTCTATGCCTACTTTCTGGAGGGTTTTTTTAATCATAAATGGGTGTTGAATTTTGTCAAAAGCTTTTTCTGCATCTACTGAGATGGTCATATGGTTTTTCTCTTTCAATTTGTTAATATATTGTATCACATTAATAGATTTTCATATATTGAAGAATCCTTGTATTCTTGAGATAAACACCACATGATCATGGAGTACGATCCTTTTAATGTGCTTTTGGATTTTGTTTGCTAGTATTTTGTTGAGGATTTTTGCATGTATGTTCATCAGTGATATTGGCCTGTAGTTTCTTTTCTTTGTGATATCTTTTTCTGGTTTTGGTATCAGGGTGATGGTGGCCTTGTAGAATGAGTTTGGGAGTTTTCCTCCCTCTGCTTTATTTTGGAAGAGTTTGAGAAGGATAGGTGTATTAGCTCTTCTCTAAATATTTGGTAGAATTTGCCTGTGAAACCATCTGGTTCTGGGCTTTAGTTTGTTGGAAGATTTTTAATCACAATCTCAATTTCATTGCTTCTGATTGGTCTGTTTTTATTTTCTATTTCTTCCTCGTTCATTCCCAGAATGTTGTGCTTTTCCAAGAATTTGTTCATTCCTTCCAGTTTCTCCATTTTATTGGTATATAGTTACTTGTAGTTATAACTCATAATCCTTTGTATTTCTACAGTGTCAGTTGTTACTTCTCCTTTTTCATTTCTACTTCTGTTGATTTGAGTTTTCTCCCTTTTTTTCTTGATGAGGCTGGCTAATGGTTTATCAATTTTGTTTATCTTCTTAAAGAACCAGCTTTTAGTTTTATTGATCTTTGCTATTGTTTCCTTCATTTCTTTTTCATTTACTTCTGATCTGATCTTTATGATTTCTTTCTTTCTGCTATATTTGGTTATTTTTTGTTCTTCTTTCTCTAATTGCTTTAGGTGTAAGGTTAGTTTGTTTAGTTGAGATGTTTCTTGTTTCTTTAGGCAGGATTGTATTGCTAATATATCCCTCTTAGAACTGTTTTTGCTGCATCCCATAAATTTTGCGTCATCGTGTTTTCATTGTCATTTGTTTCTAGGCATTTTTTGATTTACTCTTTGGTTTCTTCAGTGATCTCTTGGTTATTAAGTAGTGTATTGTTTACCCTTCATGTATTTGTACTTTTTACAGCTTTTTTTCCTGTAATTTATATCTAGTCTCATAGTGTTTTGGTCAGATAAGATACTTGATATGATTTCAATTTTCTTAAATTCACCAAGACTTGATTTGTGACCCAAGATATGTTATATCCTGGAGAACGTTCCATGAGCACTTTAGAAGAAAGTGTATTCTGTTGTTCTTGGATGGAATGTCCTATAAATATCAATTAAGTCCATCTTGTTTAATGTATCATTTAAAGCTTGTGTTTCTTTCTTTTTTTTCATTTTGTATGGTCTGTCCATTGTTGAAAGTGGGGTGTTAAAGTCCCCTACTATGATTGTGTTACTGTCGATTTCCCCTTTTATAGCTGTTAGCATTTTCTTTATGTATTGAGGTGCTCCTATGTTGGGTGCATAAATATTTACAATTTTTATATCTTCTTCTTGGATTGATCCCTTGACCAATATGTAGTGTCCTTGTTTGTCTCTTGTAATAGTCTTTATTTTAAAGTCTATTTTGTCTGATATGAGAATTGCTACTCCAGCTTTCTTTTGATTTACATTTGCATGGAATATCTTTTCTATCCCCTTACTTTCAGTCTGTATTTTTCCCAGGTCTGAAGTGGGTCTCTTTTAGACATGATATATAAGGGTCTTGTTTTTCTATCTATTCAGGCAGTCTATGTCTTTTGGTTGCAACTTTTAATACATTTATATTTAAGGTAATTATCTATATGCATGTTCTTATTCCCATTTTCTTAATTGTTTTGGGTTTGTTATTGTAGATCTTTTCCTTCTCTTGTGTTTCCTGCCTAGAGAAGGTCCTGTGGCATTTGTTGTAAAACTGGTTTGGTGGTGCTGAAGTCTCTTAGATTTTGCTTGTCTGTAAAGCTTGTAATTTCTCCATCGAATCTCAATGAGATCCCTGCTAGGTAGAGTAATCTTGGTTGTAGGTTTTTCCCTTTCATCACTTTAAATTTGTCCTGCCACTGCCTTCTGCCTTGCAGAGTTACTGCTGAAAGATCAGCTCTTAACCTTCTGGAGATTCCCTTTTATGTTATTTGTTGTTTTTCCCTTGCTGCTTTTAATATATTTTCTTTGTTATTAATTTTTGATAGTTTGATTAACATGAGTCTTGACATGTTTCTCCTTTTATTTATCCTGTATGGGACTCTCTGTGCCTCCTGGACTTGATTGACTATTTCCTATCCCATATTAGGGAAGTTTTCAACTATAATCTCTTCAAATATTTTCTCAGTCCCTTTCTTTTTCTCTTCTTCTTCTGGGGCCCTCACAATTCTAATGTTGGTGTGTTTAATGTTGTCTCAGAGGTCTCTGAGACTGTCCTCAATTCTTTTCATTCTTTTTTCTTTATTCTGCTCTGTAGCCATTATTTCCACTATTTTATCTTCTGGGTAATTTATCCGTTCTTCTGTCTCAGCTATTCTGCTACTGATTCATTCTAAAGAATTTTAAATTTCATTTATTGTGTTGTTCATCATTGTTTGTTTGCTATTTAGTCCTTCTAGTTCTCTGTTAAATGTTATTTTGTATTTTCTTCATTCTATTTGCAAGATTTTAGATCATCTTTACTATCATCACTTTGAATTGTTTTTCAGGTAGACTGCTTATTTCCTCTTCATGTTCTGGTGGGTTTTTACCTTGCTTTTTCAACTGCTGTTTGTTTCTCTATCTTCTCATTTTGCTTAACTTACTGTGTTTGGGGTCTCTTTTTCACAGGCTTCAATTTCGTAGTTCCTGTTGTTTATGGTGTCTGCCCCCAGTTGCTAAGGTTGGTTTGGTGGGTTGTGTAGGGTTCCTGGTGGAGGGGACTTATGCCTGTGTTCTGGTGCATGAGGCTGAATCTTGTCTTTCTGGTGAGCAGGACCATGTCCAGTGGTGTGTTTTGGAGTGTCTGTGACCTTATTATGATTTTAGGCAGCCTCTCTGCTAATGGGTGGGGTTATGTTCCTGTCTTGCTAGTTGTTTGGCATAGGGTGTCCAGCACTGTAGCTTGCTGGTTGTTGAGTGAAGCCAGGTCTTAGCATTGAGATGGAGATCTCTGGGAGAGCTTTCACTGTTTGATATTGCATGGAGACAAGAGGTCTCTGGTGGACCAATGTCCTGAACTCGGCTGTCCCACCTGAGTGACAGAGGCCTGATACCCCACTGGAGCTCCAAGACCCTGTCAGTCACGCAGTCATCTCTGCAAGGTCCAGCAGATGCTCTGTCTGCTTAAAGGTCACCAATGACGAGATGAGATTTTTGTCTTCTCTGAAATGAACCAGAGGGTTAGTTGAAAATGAAGACATGGCGATGCTTTATCCAGTGTCTAGCTGCAGGAAACCGTTAGCAAGAGAAGTCCCACTCTAAGTTTGGCACAGACTGGGCTCCTGCAGAGAGCCACTTGGAGGCGTGGAGACAAGCAGGAGACTGTGACATGTAGTGCCACACACGAGGGAAGAGCTGATTTTCTTACTCTTTGCAGAGGGACGCAAGCTGCCCCAACTGCTCTCCCCCTTCTCCTAATTTTATTTTTATATAGGCTTACCCTGGAGATGTTACAGGTTCATATCCAGACCACAACAATGAAGTGAATATTGCAGTAAAGCAAGTCACACAGTATTTTTCTTTTGGTGTCCCAGTGCATCTAAACATTATATTACAGTCTATTAACCCTAAAACAACAACAACAACAAAATGTACACACAATAATGAAAAAATATTGTTAAAAAATGTTAACCATCATCTGAGCCTTTGGTGATCTGTAATCTTTTTTGCTGGTGGAGTGTCTTGCCTCAGTGTTGATGGCTGCTGACTGATCAGGGTGGTGGTTGAGTAAGGTTGGGGTGGCTGTGGAAATTTCTTAAAATAAGACAACAATGAAGTTTGCCTCATTGATTGACTCTTGCTTTCATGAATGATTTCACTGTAACACGAAATGCTGTTTGACAGTATTTTACACACAGTTGAACTTCTTTCAAAATTGTAGTCAATCCTCTCATGCTCTGCCTCTGCTTTATCTATTAAGTATATTTAATATTCTAAATCCTTTGTTGTCATGTCAACAATCTTCATAGCATCTTCTCCAGGATTAAATTCTATCTGAAGAAAACACTGTCTTTGCTCGTCTTAATAAGCAACCCCTTCTGTTATAGTGTTATTATGAGATTGCAGCAATTCAGTCACATTTTCAAGCTTCACTTCCAATACTAGTTCTTTGCTATTTCCACCATATCTGCAGTTTCTTCCTCCACTGAAGTCTTCAACCCTTCAAAGTCATCCATGATGTTTGGAATCAATTTCTTCCAAACTCCTGTTAATGTTGATATTTTAACCTTTTCCCATGAATCATGAGGTTCTTTTTTTTTTTTTTTAACATCTTTATTGGAGTATAATTGCTTTACAATGGTGTGTTAGTTTCTGCTTCACAACAAAATGAATCAGTTATATATATACATATGTTCCCATATCTCTTCCCGCTTGTGTCTCCCTCCCTCCCACCCTCCCTATCCCACCCCTCCAGGCGGTCACAAAGCACCGAGCTGATCTCCTTGTGCTATGCGGCTGCTTCCCATTAGTTATCTACCTTACATTTGGTAGTGTATATATGTCCCTGCCTCTCTCTCACTTTGTCACAGTTTACCCTTCCCCCTCCCCATATCCTCAAGTCCATTCTCTAGTAAGTCTGTGTCTTTATTCCTGTTTTACCACTAGGTTCTTCATGACATTTTTTTTCCTTAAATTCCATATATATGTGCTAGCATATGGTATTTGTCTCTCTCTTTCTGACTTACTTCACTCTGTATGACAGACTCTAGGTTTATCCACCTCATTACAAATAGCTCAATTTCATTTCTTTTTATGGCTGATTAATATTCCATTGCATATATGTGCCACATCTTCTTTATCCATTCATCCGATGATGGACATTTAGGTTGTTTCCATCTCCAGGATATTGTAAATAGAGCTGCAATGAACATTTTGGTACATGATTCTCTTTGAATTATGGTTTTCTCAGGGTATATGCCCAGTAGTGGGATTGCTGGGTCATATGGTAGTTCTATTTGTAGTTTTTTAAGGAACCTCCATACTGTTCTCCATAGTGGCTGTACCAATTCACATTCCCACCAGCACAGCAAGAGTGTTCCCTTTTTTCCACACCCTCTCCAGCATTTATTGTTTCTAGATTTTTTGATGATGGCTATTCTGACTGGTGTGAGATGATATCTCATTGTAGTTTTGATTTGCATTTCTCTAATGATTAGTGATATTGAGCATTTTTTCATGTGTTTGTTGGCAGTCTGTATATCTTCTTTGGAGAAATGTCTATTTAGGTCTTCTGCCCATTTTTGGATTGGGTTGCTTGTTTTTTTGTTATTAAGCTGCATGGGCTGCTTATAAATTTTGGAGATTAATCCTTTGTCAGTTGCTTCATTTGCAAATATTTTCTCCCATTCTGAGAGTTGTCTTTTGTCTTGTTTATGGTTTCCTTTGCTGTGCAAAGGCTTTGAAGTTTCATTAGGTCCCATTTCTTTATTTTTGTTTTTATTTCCATTTCTCTAGGAGGTGGGTCAAAAAGGATCTTGCTGTGATTTATGTCATAGAGTGTCCTGCCTATGTTTTCCTCTAAGGGTTTGAAAGTTTCTGGTCTTACATTTAGGTTTTTAATCCATTTTGAGCTTATTTTTGTGTATGGTGTTAGGGAGTGATCTAATCTCATACTTTTACATGTACCTGTCCAGTTTTCCCAGCACCACTTATTGAAGAGGCTGTCCTTTCTCCACTGTACATTCCTGCCTCCTTTATCAAAGATAAGGTGTCCATATGTGTGTGGGTTTATCTCTGGGCTTTCTATCCTGTTCCATTGATCTATCTTTCTGTTTTTGTGACAGTACCATACTGTCTTGATTACTGTAGCTTTGTAGTATAGTCTGAAGTCAGGAAGCCTCATTCCTCCAGCTCCGTTTTTCGGTCTCAAGATTGCTTTGGCTATTCGGGGTCTTTTGTGTTTCCATACAATTTGTGAAATTTTTTGTTCTAGTTCTGTGAAAAATGCCATTGATAGTTTGATAGGGATTGCATTGAATCTGGAGACTGCTTTGGGTAGTAGAGTCATTTTCACAATGTTGATTCTTCCAATCCAAGAACATGGTATATCTCTCCATCTATTTGTATCATCTTTAATTTCTTTCATCAGTGTCTTATAATTTTCTGCATACAGGTCTTTTGTCTCCTTAGGTAGGTTTATTCCTAGATATTTTATTCTTTTTGTTGCAATGGTAAATGGGAGTGTTTTCTTGATTTCACTTTCAGATCTTTCATCATTAGTGTATAGGAATGCCAGAGATTTCTGTGCATTAATTTTGTATCCTGCTACTTTACCAAATTCATTGATTAGCTCTAGTAGTTTTCTGGTAGCATCTTTAGGATTCTCTATGTATAGTATCATGTCATCTGCAAATAGTGACAGCTTTACTTCTTCTTTTCCGATTTGGATTCCTTTTATTTCCTTTTCTTCTCTGATTGCTGTGGCTAAAACTTCCAAAACTATGTTGAATAACAGTGGTGAGAGTGAGCAACCTTGTCTTGTTCCTGATCTTAGTGGAAATGCTTTCAGTTTTTCACCATTGAGGACAATGTTGGCTGTGGGTTTGTCATATATGGCCTTTATTATGTTGAGGAAAGTTCACTCTATGCCTACTTTCTGCAGGATTTTTTATCATAAATGGGTGTTGAATTTTGTCAAAAGCTTTTCTGCATCTATTGAGATGATCATATGGTTTTTCTCCTTCAATTTGTTGATATGGTGTATCACGTTGATTGATTTGCATATATTGAAGAATCCTTGCATTTCTGGAATAAACCCCACTTGATCATGGTGTATCATCCGTTTAATGTGCTGTTGGATTCTGTTTGCTAGTATTTTGTTGAGGATTTTTGCATCTATGTTCATCAGTGGTATTGGCCTGTTGTTCTCTGTCTTTGTGACATCCTTGTCTGGTTTTGGTATCAGGGTGATGGTGGCCTCGTAGAATGAGTTGGGGAGTGTTCCTCCCTCTGCTATATTTTGGAAGAGTTTGAGAAGGATAGGTGTTAGCTCTTCTCTAAATGTTTAATAGAATTCACCTGTGAAGCCATCTGGTCCTGGGCTTTTGTTTGTTGGAAGATTTTTAATCACAGTTTCAATTTCAGTGCTTGTGATTGGTCTGTTCATATTTTCTATTTCTTCCTGATTCAGTCTTGGCAGGTTGTGCCTTTCTAAGAATTTGTCCATTTCTTCCTGGTTGTCCATTTTTTTGGCATAGAGTTGCTTGTAGTAATCTCTCTTGATCTTTTGTATTTCTGCAGTGTCAGTTGTTACCTCTCCTTTTTCATTTCTAATTGTATTCATTTCACTCTTCTCCCTTTTTTTCTTGATGAGTCTGGCTAATGGTTTATCAATTTTGTTATCTTCTCAAAGAATCAGGTTTTAGTTTTATTGATCTTTGCTATCATTTCCTTCATTTCTTTTTCATTTATTTCTGATCTGATTTTTATGATTTCTTTGCTTCTGCTAACTTTGGGGTTTTTTTTTTGTTCTTTCTCTAATTGCTTTAGGTGCAAGGTTAGGTTGTTTATTCGAGATGTTTCCTGTTTCTTAAGGTAGGATTGTATTGCTATAAACTTCCCTCTTAGAATCACTTTTGCTGCATCCCATAGATTTTGGGTCATCATGATGTTCTTAATGACATCTAGAATGGTGAATCCTTTCCAGAAGGTTTTCAATTTATTTTACCCTGATTAATGAGAGGAATCACTATCTATGAAAGCCATAGCCTTACAAAATATATTTTTAAAATAAGATTTAAAAGTCAAAATTGCTTCTTAATATATGGGCTCAGAATGGATTTTGTGTTAGCAGACATGAAAGCAATATTAATCTTTTTGTATATCTCCATCAGATCTCTTGCGTGACCAGGTGCGTTGTCAGTGAGCAGTAATATTTTGAAAGGAATCATTTTTGCTGAGCAACAGGTCTCAACAGTGGACTTAAAATATTAGGTAAACTATGTTGTCAACAGCTATGCTGTCATCCAGGCTTTGTTGTTGCATTTATAGAGCATGGGCAGAGTAGATTCAGCATAATTCTAAAGAACTCTAGGATTTTCAGAATGGTAAATGAGCACTGGCTTCAAATTAAATTTACCAGCTGCATTAGCCCCTATCAAGAGAGTCAGTCAGTCCTTTGAAGATTTGAAGCCAGGTATTGACTTCTCCTCTCTAGCTATCAAAGTCCTAGATGGCATTTTCTTCCAATATAAAGCTAATAATCTTCACAGAAAATCGACTGTTTAGTGGAGCCACATTCATTAATTATCTTAGCTAGATCTCCTGGATAACTTGCTGCAGCTTCTACATCAGCACTTCTTGCTTCACCTTGTTCTTTTAGGTTATAGAGACAGCTTCTTTCCAAAACCTCATGAACCAACCTATGAGAGCTTCAAACTTTTCTTCTGCAGCTTCTTCACCTCTCTAACCTTTCATAGAATTGAGGAGAGTTAGGGCCTTGCTCTGGATAAGGCTTTGACTTAAGGGAATGTTGTTTGATCTTCTGGCTTGATCTTCTATCCAGACTATTAAAACTTTCTCCATATTGGCAATAAGGTTGTTTCACTTTCTTATCCTTCCTGTATTTCAATTTCCTTCAAGAACTTTTCCTTGGCATTCACAACTTGACATGCCTAGCTTTCAGCCTATTTCAGCTTTCAACATGCTTTCCTCACTAAGTTTAATAATTTCTAACTTTTGCTTTAAAGTGAGAGACGTACAACTCTTCATTTCATTTGAACAGTGACAGGCCATTGTAGGGTTATTAATTGGCCTAATTTCAATATTGTTTTGTCTCAGGGAATAGGGAGGATGGAGGAGAGGGAGAGAGAGAAGGGGGAATGGCCAGTTGGTGAAGGAGTCAGAACACACACAATGTTTATCGATGAAGTTCACTGTCTTTTATGGTATGATTCCTGGCTTCCCCGAACAATGACAAGAGTAATATCAAAGTCACTGATCACAGATCACCATAATAAATATAATAACTGTGAAAAAGTTTGAAATATTGCAAGCATTACCAAAATGTGGCAGAGCCACAAAGTGAGCAAATGCTGCTGGGAAAAAGGTGCTGATAAATGTGCTTGATGCAGGGTTGCCACAAGCCTTCATTTGTAAAAAGTGCAATATCTGTGAAGCACAATAAAGGGAAGCATAATAAAACAGGGTATGCCTCTATATTTTAGTCATTTTACAAATAATTTACAAATTTAAGAAAAATGATAATGAAAAACAAGCGTATTAGAAATTTTGGTAAGAAGTTAACATAGCAAACAAAATTTTATTCCAGATTTTCCTGGTTTTGAAAATATATAAATATATGAAAGTATATTTATAAACATAAATATTGTACCCTAACCATGCAAAATTTTCAAATGCAACTAACTGTTCATCACTGTAAATAATCATCCAGCTTGTAAATACTAATTCCAAATTTCAAAACATCTCTAAAATTCTAGCTTATTATTATTTCAGCTCCTTCTTCTTGTTTTGTCAAAATCAATACTTTTGAAAAATTTGAAGGCTCATCATTTTCTTGAAGAGAATTAACTATATTTTCTGCTCCATAATTGCAAAACATTTTTAGATTTATAAACACAAATTAGAATAATCAATGTAATAAGTTTAAAACAATCTGTATCATTTATTTACTTGTAGTCATCTCTACAACCTACCTCCAACATGTCTCCATGTGATAATTTTATTTTGGCAGCAAAAGATAGAGGCATTTGCTGCAAGTATCACTGACCAAAATAGGAGTGCCAGGCAAAAAGCACATATTTGGAAAGGGAGAAGAGAGAGGGTGATAAGATGTAATAATAAAAAGGATAGCTCACAAATTTTCTCTCTAATTTATATTTTTAAATGTTTAATGACAAGTCTACCATTCAAAGAGATAAACTTGTTCTAAATTTTAAACTTATTTTCCTACCAAAATAGGGTTAATTAATCTTATGGAAATCAATATTTATCATTTTTTCATTGTGTATATTTAGATACTTATTTGGTTTTCTTAGTTATTACTCATGATTTGGTTTCTTGTAGGTCAATAAACTTTGTAAGGAAGAAATACTATCTCATCCTCTTTTAATTTAAGGTGATTTTGTTGGGAAGAAGTTTCACTAAAACCTGCTCAGGTGGAGAGGTTTGTGACAAGGGAGGATGAGTGGAATCTTGTGAAAATCTAAGAAGTAGAATTATAACAGTGTTACAGAACTGAGCCTCTACCTTTTTCAGTGATTCCTGCAATAGTGCTGTGTAACAAACAGTCCCAGTTGCTATGGTTTAAAACAGCATTTATTCCTTGCACCCAAGTCTGTAAGTAAGCTCTAACTCCACTGGGCCAGTCTGGACTCTAGGCTACCAGAGGACTAAGGTATGTTCCTCTCACAGATTTCACTCTGGGGCCCAGATCTCAAGGTGATCATTGCAGCATAAGAAGCCAACGGGTCAACATAAGCGTGTTTATGCCTTCTGCTACCATTACGCCTGCTAATAGTCCACTGGCCAAAGTAATTCACAAAGCCCATTATCAGTGGGGTAGAAAAGAAGATTCCACACAAAGGGGGAGGGTACTGAAAGTTACATGGCAAACAGTGTGAATATATATTTACTGTTCATCAAAGTATTGGGACTCATAATCCAATCTACTACAGTTTTCATGGAGGGTGATGGGAGATTTAAGGCTATTCTGAGGCTCTTTGCAAGAATTTTGTAGTCTTAATTTGAGAGAATTACCTGTCATTTAACCTATGGTCCTTCCTTCTTTGTTATCCTCTTGATAGCAGGATCATTGACTCTAGCCAGTAATATGACCCATTCCTCGCATGTTGTACTGAAACTCCAAGGAGTCCAAAATGGCCATGTGACAGTATCAGTTTTCAATTTAGAGGAACTATTATTTGATACCATGACAGAGGCATCTCATTTTTAGATTTAAAACTTTTAGATATGCAGAGTTAGTGTCTTTATCAGAAGAGCCAACATCTTGAGTGTAGTTGTGCATGGTGGCAACTTTGCTCTCATGTTTTTTATTTTGACTATGGGAGAAACATTACTACCTATTGGTTATTTATTTGGATCATATGCTAATCTTATAGGGCAACCTTGCAAGTCAACAATTGTGTCTATAGGCATTCCAATATTTTATTAGGGCAATGGCTTATGGATGATAAATGCATGGTGTGACCAGGAAATACAATTTCAACTTTCCTAGGCAAGTGTAGTAAGAGAATATTTTCAACACACTTAAAAAACTGCTTAGTTTCCTTCAATAATGCCCTTAACATTTCATCAGAATTAGGTAATTCACTAGAAGCTGTGTTTGAGGCCCTGACCATGTGTTGGTTGTGTGACTTTATGTCACTTAAGTTTTCAGAAGGATACTATTCCCTTATTCACAAAATGGAAACAAACCTATTTGGCCTTTGCAGATTAAACTCATGCATTTATGTGCCAAAACACAGCTAAAAGTCCAGTAAGAAACTTTCTAGAAAGTTGGAACAAGAAAATGGGAGAAGAGATCAACATGGAGAAGTCAAGATTTTTTTTTGTTTTTAATTTTAAAAACATTTTTATAAAATTATGTATATGTAAGGTATACTGCATGATGTTTTGCTATACATAGTTTGTATACAGTTATTTGTATATAGTTAAATAATGACTTCAGTTAAGCAGATTAACATATCTATCTTCTCACATAGTTACCTATTTTATTTTGTTTGTTTTGTTGTTTTATTTTGTTTGTTTTGTTTTTGTGGTGAGAGCACCTGCAATCTACTGTCTTAGAAAATTAAGAGGGAAAGTGAATGAGTAGAAACTGCTTCATAAGATTGATGAAACATGAAAGCCAAGTGGTTTCCCAACAAAAGCAAATCCTTTGAGCTGTAGAAGGCCGGAAAATCTCAGGAACTGGAAGTTTCTTAAAATGTGAGATAGAAGAATGGTTGAAAGTCTGTATGGGGGTAGTTGAATACCCCAGGTACCTTCCCTAATAGGAAATAGGAGTTTTTCTCTCTAAAGGAACTGAATTAGAGGCTTGTGACTCAACCCTTGGCATAGCTGAGAGTGCAGGCTAGGTGGTGTGCTCAATAGAAAGGAATTAAGCAGATGTCTTCATTGTAATCATGAGACAATGTGATGGAGTTTTGATGTTTTAACTTGACAAACTGAATTCTTTTTCTAGTGTTTCTTGTTAGGTTGGGCTACAGGGACAGCTGGAGGACAGTTATGATGTAGCATGTACACACCTTCTCCCAGTTATAAAATCAAACTGTAATCTAAGTGCTGCAGTGAAGATATTTTGAAGATGTAAATAAAGTCCCTAATCCATTGACTTTAAGTTAATCAAAAAAGATTTTGGTAGCTCTACCTAATTAAGGTAAGCCCTTTCAAAGAGGCTTAGGACTTTATGGATGCAGAGACTCCAAACATCTGCTGTTTTTTTAATTGCTCTCTTTGCCCTTGGTTCTTCCTTCTAGACTGAAACATATAGACAAAAAATTCAACTGTGCCCATAGGGTTCCAGTCTGATTGTGATCTTCTCTTCCTGATTGCCTCACCTACGAACTTTGAACTTGCTTAGCCAATCCCAACAATTGTGTAAGCCAATCCCTTGTAATAAATCTCTTTATATGTACATATATAGATAGATATAGACCTATATCTATATCTGTATCCATATCTATATACCTATCTTAATCTATACATTTATATCTCCTACTGGCTCTGCTTCTTTGGTTAAACCATGACTTATACAAACCGTAAGTATCCTTCTAAATTAGCTTCCAGGATGCCCACAGGAATACTTGGTACTGCCACTTGGATGAAGAAGTGTGTCTCCAACATAATTTCTTATCCTCAGCTGTTCCACAACTGAGTCTTATCAGTCAACAACTCTTTTTCCCCATGTATGTCTTTGAGCAAAGTTTATTTCACATTAAATAGAAATGGACAGCCAAGAATCAGAAGACAACTGAGGAAATGGAGTGTGGGCAAGGATGTCGGGAAGAGAGTGATGGAAATGTTTGGTATCTTCATTGTGGGTGGTCAAATGGTCATATGGGCACATATATTCATCAAAACTCAACAATTGTATAGCTAAAGTTTTGCATTTCACTCTATATATTTTACCTTAATTTTTTTAAAAATGTGAAAAAAGAAAAGTAGAAGAGAATTGATAAAAAGAAATAGACATTAAATCTAGGATAGTCAATTGAACTAATAGAATTTCTAAAGAAAAGCAACTGAATAAAATTATAAATTAGGTTTTTTTTTAAGAAACGAAGGATAAGAATTCCCAGATTGAAATGGCTCCACTAAGAACCAGAATAATGAATAAGAAAAGACCAGCATCCAAGCCCCATATTGTGATATTTCAGAACTTTAAGTATAAAACTTTTTAAAGCTCTCATAAAAAAGAACAGATTGCCTACAGAAAATAAATAATTTGGATGTCTTCGTCTCTATTAACAGAAAGACTGAAGAGAAAAAAGTGGACAAAAGTCTTCATGATTCTGGGTGAAAGTTTTTCAATCTAAGGTAAGGATAAACCATTAATGAATTGTGAGAGGAAAAACAAATACATTTTAGCTTTAAAACGTCTCAAGGTGTAATTGTTCATGCTTCTTTCTCAGGAAGTTATCAGAGGATTTGCTCCACCCAAATCAGGACATAAATCAGGAGAAGAAAAACATTAAACAAGGATCTAGTATATGGAGATGGACAGCAATTACCCAGATGATGGCTGTACTGTGGTCCGGAAAACTGTCCAGTTTGGGACAAGAGGCCTGAGGGTTCAGAAGAAATATATGTTTTTAAAAATGATGATACATTTACCTGATAATATATATCATTATATTGAGAGAAGTTCAGAATAAAATTATTTGATAGGTACATATAAGAAAAATTATCACTTTTATTAACTTAAGGGGGAAAATAAATAAAAGCAAGGAGTTGAGGAAAACAGAGAAATAAAAAATTTAGTACTTTCTGCCATAGCTGTAAATAATATTTAAGTGGTCACGGTAATATAAGCACTAGATATTGATTTAACCAAAATTGTTTTATAACTCCTGTAAGTATTTCTGTGTGTTGGGGGAGGGGGTTCAGTACTTGATTCTTGTCTTCCATCCTAGGAGTCACTATGTAATGTCTACAGCTGAACAGTTGAGAAATAGCAATGCAAAAATACCATTTATAAATATGGGGATAAATACCAGAAGCAGTCAATGAGAGAGCTGAAAATGCTTTATTCTCAGGGTGTAGGTCTTGGAGGTGAAGGGTCAAGGAACAGCTATTTTTCATCTTATTGAACTTTACAAAACTTTTATGAAAATAAATATCAGGTGAAAACTAAAATAAGATAAAGAAATACTCAAGGGATTGCTCTAAAGATCAAATGTGATAAAGTGGCATAACCTTGTTAAACCGTAATTCACTACATAAGTATTAGTTGCTATTACTGTTGTCGTAATTAGAAGCACACAATGGATAGATCACCCTCATAGGAATCAAGATAACGTAGTTGTTGTCCTAGTCCTGCCATGAACCACCTGTGTGACACAGATCAAGTCACTCATGCACTTAAAACATCAACTTATTTAACTATGAGGCAAAATAACAATGTCTGCCTGTCCACTCCATAGAGTTCTGTAAAGCTCAAGTGTATATATATAAAAGTATTTCACTCACTGTAATTGGCTGTTCTTCTAAAGGACAATTATTTTCATCTCCTAAGATCTGTCTCACTAATTTGGATATGTGGGGAATTTTAAACTAACTTAGACTTATATTTTCCAAAGAGATTTACTTCTGCTTCCTGACACTGGTTTTCTGGGAGGTTTCGTTCATTCATTCATTCATTTCCAGAGAACTAATGTAGGAGAGCAGAAGATGCTCAAGTTGCTGGACCAGCCACCATTTCTTGTCCTAACCCCGCCTGTCACCCTGGCTCCTTGATTAATGGGGGTTTACTCTTATTGTCTGTATCAAGCAGGAAAATAGGAACATAAATATTTAACCTTCAAAAAGAGACTCATTTACTGGAAGTCTGACTGTATGAACCAGGGTTATAAATTTTTCTGAGGTATTTCAATATGCATAAGAGAATGAAACCACATGAATGACGGAGCTACCTTTAACCTTTGATTGTTTAAAAGCATAGTCTGTTTTTCCTCTCTTAAAAAAAGGGGACCTCTGAACATATACACTATTGTCAGACATACATGATGAAATTTATCTTTTAAAGCGGCCCCTGCTTTTTTTTCCCCCTGTGCACTGAAATTTATATCAAGTCTGTCAAGAAGCTGAAAGGAAATTATATTTTACAGCTGCCTATAGGCTTTGTTATGCTGAAAGAGAATCATTTCACTTTGCTCACAATAGATTGAAAGGCAAATTCTCATTCTTTGGCTGCCTGTCAATAAGAAGAGGGCAGAAGGGGGATATTCAGGACAAAGATAGGTGACAGAATCCTGGAGACCAAGGTCCATTGTGCTACTTATGTGTTCTTCCTGAGGGTTTACGTTTAATTAAAGGAATCTGTTAATCAGCAAAGATGAATTGAATTCCTTCTCTATGCACAATGCTGTCTTAGATGATAAGACAAAATTTAATTGAAGTAGATGTAGAGATTACAAAAAATGCTTACAGACCCAAACTTGGGAGTAAACAATAGCTGAAGCTGTAGGAAGGGGTATAGGAGTCTGAGGGTCTCTAACGTGCAGCTGGTTCTACATAATATTTTATTTAACCATTGTGATCTTCTGTTGCAGTCCTCATTCCACATATGAGGATATTGAAATTCAGAGTTTAACTTCCCCAAAGTCACTCAATTGGAAAGTGGCAGAGCCTAAAAGGAAACTTATTATTCTTGACCTGAGTTTATTTTCTGCCTCTTGACTTTCATTTAGATTTATTTCAACAAACACAGATTTACTGAACATCTAGTATGAATCGGTCACAACGCCTGACCTCAGGATATTTATAGTATTTTTTATTAAAAGAGATATTTTTATTATCATCAAATACCTAATTCACTGTATTATATTTATTGATGGCTAGAATTAACTTCATATTCACCTTCATTCAAGCCCTGATTTGGGAGACAGTTTTCTATCAGGTGAAACATTTATTTGTTGTTCAAGTTTTAGTTTTCCTACTCCTTGTCTTTCCTTCGTATTCCTCGTCTTAACGCATGGTGCCATTTTACACCCTGTTACTCAAAACACCATGCTAGGCACCATCCTAGAGTCCTCCCTTTCCCTCATTCTCCAAATGCAATGCACTACCAAATCTCATCTGCACTGAAAGTACCCATGAGCTTCTCATCACCTCCTTACCTCTGCTCCCCTAGAACACTTTCCTCCTAGATTCCAGGGCAACATCCTTCCTGCTTCCATTTTGCCCTAACCAATCCATCTTCCAAACAGAAGCTATGGCAATCTTTTTCAAACATCAAGGATTCCCTGTTTTGAACTCTCCCATGTTTTGTTTTGTTTCTGTTTGTTTGTTTTAAAACAATCTCCAAACTCTCTGCTATGGGCACAAGGTTCTGAACTGTCTGGCTCTTTCTGGTCTCTGCTTGTACACCACATCCCTTGCCCTTTGCCCGTAAGGTTCTACCTGCGTGTTCTGTGAGTGTGTCAGAGCCTTTTCCACACTTGGGCCTTTATACCTGATGTTCCCTCTGCTGGGAAGGCCCATCCCTCCCCAGCTCTGCTGAATGGCTGGATCCTTCTTAACCTTCAGGTCCTCACTCAAATGCCAACTTCTCAAAAAGACCCTAATGTCTTATTTATTATCCCCCCTATTACTCCGTGTCCCAACTTGTCTTCATAGTCCTAACAACAATCTGTAATTAACTTGATCATTTGATTATCATTGAAAGGCCCTGTCTGTTTTCTGTTATAGTTCCAGCATGGAGAACAGTGCCTTGCACCAAGAAGTTACAGAATAAATTTCTATTAAGTGGATGCATGAGCCTGGTTGCTTTAAACATTGCAGCTGAGGAGAATCATGAACTTATGTACTCTCTTGGAACCTGACTCTATTCATACGATTTATTCCTTTTTGATTTGACTTTCAGGCTTTGGACCTGCAGAAGTTGAGATGGGCTTCTGCTCTAAAAGAAAACGGAACAATCTGTCCAGTGTTCTCTTTCTAAGCCCCTGAAGTTGATGTTCTATTGTTCTGCTGTCATGCCGCTTTCACACAGCAGACATGGCTTGATGCCTGTTTTGCATCAGGCACAGGAGACGGACGGGGACACAGACATGAAGTTCCATCTGCCTACAGGGTAGTGAACCAGGTAAGGGGGTGAACATGGATACCAGGACGCCTGGGAGAAAATAATAGTACCTACCTCATAAGGTTGTTTGAAAGATTTAATGAGCTTATATTTGTAACTTCTTAGTGCCTAGTGTAAAGTAACTGCTATATAAATGCCAAAATAAAATCAAAAATAAATTAAAATATTCCCTTCCTTCCAGAAGCTGATAGGTTTTTGGTTGCTTATCACTGTTTGGTTTCAAACTCCATCAAAAATCTTTGCTAACTCTTCTCACTTTTCTTGCTCCTTTCCTGGCATATCTGTGGCCCCTCGGTCTCACTGCCTTAGTTTCTGGTCTGCTGATGGTTCTCTCCATTTTTCCTTTCATTTTCTCTTTTTTTCTAATTTGTTTATCAAACTAATAAACTGTGTATCTCTTCAGAGCAGAGACTGAAGTTATTTGTCCCTGTTTCCTCAACACAAAGCACAATGCCTCGCTCATAATAGATGTATGATGAACAAATGAATGAGAGAATAAAATGAATCATTGAATTATTCTAAGCTCAAACTGACACCTGGGCTCTGAGCCCGTGGCCTGTCCAGACCTCACTTCCTGCCCAGTCCTTTAAGATTTTCCTTCATGCTCTGATCTGGGTTTTTTGCTCTGTCTCTTTACTGCTTTAACTGTACACAGTTTTGTTTTTCTTGTTTGTTATTTGTTTTCCTAACACCATCACAGTCCTTCCTTATAGCTCATTTTGCTAAACTTTCATTTGAATTGATTTTTCTTTGTTACAAGAAACCCCTGCAGCTGAAATGGTACCATCTGACTCCAACTTTCTTCTGGAATTTTTTCGGTTCCTCCGTGAACTTAATTGTCTTTCGGTTTCTGAAAGCAGGAACAATATTTGAGAAGGCTTGCTTTTTAATCAGTGGAGTTAACATGAAAGTTTGACCTCTAAACCAAACCTTTAAACACCCAACTTGACAATTTATTACTTTGGCAGTTATTGCTATTGGACCAGCCGTAGGAACAAGTAACTCATCTAAAACACATTGTTTGCCTTCTGTTGCTATTAAGACAGGTGCAAGGATACATGACATCAAGCAAGCGGTTCTTTGGGCAGACAGTAAAACAGGCAACCTGGAGTTACCGTCAACACCCCTCAGGATGACCTCCTGGTCACGCCTTATCAAACTAGCCATGAAAACCGGTCTTTCGGTGAAATACAGAGCTTTTCTTGGAGATGGGAGTGGTTATGTACATTAATTCTACCTCTGTTCTCTCAGAGGTAACTATTCTCACCATTCAGTTTGAAGAATCAAATGTAGCCCAAACAGCAGAAGATCAAATGGAAGGAAAACTTAATTTAAAAATGTTGTTATTGTTGCATTGGTGTTTGTATGTACTAATTTGATTTCTGGTTAAACAGACAAAATTGTTTCTGTTTTATAAATGCACTTAAATAAGTCATGATGCTGATAGGGCTATTCCAGCTCTAAGTGAGACTTCAAAGTTGAACTTAAACATTGTAAAAGTTGCCATTCCCTAAAGTCCTGATTAGGTTGAAATGGGGTAAGTAGCTGACAGTTTCACATTTATTATTCTTCTGAGTGCATGAAGTGTTTGCAGCGTGAACGAGGGACCACATTTCTCTTATTGTAAACTAAACGTGTCCTTTCAATATAACGGCTTTAAAAGAGAAACTGTACTGGTGGTAATTTGGCAGGGGGGATTAGAAATCATAAAAGTTGGACGACATATTGTATAGATTTGACTGATGGCAAAGATTTTTCCTGAGGTCCTCATTACTCTCTTAATACACAACAAGATCATCTGCCTGTTTTCTAATTCATATTGACAATAACAACAGAAGTTTTGAGGGGTTACTAGAAGCAGGCCAACTGATAGCCTGGCAGTAAGAGCAGATTCAAATAAGAACAACAACATTTTTAAAAGTAACACTTGTAGAAAGGGAATTCTGTAAGGCCATTTAGTGTGGGGGTAAACTGTCTTCTTGAGGATTCTCCTATGGCTGCTTAATGCTAAATTTAATATTTAGTATAATGATTCCTAGAAGCAACTGCAATTATATTGGTATGTATTAATAAGGGATTTCACAGTTAGCAAGGGTTCAATCCCCAAATATTCAAAAATGGGTATGTGTGGCTGCTCAAAGTATTAAGTTTTAATCATCAGAAATTTTTCTCATTAGAAATATGTTATCCTCTAGTAATTCTACATAAGCATAGCAAAGAAATAATAATTAATAAAGATAATTAATAACCAACCTCCTTGAGAATTTACTCCCTTCCAGGCTCTGTTTGGAAGACTTTACATAATTGTCTCATGCAATTCTTACAATAACCCCTGAGGCACTAGTGTTTTTTTTTTGTTTTCTTTTTTCAGGAGGACACTGAAGAACAGAGAGGGTAAGCATCTTGCTCAATATGACACAGTAAAGGTAGAACTCAAATCTATATAAATACTCATGCTATAAACTCTATACCATATCATCTCTGAGGTCACAGAGCAGTCAGATTCCAAAGTTCCACTCTCTGAGTTCCAAGGGGGAAAAACATAAGTGGCATAAAAATATTGGTAATATGTGGGTTTCCCTGGTGGAGCAGTGGTTGAGAGTCCGCCTGCCGATGCAGGGGATACGGGTTCGTGCCCCGGTCCGAAAAGATCCCACATGCCACGGAGCGGCTGGGCCCATGAGCCATGGCCACTGAGCCTGCGCGTCCGGATCCTGTGCTCCGCAATGGGAGAGGCCCCAACAGTGAGAGGCCTGCATACCACCAAAAAAAAATTAGTAATATGTAATTTTACTGAAAATCCAGAAAACAAAAATAAATATATTTTCTGGAATTTTAGTGTAAATATACATCTTATATGGTACAATATATAATCAGGCATAATTTTGGCATCACAGTCAGCTTTCATAAATTAATGATTTAATGAAATAGCACTTTGAAACCAAGTGAATCAAATATTTTCTATAAGAAAAGGAAACGGGAGGCCAAACACTAGGAATCTTGTGGATGCATGCTTTACCTCTTCAAAGGTTTAAGAGGGAGGGGATATATGTATACATATATCTGATTCACTTTGTTCTACAGCAGAAACTAACACAACATTGTAAAGCAATTATACTCCAATAAACAAAAAAGAAATTTTAAAGAAAAAAGAGTTAATATCAAGAGACCCTGGTTCAACACTTTTGGGGATCCACTATAGACAACAGGAAATTCACTTGTGAATACTAAGGACTAAAAAGTTTAAGCCATATAAGTTCACGGGAGACACAAAAATGCCCTTGACATAGAGCAAAGAGTGGAGATTTGTGTAATATGCAAGACTTCCTGCCCCAAAGCCTTTGTCAAATAAAGGAAAAGAAGCACAAACCTTATTACCATTCCTCTTCCTAATTCTTATCAAGTTCAAATTCTCCAGCATGGCTCCCAAGTGCCTGCCTGATCTGGCTTTGCTCACCCATCATCCTCTTCCCTCCCTTTCATTTCAGATTCTTCAAAACTCCAGAAGTGCCCTGGACACTGTTAGGACATGCCTAACAGACTAACCTCAATTTCAAGTTCCAGTGGCTACCTCCCCTGGAAAGCCTGCTTTGGTGTAGATGCCATCGTGAGATCCTCTGGGATGCTTTCCTCCCATGGTGACACTTACCCACATGACTGTGGCTGCTCTTTGAAGCGTGCCTCTGGTCCTACTCTTCCCAGGTTGTAAACTCCATGTTCACAGGGACAGTGTCTGTTATGTTTGTCATTGTATCCCCAGTGCATAGCACATGAGAGACACTGAACAGGCTGTGTTTGAATGAATAAAAAAATGTAGGATTTAATTCTAATCTCCTGTTATTCTACAGAGGGTTCTGTTGATAAAGTTTGCTCCCCTATGTTACCTTGTTTACCATTACAAGAACACTGTGCCCCCTGAGATGGCAGCAGGGTGCCTGGGATTGTCAAGCCCACCTTTACCACACGTGATCCAACAAGGTAGGCTCTCCCCCTCCTAGTTTGTAAGTTTGTTTATCTGAGAGTTTTTCTAAAGAAATTAAAATTTCATTCTGTTGAGTATTTGATGATGATCTTTAATAAAGGGAATCACATTATATGAGCTGTCTGGAAATCCTGGGAGCTATGGCCCAATATGGACAAAGCTCTCCATTGCCAGCAAAGGCAGTTTCTGCCCACCCTCAGGCACCAGCACTAGAAAAGGTTCTACTGCCATTTGAATCCTTTTTACTGACAATCTCCCTTTACCACCGGGTTTTCAGGAAGCTTGACAGATATTTTTTTTGTTGTTAAATCTTATTCCTAAGCTTGGAGCATTGTGTTTCCCCTATTTATCATTCTGTCCTTGGTGTAAGTTTCTCCTCAAGGCCACTTTCACTCTTCCAACAGGCAGGCTCAAGTATATCTAAATCAAGACATGCAGGCATTATCAAGGCCCATTTACCTTCACTAATTAAAAGATGAGTGTCAGTGCTAACAGCTGGGTTCTGAGAACAGCATTGGAGCGACAATTACAGCAAAGGGCTTTTCACAATTTGGTACATTTCTTTTTCATCTTTCCCAGAAAAGCTTACAAAATAAGGCCCCAGCTCCTTATCATGGCATCCAAAATTGTCCACTTCTGGCCCCAAACTAACTTTTGGAAGTTTCATCTTTTTTAGTCCTGTGCACACACTGGATGCATGTGGGCCAGGCAGCTCTCCCCATCTGCAACTTGGTTCACATTTTTCCAACCTACCTGTTGAAATTATATTGACTCTTTTTTTTAATCGAAGTATAGTTGATTTACAATGTTGTGTTAGTTTCTGGTGTACAGCAAAGTGATTCAGTTATATATATATATACATATATGTATATTATATATATATGCAGTTATATATACATATATATTCTTTATCATATTCTTTTCCATTATAGGTTGTTTACAAGGTATTAAATATAGTTCCCTGTGCTATACAGTAGCACCTTGTTGAGCTATCTTATATATAGTAGTGTGTATCTCTTAATCCCAAGCTCCTAAATTATTCCTTCCCCCCCCTTCCCTGTTGGTAACCACAAGTTTTTTTTCTATGTCTGTGAGTCTGGATGGACCTAGAGATTATCATACTAAGTAAGGAAGTCAGACAGAGAAAGACAAATATCATACAATATCACTTATATGTGGAATCTGAAAACAAATGATACAAATGAACTTATTTACATTGACTCATTTTTTATGTTTAAAAAATTTTTTTTTATTGGGGTATAGTTGTTTTACAATGTTGTGTTACTTTCTGCTGTACAGCAAAGTGAATCAGCTATATGTATACATATATTCCTTCTTTTCTGGATTTCCTTCCCATATAGGTCACCATAGAGCATTGAATAGAGTTCCCTGTGCTATATAGCAGGTTCTCATTAGTTATCTATTTTATACATAGTAGTGTATGTATATGTCAATCCCTATCTCCCAATTCATCCCATCCCCCCTTCCCCCCTTGGTATCCATACATTTGTTCTCTACGTCTGTGTCTCTGTTTCTGCTTTGCAAATGAGATCATCTATACCATTTTTCTAGATTCCACATATATGCATTAATATATGATATTTGTTTTTCTCTTTCTGACTTACTTCACTCTGTACGAAAATTTCTAGGTCCATCCATGTCTCTACAAATGACTCTTTTTTTTTTTTTTTTTTTTTTTGTGGTACTCGGGCCTCTCACTGCTGTGGCCTTTCCTGTTGCGGAGCACAGGCTCCGGACGCGCAAGCTCAGTGGCCATGGCTCACGGGCCCAGCCGCTCTGCGGTAATGTGGGATCTTCCCGGACCGGGGCACGAACCCGCATCCCCTGCATCGGCAGGCGGACTTTCAACCACTGCACCACCAGGGAAGCCCTACAAATGACTCTTAAAGTCCGCAAGCACAGCACCATGCCTTAGCTATTCAACTTAGATTTTAGAGTAATTCCTAGGTGGAGTGTTTGCTTTGAAGAGAATAGATGTTCCCATTGATAATCATTTGAGGATGAAATTACTCCTGGGATGAAGACAAGGGACAAGAAGAGTTTAAGAGGTATTTCTCTTGGAATTGTGTCAAATTGTCACAGACTTCAAGTTGTGAAGACACCCAGAGCCTTTCTGGAGGGATCTATCCTTGGAAAATTGGAGGGATGTAAAAAGCAACGCATGAGTCTTGCCCAGAAAATTCCTAACATCAGATCACACTTTGGCAAATAGTTCAGAGATCCTGGAACTATAATAATATAGAATAATTGCAGTCAGGTAAATGGCAGCTTTTGTTTGTCAATTTGGAGAATAGCAAAATAAACACTTTGTTCAGGAAGAGATGTTGGAGATCCAAATTGACGTTGGAGCTTTAGTTTGCATTTCAACTAGGAACCCGGCAGCTATTCTGGGCACTCCCAGATTATTGTAGTTATTATTGTAGTTTGAGAACAAACCCTACTTGGTCCCCCAAGGCTCTCTGTGTCTGGAATAAACCATGTCACTGCTCTTGTGATCTCATTTAGAACAATAGAATATGTCTTTGTCTTAACAATACTGTGAATCCCATATACTCTTGAAGACAGTTGGAAAGGAGAGGCAAGTGTGCAAAGGGGATAAGGAACCTTCTGGAAGAGAAGATAAGAGAAAATATTTAGGCATCTTGCCCTTTTGAAGATCAACATTGACAGAACATCTCGCAGGATGGTGATACTCGATGTGAAATGCCAAAGGGCCCCCTCCTCCCAGTGGGAAGTCTAAAATGTGTGACCAAAGCTCAATATGAAAACTAAACTGTTGGCTTCCCTGGTGGTGCAGTGGTTGAGAGTCCGCCTGCCGATGCAGGTGACACGGGTTTGTGCCCCGGTCCGGGAAGATCCCACATGTTGTGGAGCGGCTGGACCCGTGAGCCATGGCCGCTGAGCCTGTGTGTCCGGAGCCTGTGCTCCTCAACGGGAGAGGCCCCAACAGTGAGAGGCCCGTGTACCGCAAACAAACAAACAAACAAACAAACAAAAATAAACTGAACTGTTTGGGGAGATACTGTTTCTGGACACAGAATGTGGCTGAGGTTAGAATCCTCTCCTAACCAAGCCATGGGGACTGTGCTTTGAGAATCATGGCTCTGCAATAAAAATAAAATCTACAATATTGTCATTGTTTCTCCAGCCTTATGCTGGGCTGAATGGAGCTTAACACCAGGAGGGCCTCTATTCCCTACTCTACACCTGGAGAAGTTCGTGCAGGAGAGAGACTCATGGAACAACAATACACTAGAAGGAAAGACCTGTGGGAAGAGTGATCTGAGGCAGGGGAAACAGCACACACTAAAACCCAAGGAAGGGGTGAGTTTGGATCACAGGAGAAAATAGAGAAGTGGCAGGCCCAGGTATTTTCAATATATTTATGAGGCACATGCTGGCACACACACAACCAGTACTCATATCTTGATGCATTTTTTAAATGATTTATTTTGAAAAAAAAATTGCAGTCACAGGCAGTTATAAGGCACAATACAGAGAGATTCCAAGTACTCTCACCCAGTTTCCCCCAAGGGTTACAGCTGGCATAACTACAGTACAAGATCACAACCAAGATATTGACATAGATACAATCTACTACCAACAGTTGCCCAGTTTTAAACGCACTCATTTGTGTGCGTGTGTGTGCATTTATGTGTGTTTACTTTAAAACAATTTTGTTACCTGTGTAAATTACCTGTCAAGATTCAGAAGAGTTTCATCACATGAATCCCTCCCTCTACTGTTTTATGGTCACAGGCCCCTCTATCCCATCTACCCCTAATCTTGGCAACCACTAATCTGTTCTCTCTCTAATTTTGTCATTTCAACGATGTTCTATAAATGGAATTATCTGGTATGTAACATTTTGGGATTGACTGTTTTCATTCAGCATAATTCCATTGTGATTCATCCAAGTTGTTGCACATATCAATAGTTTATTCCTTTTTTATTGCTGAGTAGTATTCCATTGTGTTGATTACTGCAGTTTATTTAACTTTTCACTCATTAATAGTTATTTAAGTTGTTTCTAGCTTTTGGTATTTATGAATAAAGCTCCTATAAATATTCAGGTATAGATATTTGTGTAACCTAAGTTTCTATTTCTCCAGTTCAGTTGCTAAGTCATATGGTAAGTACATGTTTAGTTTTATGAAAAATTGCCAAACTCTTTTCTAGAGCATTTCCTGTCAGCAATGTGATGTTATCATTTAAAAAAAAATTATCCATTCTGGTAGTGTGTGATGATATCTCACTGTGGTTTTAATTTGCATTCTCCTAATGGCAAATGATATTAAACATCTTATCATGCTTATTTGCCCTCTGTATATCCCTGTCAGTGAAATGTCTGTCTCTGACTTTGGCCTAGTTTCTAGTTGGATTATTTTGCTTCTTACATTTTTTTTTTCCAGTACATATACATGTATCTACTCTTTTTCAAATTCTTTTTTTTTCAATACATATACATGTATTGTTTTTCAATACATATACATGTATTTTTTAAATACATATACATGTATTTTTTAATACATATACATGTATTTTTTCAATACATATACATGTTTTTTCAATACATATACATGTATCTACTCTTTTTCAATTTTTTTTTCAATACATATACATGTATCTACTCTTTTCAAATTCTTTTCCCATTTAGGTTATTACAGAGTATTGAACAGAGTTACCTGTGCTATACAGTAGCTCCTTGTTGGTTATCCATTTAAAATATACCAGTGTATACATGTCAATCCCAAATTCCCAATCTATTGGGACCTTATTGGATTGGTGTTATTAGAAGTTCTCCTGCTGAGTAGCTGAGTAGTCTTAGGTATACAATTGCCTATTTGGTTGAGCTTTTTATTATTTCAACAGTAAAATCACTAAAGAGCAGGTTTACATGGTTTCAGGCTGGATGACTGTGTGTTCAGAATGCCTGAGATGGAGTTGATCTTGGAAAGAGGCTCCATTAATTTATTTGAACACCCAACTCATAGAACAAATGTGTGGATACTTAGCTCCCTAGGTTAGATACCTGGCCACTGGACAATGAGCTGGAGGCTGGAGATAGAATAACTGTATGGCTAATTCAAAAAGAAAAAAAAACAACTCATCTGGACAATGGAATACCTTAGAAATAATGTACTATTTAGTTTTTGTTTTTTTCTAAAAGAAAAACACATGCACAATTGTTACCTCAGATCAGAAGAACATGGGAGTTAGCAGAACGAAGCAGGACGCTGTGGAGCTCTTGGGCACAGAAGCCTTTCTGTGTCCCCAGTTTCTTGTTTGTAGGGAATTGGTTTCAGCCTCCATGACCTTCCCTGAGTTCCAAGGGGCAGGTTCAAACAGTTGCTAATAAGGGAAGGGAGGAGATGCAGTGACAAGAGAAGAGCAGTCAAATGGTGATGCAGCCTTGGGGCCGGGTCCTTGTTCCACCTCACAGGATACACATAGCAATATCTTTGAACTCTTCTGCAGAACTAAAACCCCCAATGAATGGAAGATGTTAACTAGTTGATGAAGCACTCTTCATTCCAGAGAGAAAGTCACAGCTTGATAACCTCGAGAACCACAGAAGCTCATCAGGAGACCACCTGAGGCCAATTTAAAAGAATGCAGGCCCTGCACACAACCTGTTCCTTATCAGCAACCCCACCCTTGAACCACTGCTATACAACTCCTCACCAAATCCCCCCAAGTGGGGACACACAGTTTTTGAGGACGTGAGCCCACTGTGTCCCGCTTTGCCTGGCAAAGCAATAAAGCTATTCTTTTCTACTTTACTCAAAACTCTGTCTCCGAGAGACTTGATTCAGCACTGGTGAACAGAGCCTGAGTTTTCGGCATCATTAGAAAGTCAATAGTGATTGCAAATGAGAGCAAATTAGCCACACTAGTACTATGGAATACCAAGGCATCCTACTGGAATACTGGTCTTGATAATGCTGTATTATTGAAAGTGTGGTGTGGTTATCCTCATATTCTACACTACCAGCTTAGAGGAAGCCAGCAATGGAGGCTGTGGTTCCTTGTGCTTCCTGCTAGAATACCCCCAGGAAGGATCATTGAGGAATAAGTTTGGAGGTCAAATAAAGTATCCTCAGGGAGAGCAGATTAGGCTGCAAAAGAATGGATCTGGTGCTGGAAAGGGCATGTGATTAGGTTCCACTAGAAGGACTAAGAACCATGCCAGGGACCCTCTCCCATCACTTTCTAGGCCTGTGGCCCCTGATCTCATCACCATACTCTGCTCCTGATTTCCTTAACACGTCTTCTAACACTCCTCTGGAGTGTTCTCTGGGAAACACTTTTCATTAATGCACATTACAAAAGATGCTTAAGGTTTCCCTGGTGGCGCAGTGGTTGAGAGTCCGCCTGCCGATGCAGGGGACGCGGGTTCGTGCCCCGGTCCGGGAAGATCCCACAGGCTGCAGAGCGGCTGGGTCCATGAGCCATGGCCACTGAGCCTGCGTGTCCGGAACCTGTGCTCCGCAATGGGAGAGGCCACAACAGTGAGAGGCCCGCATACAGCAAAAACAAAACAAACAAACAAAAAAAGATGTGTAATTTTATTAATAACCTGAAAAATGGAAATTTAAATGAAAAATATAATACTTTGGAATGAGGAATGATCTTGAACAAGAACAGATGTGACAGATTTGTTTCTAAAGTGTGCACCTTTGTTCTTTTCCAGATTGTAAGGTAGACTATAATTCTCGGGCACAACAGAGATATAAATTATAACTCAGTATTGTGATACTTAAAAATAGCACTGTACAATGGAATTGCAGCTGCTAGACTTCCTTTAGCAGGCTGCATGTGGATGAGGACCCATGTGGGTGTGCCCCATACCCTAGATTTGGAGGCGCCCCCTCTGGCTTTGGAGCTGGACTGCCCTTCACTGCCTGGTGATAGAAGCACAGACACTCAGAGGTGGGAGACATTGACAATGCCCTCTAAGATAAGCTTCAAATGACTCATGAATTCTTTACATTATCCTTGGGAAAGAGAAAGCCAAGATTTGTTTGAAAAATCTTTTGAGAAATTTACTCAGTTCTCCCCAGTCCATTTATGCTTTCAATCTGTGCTTTTTTTTTTTTTTTTCCCTTTTACTGAAGTAAAAATCACTGCCTGGTAACTTCTTGACAGAAGCTCTATGCTCCAGAATACTCAGAAAAAGTTGAAACCTGCGTGCATATGACAGGCTTTTAAAAATGTGAAGGCAGTTCTCGCGTCTTCCTCCCCAAGCTTTCCCTTTTCTAGATGAAATGGCTGCTTCTATTTAGTGAATGTGAGCTGTGCAAGGCACATGCTTGATATGTTACCCGAATTGTCTCCTGAATCCTGTCAAGAGCACTGCCTGGGAGAGATCATTATTGACACTTCAAGATGAGGAAACTGAGGTTCAGAGAGTCTATGGTCTCATGTCCCCCAGCTGTGTTAAGGCTGAGACCAGAGCCACCAACTATTTACTGCAGAGCTGATGTTGCCCTCATGCAGCTTGACCCCATGGCTAAATACCCTCAGTTCCTTTAACCTTCTCCTCATCTCCAGACCCTATATTATCATTGTTCTCATCAACACCTCTGACAGTGGGCATTTCTTGTTTTCTCTGCCTTGCCTCTGGCTTCTGTGAGAATGACTGGTCCCCACACTCAGCCAGAGGGTTACTTAGGAGCTGGCATTTGCATGTGTGACTCCATGACCTTTACCACATTAGACTTAGACAGGGGTGGGAGCCTTACCCAGGCCAAATATAGTCATCATTTGGGATTTTTAAAATTAAAAAAAGTATATTTTAGCTGGAAATTTGAGGTACAGGGCATCCATTTTTGATGATAGTAAATGTTAAGACATAAAAAGTCAGAACTGCTGGCAACCACCTTATAGAGAATAAGAACAGTGATGACAAGCTGAAGGAGCAGAGGTATGAAAAGAAGACGGGTGTGTGTGTGTGTGTGTGTGTGCGCGTGTGTGTGCGTGTGTGTGTATGTGTGTGTGTTTGTGTGTGGAGAGAAAGAGAGACAGAGACAGAGACAGAGAAATCAAGAACAGTGTTATTACCAGTGTTTCCTCCTAGTTGTTTCTAATGAAGCTCTATCCCACTGATGGTATATTCAACATTTGATTTTCACGAGCCAACCTCCTTAATACAGCTGTCATTGGGTTTTTCTTACTGATAAACATCAGAGTCCTAAGACCAAAGTAAGGTATTATATGTGACAGACCCTAAAATGTGGAATTAGCAAAGTGCAGGTGGGGTGGGATGCAGTGAGAATCCTTCTGTTTCATGCTAAGAAGTTAGCTTTGTCTTCATTATGCCACAGCTCAGCAGTTGGTTCAACTATTGCCTGTAGTCCCTTGGGACTCAGACCATATGCCCATGAAGTCTGTAGCTTTAGGCAAGTTGGTATAAAAATGTTGAGATATTGAGTTTGCCAGCTACTCCTTGCCTTCAATAAGGTGCCTTCAATAAGGTGCTGCAAGATAGCTCCAGTGAAGCTGACTTATTTGAAAGCAAATAGGAAAGAACAAGACTGGTGTATGTACCCAAAAAGTATAATTTTCAAGATCTAAAAGAACATAACTTTCATTCAAGTACATTGTGATCATGTATCAAAGTTTTTTGCCTTCTAAGAAAGTCATGAGAAAGTTTCTTTTTCTTTTCTTTTCTTTTGCAAACTACATATATAGCTAGCAAAAGAAAAACAAACGCTGGACACAATATTGCTAAAGTCAATGAACAGTGGTTGATAGCATTCAGGGCAATTAAGCTATAACCTTTTTAAAAAGGGTCATCTTTTTACTGGACAGAAAGCATTTTCATCATTATAAGACAGAAACTATTTGCATTGCTATCTAGCAATCATTTGCATTGCAGTTGGGCAAAAATCACTCATAGTTTATCAGTTTTCTACAATCAAACATCAGTCTTTAAAAGGTTGCAAAATATCTGAGGGCAAAGAAATAATAAATGTCCAGATGATCCTCAGATAAGCTTATTAGACAATTCCCTAAGTTGATAACGAAGATCACTCTGTCTCTCTTATTTGTTTGCTTTACTCGCAAGTATTAGACGTTTTTTATTATCAAAACATAATATTTGTACAAAATGAAGCACGTCCTGTGTAGAAGATCAGCAAATTTTTGCCTTACCCTAAAGCTACAGCACTGATTTGAAATCCTGGCATCTTTAATTTTGAATAGAGATATTCTAGAAGAACCAGAAGCATCACAGAAAATCAGATTCACCTTGTCCATACAAGTGCCTATTCACATTTACCCTCTTCCTTACAGAGACTCCTGGGGACTCTCATCAGCCTGGATCAGCTCTCTTTTGGGCAGCCTGGATTATTTTTTCTCTATTGTACCCCAAAGTAGAGTATCTAAGTCTGGGACTAAGAAACTGAAACTAAAGTGCAAAATCCAGGTTCAAAAGGTATGACAAAGCCATATGCAAATGCTGTTGATTGTTGGCAAGCTTAGGAAGGTCATCATTTTCAAACTGATACACAGAGGACTAAGTTTTCATCAGAAGGACTTTGACTGATTAATCCTGATAGTGGTAGCACTCAAATTTTACTGCATATCAGAACTATTAGGGATCATGTTAAAAGGTCAATTGCTAAGCCCCATACCTAGAAATTTAGTAGGTACAGGTTAATGCCCACTAATCTACATTTTTATAAGTTTTAATCTTCATGGATTCAGAGGCTTGTGGTCTGGGATACTACTTTAAACCATTCCTTAGGTCTATACTAGATACAAGTACTCACAACCACTGTAAATGCAACGCTAGGAGAGCACACTCCTCACAGGAGGGTATTCCCCATTCTCGCTTTGGTATCTGCCTATTAAAGACAGTGAATGAGGAAAATATCACACTGGACAAAGGATGGGGAAGCCAGGTTGGCTGATGTAAGAATTCATTTCACTATTAAGAAAGTAAATCAACTAATGGGCATCCAGCGGCTTTTTTGACCATACCTTTTCTCTTTACACTCCTTATTGAAAGGAAATGACATATAGTATAACAGTGAACACAATTTGCTATTTCTACTTTTCTCTTTTGCTAAGTGAGAATCTTACTGTACTTGTTTCTTGTTTTTCCTTCACCATTATACATCAAATATTCTGAGCTTAACATTTCAGATTTAGATCATCTATTTCAGATGTATAAAGGGCTATATGTAGATTGACTAAGATTAAACTGTGCAAGGAATATAAATACCTCTGAGAGAAAAGAGTGGGCCTAGGAAATTGCCTCTGGATGAGCTAGTAATTTTGGATTTAGATCAGTCCTATTTGGAAGGGCTGGAGATAAATACATTTGCTGTAGTACATAATATTAAGAAAAATTATCCAATACTTGAAAAGAAGGGAAATACTCTTGCATGTTACATTGAAGCCATGCTAGAGCAGTACAGGGCATTGTAAACAACATCATGTATATGAGAAGAAGGATACATGATTACTAGGAATCCAAGGGGTTGACTGTAGTAGAAATATTTTAACTTAATCACCTGATTAATTAGTTTATTTATGTTCTCATCTTCTTCAGGTACATTACCTCTTTCCTTCTGGGGATTGTACAACGCCCAATTCTAATGACGTGATTCTCATTGTACATATACAGGACTGTGCTTTTCTGTTACAGTAAACTGATCCAGGGGAAAGCGTTCAATTGAAGTTGTACAAAGAATCGAACAAAAAAGGTCTTCCCTAGGATTGTTTAAAAATAATATTTCAAAAGAAATCTTTTGAAATCAGGTAATCTCTCCTAGAGGTGAGAGTTGTCAGATATTCAACACAGGATTTGTTAGTTTCCTGGTAATCATTTGTGACAAAAAAATAATTGTTAGGAAGATCATATCTCATTGCTTACACTTTGATATTGAGACTATATTTTAATTGAGAAAATGACTCTGTCAAGGTGCAGTTAACAATTTAATTCTAAAGGGAATTAAAAGATGGAATGGGGCAATGATAACAGTGTCAGCTTTGGGCGGGAGGGATGGGTGTGACTCATACATCTGTGGGGAGCTATTCGAGTGAACCTGGGCAAATCCCTTCATCTATATAGTAAGAAAGATTACTTTAGGGTTATCCTGAGGCTCAAGTTAATTGAGGAACTAGCTTCATGCTACAAATACAATGAATGAGAATATGAGGTGAACAGAGTGAGGGGAGCTATCCTCTGGCATGTTCTATCACAGAATAATTCTTTATAACAACAGCTACCAGCTACTCACAGCATGAAATGTGTCAAGAGCCATACCATACACTTCATATATAATTGTTTATTTCATTTAACCTTACTCTCACTCTGTAACCTGGATCTTGTTATCCAAAATCGAAAGACAAATAATCTGAGGCCTAGAAAATTTGAGTAGTCTGAGTAAAGTGCCACCTGAAAGTCCGTGCCTGGCAGTGACACCAAAAGCATGAGACATAAAAGGAGACATTGACAAATTGGACTCCTCATCAGAATTAAAAATCCCTGCTCCATAAAATACCCTGGGAAAAGGACGAAAAGACTAGCTACAGACTGGGAGAAAATATTACCAAATCATGTATCCAACAAAGGACTTCCATTGAGAATACTTAAAGAACTCTCAAAACTCAACTATTGAAACAAATAATCCAATTAGAAAATGCACAAAAGACATGTACAGACAATTCAGGGAAAAAACATGAATATGGCAAATAGGTTGGGCAAAAGATGTTTAGTATCATTAGACAGGAGGGAAATGCAAGTTCAAACTACAGTAAGATGATGCAACACAACTATCAGAAGAACTAAAATTAAGCAAATAAAAGATAACACCAAATGCTGGTGAAAGTATGGAGAAACTGCATCACTCATACATCGGGAATGTAAAATGGTAGTCATTCTGGGAAAGAGTTTGTCAGTTTCTTCAAAAAAGTCAACATGTACTCACCATATAACTCATCCACTGCACTTTGGGCATTTATCCCCGAAAGTGAAAACATATATCACAAGAAAACCTATGCATGAATGCTCGTAGCAGCTTGATTAATAATAGCTCAAACCTGCAAACAGCTCAGATGTTCTTCAACAGTACATCTCACGTACCTGCGCCTGAGATAATATTTCATCAAGCTAGCACACACACACACACACACACACACACACACACACACACACACACACACACATACTCAAGTAAGTGTATGTAAAACTAGTGAAATCGGAATATGGTCAGTTGTTTATTGATGTCACTTTGTTGTATCAATTTCTTGGTCATGTTAGTTTACTATAATACATAAAATCTTACCGGGGGGAAAAGTGGGTGAAGGGTACATGGAATCTCTTTACTATCACTGTATAACTGCATGCTGATATTCAAAACTCTTAAAAATAAGTCTACACTGTACAGTAAACACTCTGTGTTCACATCTGGGACTCTGCTTATTTGGTGAGTGACACTGGGCATTTTACCTAAGCTTTCATGGCTACAGTTTCCTCATCTGGAAGATGGGAATAGCCCCAGTAGTACTTAAGTCATAGCAGTATTGATCAAGTGGTGGTAATATGTGTACAGAACTCAGTACATTGCCTAGCACAGAGTCAGCAATCAATAAATTTATTATTATTAAAATAGTAAAAAAGAGTGCTAAGATTTGAATGTGAATCTAATACAAAATTTTATTTTATTAATAGTTAAAATGACAGACATGCTGATTATTCTTTCCTCTAATTTCCTTTAAACATTATCCATATTGGGTGCCATCCCCCCAGATATTCTAATTTAGTTGGCTTGGGGTGAGTTCCCCAGCAATTGGCTTTTTGTTTGTTCTTTTTTTAATGCTTCCCAGATGATTCTAATGTGCAGCCTTGGCTAAGTCCCACTAAGTGTGCATAATGGTTACGTTTTTATTTTGTTGGTTTAAAAGTTTCAAGTTGAATTAGTCCTGAGTTTGGTGACATTGCCAGTTTTGTTTTCCCTGCTGTGGCTAAGGACACAGTTTCTCAGAGGAATACTCACCTAAATAATTGTAACCACCCCTGGATGCGTGTGGCTTTGAGGTCATTCCTAATCCATAGCTTACTCCTCAATCAGATTGAGGGAGCATTTTCCCAGGAGGATGCTGGCACACCTCAAGGAAGAATCAGCCACCAGAGCATCAACTCTCAGTTCTGCTAAGACTGGGCAGACATGAATGAGAACATTGAGAGGAGAATTTCTCCCACAGTCACCTATGAAGGACAATTCAGGGCCTCTCTTATAGAGCAAATTATGCTTTTCCATTCATACTAGTAAAAGGCAGACAAAAGACATGGGAAATATTCTAACCAATACCACTTGGCTGCTTTTGGAAGAGAGATTTAAAAAGAAGAAAACCTCTGTTTTTCAGTTTTTTGATATTTTATGTATTCTAACAAAACAGAGGATAGTACTATGAATTAAAAGCATTTTTTTTGTTTCGCTTTCTTTTATTTAAAAAAATGTCATGGAATTAATATAAGGACAATCTAACTTATTTACTTATTTCATATAGAACCTCTTGATTCCCCATCTGCCCAGCCTCACGCTGAACACACACACACTGGGGACCTTCAAAGTAGGTGCCACAATCCTCTCCCAGCCCCCTCACTGTACGTGCAGGCCATCCTCCTACGAAGAGCTGAAGTGTCCTCTCCAACCTTGAACCTGGATTGGCCCTCAGACTTGCTGTGACCGCATGGCTTGTGACAGCTCCAAGTCTATCCCTTAAGAAGTTTACAAGATTCTGACTTTGTTTTTTGGAATTGTCAACAGGATGCTTGGGGGCCCCTGCTGGAAAGAGGCCATGTGGAGAGGCCTTCGAGAGGAAGTACCATCTAGAGGAAGAGGCTGTGAGCAGGGGAGTCTGGTCTCACCCCAAGTGAGAACCAAAGCCCACATGGGTGTGGGAGGCCTGCTTTGTGACCTTACAGCCCAACCCAGCACCAGCTGACTGCCACCTCCTGAGGGGTTCCTGTGAATGGTGTGGGGAGCAGGACTGTCCAGACCAACCTCAGAAGCATGAGAAATAAGAAGTCATTCTGGTTTTATGCCACTGAGTTTCAAAGTTGTTTGTTAAGCAGCCATAGATAGCTGATAAACACATGCCATCTTCCTGATTTTAGGAAGAGCTGATGCAACTCATGGTCACAAATATTTTGATCAGTGCTCATTTGTACTCAGTGTCTAAGAATTCTGTTATGCTTTTCTTAAGAAACATAGCTCTTGATGTTATCAACTTAAACACACAGGAACATATACCACCAACCACCAGCACTGCCCACACCACCAGCACCACCACCAGCAATAATAACAAAAGTAGCAACTTGCTTTGAGTGTCCAGCTGGAGAATGAGAATCAGTGATTATGTTATAGAATCAGGGATGACTCAACTCAGAGATATAAATGTTGGTTTAAACTCTGGTTTACTGTGCCTGAGATGGGTAGTTCATAGGCTCCATGGCCTGGCTACTCAAGAATGGTTCCTCAACACAGATTACACATTTATTCCCTCAATATTCTTTTTTTTTTTTTTTGCTAAGTTATATTAATATATATTCATCAATAGATCAATTTGAAAAATGCTGAGTTCTGTTAATTACACTATAGACCTGTGGTAAAAATATGTTTGAAGACAAGCAATGTGAAGAAAGGGAGAAAACATTTCATAGTACAGATGAGATGCCACATAATACAAAGCTGAGACAGAGCAAACTTATTTTGGGCTCCAAAATCGCTGGGATGTAGCCATGAAGTTAATACTCATGTTGCTGATGAAGGGTGTCAAACTGAACACTGTGGATTATTCTAGGCCATTAATAACCACAATCTGCTTGGGATAACCATGGCAACACCAGTAGCTAAGTACAGTACAATCACCGTGATTACCATAGAATTAGCACTAAACAAATGTTTATTCTTTTCCTAAACAGAAGTATTATTATGATGAGAACAGTTTCCTATTTATCCCAGGTTTTCTCCTCATCACTCCTGCTCCAAACAATGGGAGGACACATCTTTGCCTGACATTTCTTTCTGATTTCTTTTCCCAAGAACCAAGGAGGGTGCAGGGCTGGCCTTTCATTTCCCTTCCCCTCTTGCCTCAGTCTGACACACTAGAAACCATAAAACACACATTGATCCATTGATCACTATCTGGACCCCAGGATGGGATGCTATGTGCCTTGAAGCTTCAGATTCAAATAACCAATCTGAATTGCTTGTTAATTGAAATCTCGTAAATTTTGATTTCTTTAGTAGTCACAGAGCACAGCCCCACGTGCTCCCAGCATATATGCTTCATGGGGAGGGCGACACATCCAAGCCCAGGGTGTGTTACCTACCTCTGTCCACCCTTTCATGGTGGGCACCTGACAAAGACACAGCCAGCCAAGGTGTCATGCCGAGGGCCGGCCAGTGGAAGCTGAAGTCTAGTCACAGCCTCTCTGCTTGCTGGCCTTGTGAGCCCTGACGACAGCTGGTACTCGGCTGTCCCCAAAACCCCCTTTCACAGTACCCAGCATTGCACTTCCACAGTGATTGAAGCAATTAGCTGCCGAGCGGCTGATGTACCCCGCAGAGGGCTGGTGGCTCGTCTGACACATCTGGGCACTGAAAGTAATTGAAACAGCTGCTTCTGCCCATATGGCAGCAAAAGCTGGTCGTGCAGAGTCTGCTGCCTGGGCTGCACCAACCTCGGGCAAATTAGCCGTCATTAATCCCGGGATCTGACCAGCATATGCAGAACCACTAATCAAGACAGCTGGGGGCAGGGGATGCTGAGAAGAAGAGTCCCTTTAAGATTTCTAAATGACATCCCAGGTAAAATATATATATATATATATATATATATATATATATAAAAAAAATAAATAAAACACACAAATCCAAATTACAGCCTTCCTCTTCCTGAGCACTTTCACTCCCCCCTCCGCCCCCCACGCCCGATGAGGACGATCTGTGTCAGCTGGTGTCTTCTGTTAGAGATTGCTAAAATTTAGTACAACTTTCAGCTAATGTAACACTTCTCAGTGCAAGCCTGGCACCCCATTGCTTATAAATAGCTTGGCGCGTGGAGAGTGAGAATGGGGTATTGCGCAGCCTTGGTGCTCTGCTTCTGAAGCCAAGGGAAACACAGTAATCACAGCCCTGATGGGAGAAAGCGAGCCACACCTGACCCAGGCGGGAGAGCCCAGGTGTTCTGCCTTCCCTCTGGCAGGCACGATGCTGACATTTGGAGGGATTGGGTTTCCATCTCTGGACCTCAAAGGGCTGGACCATCCTTGATAGGGAATTTATAGACTAGGGTTTGATTGCTGCAAGTGGGCCTTGGTGACAGGTGAGAGGTCAGGTGCCACCTGGAAGGTAAAGGGGAGCTCTCTCATACATGACACTGAGATTTATGATAGGACAGAGACTGTAGCTTCAAAAGACTGTTTTGCCTCAACTTCTGCGTTGTGGGATGGGGCAGGCGGCTGTCTCATTTACACCCTACCAACGGTGGGCGTCATTATTCAGATGGCTTGTCATTACGCCTGACAACACCCCCATGCATTAAAGAGGTGGTGCCAGAGCCTCTGGGTTGGGGTGGTGAGCGGATGTGTAATCCCAGAGGTGTGAGTGCACTGTGGGCTTTATGCACTGAGTGTGTCACTAACCCTTGAGGCCAGAGGGACAGTCCAGACATGAAGGTTCGTTTCTTTGAGAAATTTCTTAGATTGGAATAAGAAAATAGAGGTGCTGTTAGATTCATCCTCAGTTACCCTGGTTCCTGATTTCATCTCCGAATTCCACAGGGAAATACCTGCTCTGGGACAGGAGCTCTTGTCTCCACTGTCCAGGTCACCTGCCTTCCTGGTGTGGGGAATGTTGACTCTTTCTCCTGATCGTTATTCACTTGTGCTGAGCTGTCTGCTGTGATAACTAGCATAAAACGAATAATAAATAGTTCCTGCTGTATGAGACATTTACTTCTTTGTTTAAATAACTTAAACATTTGACAGAATTCTTTTTCACCAATCTTGAGGTCATTGTGATGACCATTGTTTTCTGGGACTTTAGGGACTGAAAGGGAGAGTAAAATCACCTCTCGTAAATACAGCAAAATAGCAGTTTGTCAGAATGGCTGCTTTGAAAAACATGGTTAAAGTGAAAGTAACAATTGAAAAATATTTTCTGATATATCTTGAAGCCCATTGTAGTTATTATTGTGCAGGATTAATTTTTCTCTTAATGCAGACATCAATGGTCTTTTTTTACTTCCCCCCCCACCCGCAGATGTTCTTTTAAGTAGATTCTTGAGGGCAATGGGTATGCCGTCCTCATTAACATATATACTGTTATCTTGCCCTCACTTCAGATTTATTCCATTTTGACTAAATTGCTTTATTGGCCACTTAAGTACTTACTACCATTTAAAAATAATATTTGTTGCAAAGTAACAATTGCTAATACTTATTAATTTATTTATCTGACAAACATTTATTAAGGACCTACTGTGTGCCAGATCCTTGTCCTCATGGAGCCTGCAAGCTAGTGAGGGGTGATAAACGCAAAATACACAGTTTGCTAACTGGCACTTATGGAAGTTAGATTCCTTAGCCTCCCATAGAGGCAGGGAGACAGGGGACCTATCCTCAGGGGCTGGCTGGAACAGACAGTACGGTCTGGTAGCCCTGAGTTTTCTCAGGCAGGCACTTTAAGGGGGCTAGGGTCATCTTAGGGAGGTGTGGCCTTGAGCTGTTAGAAGCGATGTTAGTGTTTGTTCAAGTCTTTATAGGCCAAAGTCGAGGCCTGGTTGAGAAAGGGCTCAGAGGAGCTTGACTGGAGTTTGGTAAAGGATAGAATCGTTGTTGGGTGTGGGATGGGGAGTTGTAGGAGTTGAGGCAGGAAGAAGGGGGTGATGGATGGGGCATGCTGTAAAGTCTTTGTAGATGGAAAACAACTAGAGATTTTGGGCAGTGAAGTGGACTCCTATGTTCATATATTTTAACAGAATGTGTTGACTGCTCTGAGAATTGTCTGAAAGGGACAAGGAAAGAAGTAGGAGACCAGTTAGGAGGTGACCAGGAGATGCTGTGGCTTAAATGGTCATGGTCATTTTGTAAGGGACTTGGGAGGGTTGAATCTGTGCCCATGTTGAAGGTTGAACCAAAGGACAGGCTGAGGAAGCTGATGGAAGGGGTTAAAGAGAGTCGAGCATCCTTCCCAGAGTCAGCCAATGTTACTGAATCCTTGCTCTGTGCCAGACTCTGTCTCAAGCACTTTGTATGCATTATCTCGCTCATTTAATCATCAAACAGTACCATGAGCTGGATGTAAGGATCTCCCCCATGCTACAGAGTCAAAGTAACTTGCCAAGGTCATGTCACAGAATCAGTGACAGAGCCGGGGTGGGAGGGAACCTGGGACTGTGATTTCAGTGCCCTAGAATTTCATCACTGCTCTCCTTTAAAAAGCCAAGGGGAATATAAAACGGAGAGCTCGTTCTTAATTTGACTTGGATTTTTCAGCCGTTCCCTTCCGTGTTTTAGCTTTGGCTTCCTGATTGGTGAGAACAGGGAAGGAATGATTCTGATATTATGCTTCAGTTTGTAGACCTTTTATTCCAAAGATGGCTCTATTTAAAAATAACAAAACATGCCTTGCCTCAGTGGTTCTTTATTCCTTCATCAAACTGGGATCCCAATCTCCCAGTAAATTATCTTTCTCTATTTCCCCGTTGACTATACCGTGCCCTCCCATTTCCTTAAAGTTTCTTTTTCATGGGATAAAAGTCCTGACCTAATACTGATAGAATGACTTCATCATGAGATCAACGTTTCCAAACATTATCTAAATAGGAACTGCTAGGACTCAGCTCACTAAAATTTATTTTCTTCCTGTGACTGTATACCCACACTGAGCTTAGGTGATGCCGTTTAGAGTTACATTTCAAAATTTCTCAGATGTTTTTAAATGGGGGATTCACTTCTTCAGACTCTTACTTGACAGCAGCTAGTAAGTTAAGAGCCCGTGTTCTGGAGTTAAATTGTCTGCAGTTGAATCCTTGCTCTGCGATTCTTAGTTGTGTGATATTGGGTGAGTTCCTTTACCTCTCTGTGCTTATGTGTCCTCTTTTATAAAATGTGATGAATAATATTGATATTAGAGAGTAGTGGTGAAGATTAAATGAGTAGATTAGAGAAGATGAGAAGATTAAATAACGTGTAAAGTCCTTAGAACTTGAGCCTAATAAATGCTAAAGAAATGGTAGCAGTTTTAAAACAATAATAATATTATATTATTATTCATCATTGTCATTACCATTACCATCATATAACACAACTGTGGCTAAAATGCACCTCACGGTGTTGGGGTTGATTAAAGACACTCAACTGGAGATCAGTTAAATTGGGGTTGCCCACCTCAACAGTTTAGATGTGTTTTTCATCCAGATACAGGTACACCCTTTGCATATACATCTTGGAAAATTACTAAAAACATATGCTTTTAAATTATGGTTTTACAGACAATTCAGAGACCATGAGTAATTGTGATTTAGAGTTAATTACTGTTAGTTCTGACTAACAGCGTCGGAAGAGCTTATGAAAGGCTTTCCTATACCCAGCCCTAACATTTACGTGCCCAGGGAAAGAGCACAACTGGAGACCACACACTGAAATATGAGGGAAGGGGTCAGGGTGCACAACCTTAAAAGAATGACATAGCCATTGAGGATATGACATAAACTGGTTAGAACCAACTAGGTCCAAGATAGCAGAAGATTCGACTTTCAGTAGAGCTTAAACCTCATTATACACTCATTGTAATACATTAATATGCTAAATGACACACCCACGGATGACATGACAGTTCTGAGGCTGACCATAAAAGGTCAAAAACTGGGTGGTGGCCAAGTTCCTTTAGATCCCCTCCCCTTCCCCTGAAATAGTTGGAATAATCCTCCCACTTATTAGTCTATGAAATTACCGAGCCCATTAGAAACTAACCACACCATATTATGGGGCCACTCTCACTTTCCAAGCTGACCCCATGCCCTGGGGCCACTTTCGCCTTTTGAGATGGGCTGCATTTTGTCTATGGAATGTGTATCTCTCTAAATAAATCCACTACTTACCTATCACTTTGTCTCTCACTGAATTATTTCTGCAACTAGACATAAAGAACCTGGGCTTCAGTTAAGTCCTGACACCAGGTGAGATTTCAATTAAAAGGCAGTCCCAACATGAGCTTTGTCTGGGTTCAAATCCCATCTGAGTTGTGCAGTTTCAATACCATACATTTAAATATTTAAAAGATAAGATACCCTGGACTGTGAACCCCATGTCAGGGGACAATTATGTCCTCCTGGACTCTAGGCGGGATATAGGATCATTGGAATTGCACCTCATGCTTCCTTTTTGCTCTGTAGGCTAACAGAGCACTTGCCTTCTGTCCCTGAAACCAGAATGACCTTGGATGGCAGGTCCATAGCAATAAGTACTTCAAGGAGCAAGGAAACAGTGTAATGGTTTCATGCTGCTATTGTGGTAGGATCCCTTGTATTAACAGGTCCACACAGCTCACCATCATACCCTGAGACACAAAACTGATAAAAGAGAGCATCTTCCTGCAGATTCCAGAGGAGTCTTATCTACTTGACTTCTCTTGAAATAAACTACAAATGGCCTTTGGGAAAAACAATGTACGGCTCTCCTCAATCCACACACTGGGCTTTCTCCTTCCTTCATCCCTAACTTTAGGCTCCTAGAATGGCACTTTTCAAGAATGAGGGAGAGAAAGACAGAGAAGTGTAATAGTATGGGACAAAGGCAGACTTGAAAATTCTCCTCACCCTTCACAGGTCTAATACTTCTTTTGTCCTTCCATATCTCAATGATGGGCAACATTTTCACTGAAAAATATGCTTCCCTGTTCCATCTCCAGGGAAGTCTCCAGACTTAGGTTTTCCTCCCTTGGCATTAGTTCATTCTGCAGAGAGATTTAATTAAGTTGTAATTACAAAAGAAGCAAGAACTAACTGCCCCTTTACATACAACACACTCTACAGATTTTAAGGGTGAAGAAACATCTAATACTGTAAATGAGAGAGATGGACTCAGTTGTTGACTGAAAAAAAAAAAAAGCACAATGTGAGTTGTGAGTTGAATTTTACTTGGAGCAAAATGAGGACTATAGCCCAGGAGACAGCATTTCAGGTAGCTTTGAGAAACTGCCCCAGAGAGGTAGGGTGGAAGGGCAGTATATATGTGATTTTGGTGAAAGGGGAGTAAATGCAATCAAGCACATAGTTTTTGCAGAATGTTCCCACTAGTCTCATGAAGGTTACTGTTAGTAATGGGGAGCAGACATAACCATGAAAGATTTTAGTGCTTTTCTAGGTATGAGGAGATGCAAGAATTGGGCTTATAAAATCTTTTCCTGAAAATATCTAACTATCTGAAGACGTGTTCTGCCAGTTTTTCCCAGAAGACAGAGTGCCTCATTCCTGCTCTCCACCCTGAACTCCTTTCAGGGGGTGTTGAAGGTCAGCAGTCACAGCAGCTTGTGATTTAATCCTCATAGAGGTAGATGGCAAGTGCCAACCTTTAGTTGGCATAGTTAACACACCCCATCCCATTGGCCAAGAGTAGCTTCATTTCAACCATTTCTTTAATATCTTTGTGGATAAAACCTCTTTACCAGCCAGTCTGGAGGGTAGGAAATAACATTCAATGAAACATAATTTGCTTCCTGTGTGGTGTGTGTATGTGTGTGGGCACGTGTGTATGTTTGTGTGTGTGTGTGTGTATGTGTATGTGTGTGTGTGTGAAAGAGAGAGAGAGAGGGAAAGAGAGAAAGAAAGAAAGATAATAAGTCCTCTCTGTTCATTACAAGAATTTTTATGGTGGGCTGGAAGATGGGGCTGGAGGTGGTTTACAAGTAGTGATATTTTATTAAACTAAAAGTTTAATACTTGAGAAAAATGCATGAGAACCTCAACATTACTAAAGAGGCTGGCAAATGAGGTTTTTTCCTCTCTATTTTTCAGCTAATATCTTTGGCTCCTATTCTTTCATAGCATTGTGATAAGTAGGAGTAGGAAATCAATTCATAGGATAGAAAGACACAATCCAGTTATTTCCTCTTTTCCTTATTTGCATCTCCCTTCTATTGTGGTCCCTGTGAAAGGTGATCTTTATGGGCACTTAAAAGAGGAGAGTCAGCATCCCAATCACAAAGAATCTGATGCACAGCAATGTATTCAGTACAATTTTGCAAATTTCCTCTATGAAAGCTGATAAGTAAGCAGTAGAGTTGGAAAATGAAATTCTCTATTCACTTCAAATTCAAACTTTGTCTCAACCACTGACAAAACATAATCAATCTTTTAATTACTCAGTGATGAAATCCCAATAAAGATCATATGCTTTGGTAATAAATTTCTTGACTTATTTCCAAGTGTATTTTCACAGCCTAGTGACAAGAACTCTTGCAGACATTTTTACTTAATAGAAAGTACTCACAGTTTCATTGATAAAAAAATTGTAAGCCCACATATAGGAAACAGTGTTAAAAAAATGCAGTGAGTATACTCAGTACTAGAATTCTCTGAAATATGATGTGTACTTATGCAATTTTCTCATATTTCAGGTCAGATCTGTATTGTTTCTGTCCACAGGCTGGTGTGAAACATACAGAGTAAAAGGTAAGATACACTGTGATCTTTTTATGTTTATTTTATTTTTCTAGTGATATTACTGAACATAAGTAACATTCCTATGCCCAATGCACAATGAGGCCAAACAAATGGAAACGTCAGAGTTTGCAGCAGAGAAAGTTTTACTGCAGGGCCAAGCAAAAAAGAATGGGTGGCTTGGGCTCAGTAACCCTGAATTCTCGGATGGTTTTCAGGGAGAAGTTTTTAATAAGCAAAATTCGGGGTGAGGGCTGCAGGGTGTGTGACTTTCTTCTGATTAGTTGGTGTTGAGGTAACAGGGTGGTGCTCCAGGAATATTGTGCTCAGCCTAAAGTTACTAACCTCCACCTGGGTGGGGGCCTTAGTTCCTGCTGAAGAACTTAAAGATATTATTATGTTTATCTTTTCAGGAGGAACCAGGACCTTGCCTCATTGCCCAAGGACAGGGTTACTGATAAGGATTAGGGTGTGGGCAAGGCCAGCAGTACTGCAATCTGGAGATCATCTGGCATCAGGTGGTGATGGGCAAACTGTGACCTCTGGAATGAAGAATGTTTCATCAAGTAGTTAATATCTTCCATCTTTTGGGGGTTTTAGTTCTGCAGAAGAGCTGAAATATATTGTTACCTATATCTCTTGCTGGGGAGCCAGGACCCTGCCCCCAAGACTGCACTATTTTTTCTTGACTGCTCCTCCCTAGTTCCCACATCTCCTCCCTTCCCTGATTAGCAACTATTTGAACCTGTCCTTTGGAACTCAGGGAAGGGGACACAGCAAGGCTTTTGTGCCCAGAAGCCCCACAGGGTCCTGCTCAGTTTCAATATTATATAACTTATTTTTCCCAGTATGTTTCTTGAGTGAACTCTAACTAAAACCATTGTTTCCCTGGGTGTATGTTACTGGAGACTGAGAGGAAGGATGCTAATGCAATGCCAGTCATTTACCCATTGTTTCCAATGCCAGTCATTTACTTATTGTCTCCCAGCTTCAACCCCCCCTTCCGTGATATGGAGGGGGAAACCCTGAAACCACATTTCAGCTCTGCCAGCTGCCGCTGTTATTATCTGTTATAGGCTCTGCCAAAGGTGGGTGACAGGATGAGATGGCGAGACTGGAGAATGAAGGAGGGACTAGATCTTCCCCCTTTGCTTCCTGTTGCTTTCAGTTGCTATAACAATGCAGTTGCTTCCTGCCCCAGCTTCATTTGCCACTTACAGAATCTGCCTCATTATGTCTTCCTAGAGGTTTGAGCAGCAGCTCAGAGGTGGTCCTTCGTTGAAGGTCTGAGCCTGGACACCGTGGAGATCCTCTGAGCTCCCAGGTCCCACAACCACTTCCCTTTATTCCCCTAGTTATTATCTTTGGGTTCATTAACTCAGTGGTTTTTTTTCTTTATTTTGTTTTGTTCTTTAAACATTCTAGCACCTATAGAGCCAATTCCTTATTTTAAATTCTGGACCCTGGCATACAACAAGGTTATTTATTCCTGATGATGCAGAGGTACTAGAGGGAAATACAAAAAAATTAAGATGCTGTCTGAAAAAAATTTTACTAGAGAGATTATATATATATACATATACACATATATGTATACATAGTTAAATATAAATTATTATTAATTGATATTATATACAGTTGATTATATATAATTAATATTGTATATATATGTGTGTGTAGTTGAGTCTCATTTTTTGTGGTAATTATGTTCTATAAACTTACCCTAAACACTTGGCGAATGCTGAATCATTGTTCCTAGAGGAAATACAGGGTTAAGTTCCTGTAAGCCTCTGGTCTCAACATTTTAGTCAAGCAATCAATGCATAAACTTTTATGTGTGTTTCTGTTTAAAACACCTTATTTAATATATATTGTTTACTCATTAACATTTACACTCATGACCAACAGTACTCATGCCTGAATGAAGCTTATCTAGCACACATATTTTCTCCATAAGGCACACCACAGCCTTCTTGCACTTAAGATCACTAGCATGCACTTTAGCTCTATGTTTGGGGGGCATTTTAGACAATGAAATCACCAACAAAAGACACAAAAGGCAAAATCTAGTGAGATGTACGGTGAAAATGACACTTGTTTACAGTAGAGCAGACACAAGAAGACACAACATCACCTTGTTCAGCCTTGGCTGGGAATTGGGCAGGTGTCAGGTAACTCAAATTTTTTGCCACTCTGCACATAATATCACAAATGAATACAAAAGTGCCTTGAGTAAATGAGCAAGTAGGTGAATTGGCAAATGTAGAATCTGTGAATAATGAGAATCTACAATCTGTTCATCTATGTATTATCTATCTATCTATCTATCTATCTATCCAACTACGTATTATCTCCCAGATGACCTCTTGGTTTTGAAGCAAATGTTTACTAATAAAAGCTTATATTTTTTGCTTTTGGCCCAATCTTCCACTGAGGACTTCTAGTTGTCCTGCAATGTCACCACCCCCAATTCAATATTTTGAATAGTAGCATGTCCTCTGGGGTACTAATTAAATAGCTATACTTAACCTATATTTTGTATTTTCTCTTTGAAGCATTGTTTGAGAAGGCCATGTCAATATTACTGAAGGCAGTAGTCACCTTGGTCAGGACAACAAAGATTCCCTTTGATCTTTTCAAGATTGGTGTGGAATTCTGTGCAGAAGTAGGAAAAATGATCACTCTACAACTCTGTGCTATTAAGTATTTAATTATGAGGTGAAATATAACCTAATGGAAATCAGGAAATTGCATTTCTATAGACCAGTGCCAGACTGATAGCCTAAAATGTATCAGATCTTTAACAAATGCGGACTTTGGTGCATGTTTTTTGTTGCCCATCCATCCGATATTTCCCCACAGCATCCCTCAGTAGCAAGGCAGTCATATACGTCAGGTGAGACTTGACCTGTCCCAAGCCCAGGGTGGAGAACTTTAATCAGTTACAAATTGTGTTAATTCCATTTCTCTAACCAGGGGTTATTTGAGAATGGACCTGTGATGCAATTCTGGCCAAAGGCGGAGTGAAGGTAAGTCAAATGGGGAGACAAAGGACCAAGAAAGGGACTCTTTTTTCTGGTAGTGGTCATGTTGTGTAAAGATGTGAGCTGTGACAATCATTGTCACATGAGGGGACAGCCTAAAGACAAAAGCTAGCACACTGAAGATGCAGTGAGGAAAGTTCCTGGGTCTTTGATGATGTTACTGAGGTGCTCTCCTTCTGAATTACTTGTATGAGATACTAAGTTATTTTATTTAAACCATTCTGAGATAGGTCTTCGTTTACTTTCATTCAGTAGTACGCTAATTGATTTACAGATTTATTTGAGGAGATCCAGATTAGTAAAGGTAGGGTATCATGGTCTCAGGAACTTGTGGCTTTGGAAAGCTCCTTGGGGGGTTCTGATTACAGCCTTGGGACCAGTCCCCATGATAAGATTTATTAACTTGAGTCGAATATAGGAAGATTAACTTTGTAAACTGAGTTTGAAGAATCTCACTTGAATCATAGATTGTCCTGGTTTCCTTCTCCTCTTTACCTTAATCTGCCCCTAGCATTATAATTAGAACTTTGATTAAGTGTCAGATGTGGGCAGTTTTCAAGGGGCTCCAAATCTAATGGCCTTAATCCAACATAGAGTCCACATAGACGGTGTCCTTCATTCTACCCTCCTCACCTCATTCTGCTTTTCCTGTGCCTTTTACCAGGTGCCTGATGCAGCATTTTGAGGGGTTGGACCACTTGATGACCATGCTTCTTACTCAGAAACTATGCATATCTCCTCTTTTTAAAACATGCATCTTTAATTTATATAATACAAATTTCTAATGATGTAGCTCTTTCTTACACAAGTGTAGATATACCCTTAGGTAAATGGTGCTCTAGAGAACTTAAACACAGATTGTCAAAGCCTGATAGAACAGAAATAATTATAATATAGATCTCATGTTCTGAGATTCAGCTGGGTCAGAATTTACAAATGGACCTTAAGTGCCCATGCAAGTCTTTGGTAGAATTACGTAAAAACTCAGCCATTCTTTAACTGGACCACCTCCCGTTTCATCCTCTATGATCTGCTTCTCTGCCCTGTTAGTTCTCTAATTCTCTAACCTCTGTTTGGCTCTATTTCTTTATTTTAATTATCTCATCAACTGCCTTTGGTTTGGACATCCTATTCCAGCCAACCTGGCATTTCCTTTGGACTTAATTCTGATATTCAGCAATTGGCTTCTGCAACATACTCCTATATTTTCATTGCCATTAAAAGGTGATATATAGTTATTTTTCTTAGAGGGTATATTTGGATGGAGGACACATGGCAAGAGTTAAGACATATACAATTCCTAGAACTTAGGACCCTCTCAAACACATACTGCTTTTAGAATTTTGAAAATTGTTACATAGGTGCTTATACTTCCTAGACCACTAATAAAAATATTAGTTGTATTTACAGAGATCTTGAGAATTTTCATAGCAACTTCACATTCAACTTTTGTGGAGAGATGGGAGATGGCTAATGGCCAGTGGTGTTTTTTCCCCATTCATCAAAGCATAAGCAAAATCTCAGAAGTGGTCAGGGAGTAATCCAAGGTCACACAACTTGCTGAAGGCAGAGTGACTATGAGAGCTCAAGTCTTCTGATTCCTGTAGTCCCTCCTGTTTCTGTCTCACCTCTTGGGATGTGCCAACATCTAGGAGGCCATAATGGGGCTTCCCCAGACCACTCTTGTTGTACTGAGACAATCCTGGGCTAATCTGGCTAAACAATTTCAAGTTTCCAAATCTAGTTTCCTGACAGATACTGCTTAGTCCCAGATGTGAAGAGACAAAAATATATTGCCTGTGCATTGTATGTTTAATTTACAAAACAAGATGTTTAATTTAAAGAAGGTCCTCTAAAGCAATAAACTAGTGATGGTCAATATGCCCATCCTTTTATTATATTGCCAAGAATTTTGCTTGAAGTTAGAAATAGGGATTATATATGCAAACATTCAAATTTAATTAAGAAATAGTTTGAATTCAACCAACACATGCTTGCGTTTTCCCAACCTAAACTCATCTTGAAGCTTATTCTCAATTATAAAATAAAAAATTCATTATAGATACTTCTATTATCATCTGTTGACTCAAGAATCATCCATCTGAATAACAGATAAAATATACACTGCCTCAGCCCCTCTTCCTTACCTGGGCAGGAGACTAGCTGTGTAGGATGACAATGTCACCAAGTAATTTCCCTACTTCTATTACTTCTGCTTTAGCCCAGAGTCTTTTCTGGCCTCCCTGTTATCTGTAATTCCATGACTCACTCCCCTCCCTGCCCACTGTGTTCTCTGTTATCCATACAGGCATCCATATTAAAGGACTGTAAATTTGACAGACCCCTTGGCTGCACTTGTGTTCCAGGTGCCAACTTTTTCCTTCCCCTGCCCCTGGCTCCCAGCTCTTTCTCTATTCGCATTTGCTAAGTGCCTGTGGCTGCCTCTTGGATCTGCGGTTGATTTGGGCTTCCTGGGTTTTGAATCATGTTATCCACTAGGCTAAGGCTTGCAGTCACCTTCTAGCTTTCCCCTTTCTTACTGTTCAACGACACAGTTACATTCCAGTTGGTTCCAACCAATAGGCTCCTGGTTTGTTCAAAATTGACGAAATCTCATTCTCCACGGCCATACATCCACTGTATCCTTCTTCTGTCCTACCTCTTCTCTTTTTTTTAGCTTGCAAATATCTCTCCTTCCATCTCTTAATGACACCTGTGAACAATTCAACATACCTTGGTCATGAACAAGGAATATTTGAGTTGGGTAGTTATCTGTTCTGCATCAACAAATGAAATATGTGATTGTTAAAGGGAAATTGAACATAATAAAGAGTTAAGATGTTCAAGATTTATGGTTGCCAAGGTGGGAGAGGGAAGTATTGGGAGTTTTGGATTAGCAGATGCAAACCATTATGTATAAGATGGATAAACAACAAGGTCTTGCTGTATAGCACAGGGAACTATATTCAACATCCTGTGATAAACCATAAAGAAAAAGAATATGCATATGTATAACTGAGTCACTTTGTTGTATAGCAGAAATAAACACAACATTGTAAATCAACTATACTTCAATAAAGTTTAAAAAATAAATAAATACATGAAGAAGAGTTAAGGTGTTCAATTTATAGAGGCTTTTAGTGCTTATAGTGAAAGAGTAAGACCTTAGGGGAATGGAACATTGTGCAACCATGTGGTTATGGTTTACCAAGGACTTCTAATTTCATTTATTGTTCTTCAAAATTTCTAAATGTTGTCAATATTTTAGTAAATAACACTAATTCAATTTGGTAAACATTGCAATAAAAATATACAGGTCATAAGAGAATAAAAGTCCAAAAGTTGGAGAATCCCTAAATACATTATATATTTTGTCTACTCACAAAGAAGTGTCTAAGTTTTTAATATGTATCCAAACAAAAGTCTCAGATTAATTTGTGGCAAAGATAGAAAATAATTCTAGGTTTTAGTTCATGTATTCTATTTGCCTATGATTAAAAAATATTTTTCAGAAATGTGTTGAGTGTACAATATACTAGGCTTTCCTAGTATTGTCTTACTTGATCAGTGTAACCTCCACAACCCTCAGAGAAGGTTAACACTATTTCCATGAATGCTCATAGGTTGAATAAGTGATGAAGCAGGAATTTGATGTAAGTTTGCCCAACATCTAAACTCATTTTCTTGCTGGTATAACACATAATGATATAATTATACATACATACTTAATTATGACAATATAATTATTAATATGAGTATAATATTAACATGAAGGACAGATACAGCTATGTAATTCATTTTAAATCAGAAACGCATCTTTTGTCACTTCCAAACTCATTCATGTGGATGTTGGCAGGATTCAGTTGTTTCCATGTTGGCTTGAAACCTTTCCTTGCCACGTGGGCTTTGTGGAAGGGCAACACACAACATGGTAGGTGGCATCCTGTGGAGCGAGGGGGCAAGAGAGCATGAGAGGGTCTTATTGCAAGCTAACCTGGAAGGCACATTCTATCATTTTTGTCCATAATAAATTCGCCAGAAAGGAGTTCTAGAGGAGGGTTAGGAGTTCCAGCCACATTCATAGGGAGGTGACTGCAGAAAAGCACCCTTACCAGGAGGTGGTGTCACTGAAGTCCATCTCAGAGGCTGCCAACCATAAACAGTAATGTAAAACATAAAATACCCTTCTTAATAATTCATGAGTTACAGGAGAAAACAAAATGGAAATTGATATTTAGAAATAAGCAACAAAAATGGTTTTATATAACAAAACTTGTAAATGCAGCTGTAAGAGTATTTTAGAGTGAAATTTAAATGTTAAATGCTTATATTGGGAGGAAAAAAGGGTTAAAAATGAACGAACCAATACAAGTCAAAAATTTCTTACTTCAAGAATAAACTTAGGGCTTCCCTGGTGGTGCAGTGGTTTAGGGTCCGCCTGCCGATGCAGGGGACACGGGTTTGTGCCCCGGTCCGGGAAGATCCTACATGCCGTGGAGCGGCTGGGCCTGTGAGCCATGGCCGCTGAGCCTGTGTGTCTGGAGCCTGTGCTCCGCAATGGGAGAGGCCACAGCAGTGAGAGGCCCGCGTACCGAAAAAAAAAAAAAAAAAAAAAAAAAAAAAACAGAAGAAACTTAAAAAAAAAAAACAGAAGGAGCAAATGAAAAACAAAAATTAAAAAAAATAAAGGATGAAATAGTAAACAAGCAATACAATCCCTAAAATAATCAGGCTTGGATGATTTTACAGGTAAGTTTACCAAAACTTCAGGAGAAAGATAATTCTTATATTTGCAATAATTCAGAAACTAAATAAGAAGGGAAACTACTCCTGTTCAATTCATTTACAAAGCCAATATAATCTTGCTATTAAATATAGATGAGGATAGCACAAGTCCCTAATAGATGTAAAGGTAAATGTTCCATACAAAGTATTAAAAAAACTAAATACAACAATATATTAAAAATAATGTATTGCAAAAGAGTAAAATTTAACCCAGGGATGAAAATATTTGTAATATTAGCATATTTATTAATGTGATTACTGATTTGCCAGATTAAGGAAAAACATTAAAATCTCAGTACATATAAAAAATCATTAGATCAAATTCAACAATATGATAAAAACTTTTAGTCTACTATAAATGGAAAGGGCATTCCTTACTTGGTTAATTGGTTTCTACTAATACTACAAAACAAGGAAAATTCTTAAGATTCATCTATTTAAGATCAGGAACAAGACAAGGATATCTGCTTTTAATGCCACCATTCATCATTGTGTTGAGGGTTCTGGATAATACAATAATACTAGGAGAAGAAATAGATATTAATATTTGAAAGGAAGAGTTGACATTATTCATAGTATCTAGATCAACTATTAACATTAGTAAAGAAGTTCTAGTTTGCTAGCTTTAAGATCATCATAAAAATAATAATATAAAAAACAAAAATGATGTTACACACCCAGAAAAACCAATGAGTTACTTAGTACTGAATCTAACAAAAGGAAAATTCTAAATTAAGAAAAATTATTATGTTCTTGGATGGGATGTTTTAACAGTACAAATATTTGAATCTTTAAATTAAGTTTATAAAGTAAATTAGATGTCAGCTAAAACCCCCAAAAGATATTTTCTTTTTTTGGTTATACTGGACAAGTTGATTCTAAAATATTGGAATAAATATACATAATAGAGATTCCAGGAGCAGACCCAGCAATCTATGTGAACTTGCTATATTACAGAGGTAGCACTGCAAATTAGTACAGAAATGATAGACTATGTCATACATGGCATGAGGACCACAGGATATACACATGGGAACAGTAACTAGAAGCAATACTTTCAAATGGATTACAAATAAAACAATGAAAACTAAAACTTTCAAACCTTCAGAAAATATAGAATAATCTGTTCATAATTTTTGCATAAAAAACATTTTCTTATATAAGATATACAAATTACAAATAATAGACAAAAATCAGGATACATTTGACTCCTAAAATTATAAACTTCACTATAACAAAACCACTAATAAAAGCTGAACGGTAAGCCTCGCATTGGCAAAAATATTTGTAACCCAAAACATAAGTTAATGATTAGTAGTCAGGTTACATGTGGAATACCTAGTATTAAGCAAGAATAAAAACAATAGGAAAGAAGCAAAGAATATGAACAGATTGTTTACTGAAGAAGAAATCTGAATGGGCAATCATATGATAAAGTGTTTAACCTTAATAGAAAACAGGGAATTGAAATGTAAATATGCTTTAGGGAAACTCCTGCCCATGGCAGTTGGATATGATGACAAAGATGTCCACAGAGTAGTGCTTGTAATTGTGGAAAATTGTAAGTAACCTGAATATCTCTCATAATGGATGGAATAACACACAGCAATCAAAACAAACAGACCATGAATATATGTACTAATGTTACCATCTTAAATAAATGAAACAATACATTAACAACTTAAAATGTAGTGGAAATACCAAGATATAGAATGAAACATACAATGTGGTAAATTTATTTAGATTAGATACATCTAAATAAATTTATCATTTATTCCATAATATACATATTTATTGTTTTCCACAAACATCACCTGAGCACAAGGCCCAGACCCAGAGATGAGGAACTGACCTGCAAACCACAGCCCTGTTTGTAAAGAGCTGTTAGGTAATCTTAAACTTTAAATAAAAATAACCAGTTTTCCAAACTTCCCAGACACATAAATTTTCGTCATTCCTAAAGGTGTGGAACTCATACTGGTTCTGTGAGTACTTTCCAAGGTGGGTCAGGCCACTTGGATGGATGCAACCTTGAAAAAACTGACTAGTTTAGTAATGGAAGTCTACCCAGAAGCTAGGAAGAAAAGCACATACTTCAATTCTCTATTGAATTAGTATAGTTGCATAACACTGTTTGTGGACCCAGATGTATCAATATTAAGCTGTGAAAGATGCATCAGCATTATAAACACCACCTCGTTTTGGGGAGAGGTAAAGAGGACTGGGAACAGGTCTGGGACCTCCGTTGTGCTTTGACTTTGATGGAGGTGATAATGGTGAGAAGATTGTTGGACTGTTGGTGTCAGTGCTGAGCCATGCCCAGCTCTGCCCATTAGTTTTTTGCAGTCATCTATCTCAGAGAAGAGAGGATGGGCAATTCTAAAACATCAGGTCTCATGGGAGCACTCACATGGTGGTGCTTACTGTTTACTACCTCTTCCTTGGGACCTTCATTACAGATGGCTGGGCAGGAATCCATCTCAAAACAGCCCTTCCTCCTCTTGAGCACATCATGAACCTAGGGTGGAGTAACTCCCTTGTATTCTCTTAGCCTCCATTGTGAGTCCCTAGTTTCTGCTAGATTCTTCATGACCAAACTTCTTCCCACACCAGGCTTCCATTGTCAAGCTGTTCATTGACTTTTCAAGGTTGATTCCATGGTCAAAATATATATTTTAGTATTTTTTTAAAGAATTTTCTATATAATTCTTATTGCTAGCTTTAACAACAGATTTCAGAGAAAAAATGTTCCTTAGAGTTAAATGTTCATAGACTAGAATATGTTTACATCTGCATAAAAATTTAATTTCCACTGAGATCTGATGGAGAAAGGTTGAGTGGCTGGGTAAGTGAGTTGGAAAGAATTGCTGGCATGCTTTGTCCTCCAGTGTCATTCAAGTGTTGGGAGAAGTAGCCTTCCCATAACACACTTTTCTGTATCAATAACATTCATAATAGATATGGCTAGCCCCATATGACTTAGTTTTTCTGTTAAGCTCCTGATAGACCACTTCCATTCCAAGGAGAATGTTTGAGATCTAGCATCGTGGAGGGAAGCATGAGAAGGTGAGAGTGTAGGTCAGGGAGCGGCAAACTTCCTTGCAAGGCCAGATAGGAAATATTTTAGGATTGTGAGTATTACTGTCCCATTCCAACTTTTCATTTCTGTCACTGTTGCATGAAAGGAGCCATGGGCAATATGTGAAGAAGAGGGTGGGGCTATACTCCAATAAAACCTTATTTACAAAAACAAACCTGTGGACTGTAGTTAGACAGAGCCTAGTGGGCGACTGTACCAAAATCATTCCCCCTTGAGTCCTGAGCTTGGACCTCCTGAGTGAACTGTGGAAGACAGGAGGAAAAGAAGTCAAGCAAGGAACTTCAGGAGGGTGAATTTTCCTGAGTTAGGAAATACAAGGAGCAAATGTAGGAAATTAGATTTTAGTTTATAAAAAAGGATGTAGGAAAAAAAAAATCCCCAGCTGGCCAAAGGCCCAGGAAGAAAATTATCTGACAATTTTATTTAGAGACTGCAGGACAAATGGTTTCTAGAAAGTCTTGTTGAACTTTTGCAGGAAGAGAAGCACATAGAAGTCAAACCATATTTGTAAATGGAATGGAGTGACAGAGGTTTACTGTTTGGTTAGGTACCACAGTTCCATACGCTAAAGCTCAGAGTCATCCCCTTTCTCAATGTGACCTCTTCAGAGAGCAAAATCAATAATGTGTCTGTCTTAGACACCTGACTGTGATATGTTTAAGGCCTATCATGACTTTTACAAAAACAGCAATAAATGCCCAGATAAATGAGCTGTTCCAAGTAAAATGTGAGTATTCTTTTAAATGGGCTGAAGGCAATCTCCAAATTAGTAATTTACCTCCCTGGATCAGAGAAGCATGACCAGTATTCGCTCTAAGATTGGTTTGCCCAGAACGACTTCAGCAGACCTGCCAGTTAGCTATGAAGCATGATTAAAATAAGAATCACGTTGTGCCGAGTTTCTTCTCTTATGTGAATAAGTTCAGCCAATACAGAATTTTTGTCCCAGGGTGATTTCAGCATTGTGGACTCTGTCATGATCACCAAGGGCATGGTGGAAACTTTCTTATGGCTCTGTGGAGTAAGTGGATCCAGAGTAAAGCCAGAGGGAAAGGGGAAAGGTAGAGGGAAAGGAGAGAGAGAGAGAAAGAAACAGAGAGAGAGGTAGCCGATGAGCTTGTCTGAACTCCAGTATTGTGATATCCCTGAATCCCATTTAGCCCTTGGCATCTTAGTTATATTACAAACTAATACAAATTATTGAGGTATACCTTATATTATAAACTGTATAGACATTAAGTGTACAGCATGATACATTTTAGCAAATGTATACATTCTTGTAACCCACACCACTCCTTTCAAGACAAAATATTCCCATCACCCTATAAAGTTCCTTCATGACCCTTTCATATCAGTTCCCATTTTTCACCCTAGAAGCAACCATTGTTCTGATTTTTATGTCTATAGATGAGTTTTGACTGTTCTTGAACTTCATATAATGGAATCATTGAATGGTTTCTCTCTTGTGTTTCTTTTCTTTCATTCAATATGTTTTCTGTGTTGTTGCATATGACAGTAGTTAGTTCCTTTTATTGCTGACTTTTAAACAGTAGTTCCTTTTATTGCTGAGTTTTAATTTATAGTATCAATATGCTCCAATATCTGTTGATTGGTATTGGATTATCTCTGGATTTTGGCTTTTATGAATGAAGCTAATGTGAACATTTTAACGTTCTTGTATAAGGTTTTGTTTGTGGACGTATATTTTAACTTGGTGATGGGAGGGTAAATACCTAGTAGTACAATTACTGTTTCCTGGGGTAAGTGTATAGTTATGTTTATTAGAAATTTCCAGTCTCCAAAGGGGTTGTACCATTTTACACTCCTACCAGCAATGCATTACTGTTCACTTGGTTTACATACTTGCTAATATTTGGTTTTCTCAGTCTTCTTAATTTTAGCCATTTTGCCTATAAAAGTCATTTGCCCTTTTATCCCCCCAATTTTTTTATTTTGATATGTATAATGTGAAATTTACTATCTAACCATATTAACATGTACAGTTCAGTGTTTTTTAATACATTCATGATGTGCAACCATCACTACCATCCATCTCTTTAACTCTTTTCATCTTATAAAACTGAAACTCTATACTCATTAAACATTAACTCCCCATTGCCCCCACCTCCCAGCCTCTGGCAACCACCATTCCACTTCATGTCTCTATGGTCCTACTCAAGTATTGCATCTAAGTGGAATCACTTGTCTTTTTGTGACTGGCTTATTTCACTTAACATAATATCCTCAAGTTTTATTCATGTTTCAGCGTGTGTCAGAGTATCCTTCCTTCTAAAGGCTGAATAATATCCTATTGTATGTATATACCACATTTTGCTAATTCATTTATTTGACAATGGACATTTGGGTTGCTCCCATAGTTTAGCTATTGTGAATAATGCTGCTATAAACATGGGTGTACAAATATCACCTTGAGATCTTGCTTTCATTTCTTTTAGATCTATATCTAGAAGTGAAATTTCTGGATCACGTGGTAATTCTATTATTTATTTTTCTTTTGAGGAACCACCATACTGTTTACCACAACTGCTGTATCATTTATATTCCCACCAATAATGAAAAAGGGTTCCAATTTCTTCACATCCTCTCCAAAACTTTTTGTTTTCTATTTTTTGACATTAGCCATACTAATGGGTATGAGATGATATCTCATTGTAATTTGGTTTGCATTTCCCTAATGATTAGTGATGTTGAGTGCCATTTCATTTCATTTCATTGGTCATTCATATATCTTCTTAGGAGAAATTTCTATTAAAATCCTTGGTCCATTTTTGAATTGGGTTATATGTTTTTTGTCTTTGAGTTTTAGGAGTTTTCTATATATTCTGGATATTAATCACTTATCAGATACATGATTCGCAAACAACAACATGATTTCTGTTGTTGCTGGTGGTGCTGTTGGCTGTGCCTTTGGTGTCAAATCTGAGAAATCATTGCCAAATCTAATATTATGAAGTTTGGCCCTGTTTTCCTCTAAGAGTTTTGTAATTTTAGGTCTTACATTGCATCTATAATCCATTTTGAGTTGCCTTTTAGGTAAGGGTTCGACTTTATTTTTTCTGTGTGAATATCCAGTTTTCCCAGTATCATTTGTTGAAGAGATTGTCCTTTCCCCATTGAATGGTCTTGGCACCCTTATCAAAAATCATTTGACAATATACACAAGAGTTTATTTTTTGGGTTTCTATTCTATACCATTGATCTATACATCTGTCTTTATGCCAGTACCACACTGTTTTTATTACAGTACCTTTAAAGTAAGTTTTGAAATCTGGAACTGTGAGTCTCCAGCTTTGTTTTTCTTTTATAAGATTGTTTTGGCTATCTGAGGTTCTTTGAGATTCCATATGCATTTTAGGATGGGTTTTTCTGTTTTCAAAAACATCATTGGGATTTTGTTAGGGATTGCACTGAATCTGTAGATTGCTTTGTATAGTATTGACATCTTAACAACATCAAGTCTTCCAATTCATATACATGGTATGTGTTTCTATTTATTTGTATCTTCTTTCATTTCTTTCAGCAATATTTTGTAGTTTTCATTGTGCAAATCAAACTTTCACCTCTTTGGTTAAGTTAATTCTTAAGTATTTTATGGAGAAGGCGGAAGATGGCGGAAGAGTAAGACGCGGAGATCACCTTCCTCCCCACAGATACACCAGAAATACATATACACGTGGAACAACTCCTACAGAACACCTACTGAAGGCTGGCAGAAGACCTCAGACCTCCCAAAAGGCAAGAAACTCCCCACGTACATGGGTAGGGCAAAAGAAAAGACAGAGACAAAAGAATAGGGACGGCACCTGCACCAGTGGGAGGGAGCTGTGAAGGAGGAAAAGTTACCACACACTAGGAAGCCCCTTCGCGGGCGGAGGCTGCGGGAGGCGGAGGGGGGAGCTTCGAAGCTGCGGAGGAGTGCACAGCAACGGGTGCGGAGGGCAAAGCAGGGAGATTCCCGCACAGAGGATCGGTGCTGACCGGCACTCACCAGCCCGAGAGGCTTGTCTGCTCACCCGCCGGGGCGGGCGGGGCTGCGAGCTGAGGCCGGAGCGCAGGGAGAGGACTGGGGTTGGCGGCTTGAACATAGCCTGAAGGGGTTAGTGCACCACAGCTAGCCGGGAGGGAGTCCGGGGAAAAAGCCTGCACCTGCCGAAGAGGCAGGAGACTTTTCCTTCCCTCTTTGTTTCCTGGGGCGTGAGGAGAGGGGTTTAAGAACGCTGCTTAAAGGAACTCCAGAGACGGGCGCGAGCCGCGGCTGAAAGCGCGGAATCCAGAGACAGGCGCGAGCCGCGGCTGAAAGCGCGGAATCCAGAGACGGGCGCGAGCCGGCTGAAAGCGCGGAATCCAGAGACGGGCGCGAGCCGCGGCTGAAAGCGCGGACCCCAGAGGCGGGCGGGAGACGTTAAGGCTGCTGCTGCCGCCACCGAGGGGCCTGTGTGCGAGCACAGGTCACTCTCCACACCCCTCTTCCGCGGAACCTGTGCAGCCCGCCACTGCCAGGTTCCCGGGATCCAGGGACAACTTCCCCGGGACAGCGCACAGCGCGCCTCAGGCTGGTGCAAAGTCACGCCGGCCTTTGCCACCGCAGGCCCGCCCCGCACTCTGTGCCCCTCCGTCCCCGCCGGCCTGAGTGCGCCAGAACCCCCAATCAGCGGCTCTTTTAACCCCATCCTGTCTGAGCAAAAAACAGACGCCCTCCAGCGATCTACACGCAGTGGCAGGGCCAAATCCAAAGCTTAGCCCTGGGAGCTGTGAGAACAAAGAAGAGAAAGGGAAATCTCTCCCAGCAGCCTCAGAAGCAACGGATTAAAGCTCCACAATCAACTTGATGTACCCTGCATCTGTGGAATACATGAATAGACAACCAATCATCCCAAATTAAGGAAGTGGACTTTAGGAGCAAGATCTATGATTTTTTCCCCTTTCCTCTTTTTGTGAATGTGTATGTGTATGCTTCTGTGTGAGATCTTGTCTGTATAGTCTTGCTTCCACCATTTGTCCTAGGGTTCTATCCGTCCATGTTTTTTTTTTAATTTTTTTTCTTAATAATTAATTTTAATAACAATATTATACTTTACCTTCGTTCTTTCTTTCTTTCTTTCCGTCCTTCCTTCCCTCCTTTAGACAACGAATCATCCCAAATTGAGGAGGTGGTCTCTGACAGCAAAATTTAGGATTTTTCCCCATTTACCTCTTTTAGTGAGGGTGTATGTGTATGCTTCTGTGTAAGATTTTGTCTGTATAGCTTTGCTGCCAACATTTGTCCTAAGGTTCTTTCCGTCCCTTTTTTTTTTCTAAATAAGAATTTTTTAATTCAATAACTTTATTATACTTTATTTTATTTTTACTATATCTTCTTTCTTTCTGTCTTTTTTCCTTCTTTCCCTCCTTCCTTCCTTCCTCCCTCCCTCCCTCCCTCCTTTCTTTCCTTCTTGCCTTCTTTCCTTCTTTGCTTCTTTCTTTCTTTCTTCCTTCCTTCCTACCCTCCTTTCCTTCTTTCTTTCCTCATACTTCTACTAATTCCCTCTACTTTTTCTCCCTTTTATCCTGAGCCCTGTGGATGAAAAGCTTTTGGTGCTCCAGCCAGGAGGCAGGGCTCTGCCTCTGAGGTAGGAGAGCCAACTTCAGGACACTGATCAACAAGAGACCTCCCAGCTCCACATAATATCAAACGGCGAAAATCTCCCAGAGACCTCCATCTTAACACCAGCACCCAGCTTCACTCAACGACCAGCAAGCCACAGTGCTGGAAAACCTATGCCAAACAACTAGCAAAACAGGAACACAACCTCACCCATTAGCAGAGAGGCTGCCTAAAATCATAATAAGGCCACAGACACCCCCAAACACACCACCAGACGTGAACCTGCCCACTAGAGAGACAAGATCCAGCCTCATCCACCACAACACAGGCACTAGTCCCCTCCACCAGGAAGCCTACACAACCCACTGAACCAACCTTAGCCACTGGAGACAGACATCAAAAACAGGAGGAACTACAAACCTGCAGCCTGCAAAAAGGAGACCCCAAACACAGTAAGATAAGCAAAATGAGAAGACAGAAAAACACTCAGCAGATAAAGGAGCAAGATAAAAATGCACCAGACCTAACAAATGAAGAGGAAATAGGCAGTCTACCTGAAAGAGAATTCAGAATAATGATAGTAAGGTTGATCCGAAATCTTGGAGATAGAATGGACAATAGATTGGACAAAATGCAAGAATCAGTTAACAAGGACCTAGAAGAACTAAAGATGAAACAAGCAACGATGAACAACACAATAAATGAAATTAAAAGTACTCTAGATGGGATCAATAGCAGAATAACTGAGGCAGAAGAACGGATAAGTGACCTGGAAGATAAAATAGTGGAAATAACTACTGCAGAGCAGAATAAAGAAAAAAGAATGAAAAGAACTGAGGACAGTCTCAGAGACCTCTGGGACAACATTAAACGCACCAACATTCGAATTATAGGGGTTCCAGAAGAAGAAGAGAAAAAGAAAGGGACTGAGAAAATATTTCAAGAGATTATAGTTGAAAACTTCCCTAACATGGGAAAGGAAATAGTTAATCAAGTCCAGGAAGCACAGAGAGTCCCATACAAGATAAATACAAGGAGAAATACGCCAAGACACATATTAATCAAACTGTCAAAAATTAAATACAAAGAAAGCATATTAAAAGCAGCAAGGGAAAAACAACAAATAACACATAAGGGAATCCCCATAAGGTTAACAGCTGATCTCTCAGCAGAAACCCTACAAGCCAGAAGGGAGTGGCAGGACATACTGAAAGTGATGAAGGAGAAAAACATGCAGCCAAGACTACTCTACCCAGCAAGGATCTCATTCAGATTTGATGGAGAAATTAAAACCTTTACAGACAAGCAAAAGCTGAGAGAGTTCAGCACCACAAAACCAGCTTTACAACAAATGCTAAAGGATCTTCTCTAGGCAGGAAACACAAGAGAAGGAAAAGACCTATAATAACGAACCCAAAACAATTTAGAAAATGGGAATAGGAACATACATATCGATAATTACCTTAAATGTAAATGGACTAAATGCTCCCACCAAAAGACACAGATTAGCTGAATGGATACAAAAACAAGACCCTTATATATGCTGTCTACAAGAGACCCACTTCAGACCTAGAGACACATACAGACTGAAAGTAAGGGGATGGAAAAAGATATTCCATGCAAATGGAAGCCAAAAGAAAGCTGGAGTAGCAATTCTCATATCAGACAAAATAGACTTTAAAATAAGGACTATTAAAAGAGACAAAGAAGGACACTACATAATGATCAAGGGATCGATCCAAGAAGAAGATATAACAATTGTAAATATTTATGCACCCAACATAGGAGCACCTCAATACATAAGGCAAATACTAACAGCCATAAAAGGGGAAATCGACAGTAACACATTCATAGTAGGGGACTTAAACACCCCACTTTCACCCATGGACAGATCATCCAAAATGAAAATAAATAAGGAAACACAAGCTTTAAATGATACATTAAACAAGATGGACTTAATTGATATTTATAGGACACTCCATCCAAAAACAACAGAATACACATTTTTCTCAAGTGCTCATGGAACATTCTCCAGGATAGATCATATCTTAGGTCACAAATCAAGCCTTGGTAAATTTAAGAAAATTGAAATTGTATCAAGTATCTTTTCTGACCACAACGCCATGAGACTAGATATCAATTACAGGAAAAGATCTGTAAAAAATACAAACACATGGAGGCTAAACAATACACTACTTAATAATGAAGATATCACTGAAGAAATCAAAGAGGAAATCAAAAAATACCTACAAACAAATGACAATGGAGACACAACGACCCAAAACCTGTGGGATGCAGCAAAAGCAGTTCTAAGGGGGAAGTTTATAGCAATACAAGCCCACCTTAAGAAGCAGAAAACATCTCGAATAAACAACCTAACCTTGCACCTCAAGCAATTAGAGAAAGAAGAACAAAAAAACCCCAAAGCTAGCAGAAGGAAAGAAATCATAAAAATCAGATCAGAAATAAATGAAAAAGAAATGAAGGAAACAATAGCAAAGATCAATAAAACTAAAAGCTGGTTCTTTGAGAAGATAAACAAAATAGATAAACCACTAGCCAGACTCATCAAGAAAAAAAGGGAGAAGACTCAAATCAATAGAATTAGAAATGAAAAAGGAGAGGTAACAACTGACACTGCAGAGATAAAAGAGATCATGAGAGATTACTACAAGCAACTCTATGCCAATAAAATGGACAATCTGGAAGAAATGGACAAATTCTTAGAAATGCACAACCTGCCAAGACTGAATCAGGAAGAAATAGAAAATATGAACAGACCAATCACAAGCACTGAAATTGAAACTGTGATTAAAAACCTTCCAACAAAGAAAAGCCCAGGACCAGATGGCTTTACAGGCGAATTCTATCAAACATTTAGAGAAGAGCTAACACCTATCCTTCTGAAACTCTTCCAAAATATAGCAGAGGGAGGACCACTCCCAAACTCCTTCTACGAGGCCACCATCACCTTGATACCAAAACCAGACAAGGATGTCACAAAGAAAGAAAACTACAGGCCAATATCACTGATGAACATAGATGCAAAAATCCTCAACAAAATACTAGCAAACAGAATCCAACAGCACATTAAAAGGATCATACACCATGATCAAGTGGGGTTTATTCCAGGAATGCAAGGATTCTTCAATATACGCAAATCTATCAATGTGATAAACCATATTAACAAATTGAAGGAGAAAAACCATATGATCATCTCAATAGATGCAGAGAAAGCTTTTGACAAAATTCAACACCCATTTATGATAAAAACCCTGCAGAAAGTAGGCATAGAGGGAACTTTCCTCAACATAATAAAGGCCATATATGACAAGCCCACAGCAAACATCATCCTCAATGGTGAAAAACTGAAAGCATTTCCACTAAGATCAGGAACAAGACAAGGTTGCCCACTCTCACCACTATTATTCAACATTGTTTTGGAAGTTTTAGCCACAGCAATCAGAGAAGAAAAGGAAATAAAAGGAATCCAAATCGGAAAAGAAGAAGTAAAGCTGTCACTGTTTGCAGATGACATGATCCTATACATAGAGAACCCTAAAGATGCTACCAGAAAACTACTAGAGCTAATCAATGAATTTGGTAAAGTGGCAGGATACAAAATTAATGCACAGAAATCTCTGGCATTCCTATATACTAATGATGAAAAATCTGAAAGTGAAATCAAGAAAACACTCCCATTTACCATTGCAACAAAAAGAATAAAATATCTAGGAATAAACCTACCTAAGGAGACAAAAGACCTGTATGCAGAAAATTATAAGACACTGATGAAAGAAATTAAAGATGATACAAATAGATGGAGAGATATACCATGTTCTTGGATTGGAAGAATCAACATTGTGAAAATGACTCTACTACCCAAAGCAATCTATAGATTCAATGCAATCCCTATCAAACTACCACTGGCATTTTTCACAGAACTAGAACAAAAAATTTCACAATTTGTATGGAAACACAAAAGACCCCGAATAGCCAAAGCAATCTTGAGAACGAAAGAAGGAACTGGAGGAATCAGGCTCCCTGACTTCAGACTATACTACAAAGCTACAGTTATCAAGACGGTATGGTACTGGCACAAAAACAGAAAGATAGATCAATGGAACAGGATAGAAAGCCCAGAGATAAACCCATGCACATATGGACACCTTATCTTTGATAAAGGTGGCAGTAATGTACAATGGAGAAAGGACAGCCTCTTCAATAAGTGGTGCTGGGAAAACTGGACAGGTACATGTAAAAGTATGAGATTAGATCACTCCCTAACACCATACACAAAAATAAGCTCAAAATGGATTAAAGACCTAAATGTAAGGCCAGAAACTATCAAACTCTTAGAGGAAAACATAGGCAGAACACTCTATGACATAAATCACAGCAAGATCCTTTCTGACCCACCTCCTAGAGTAATGGAAATAAAAACAAAAATAAACAAATGGGACCTAATGAAACTTCAAAGCTTTTGCACAGCAAAGGAAACCATAAACAGGACCAAAAGACAACCCTCAGAATGGGAGAAAATATTTGCAAATGAAGCAACCGACAAAGGATTAATCTCCAAAATTTACAAGCAGCTCATGCAGCTCAATAACAAGAAAACAAACAACCCAATCCAAAAATGGGCAGAAGACCTAAATAGACATTTCTCCAAAGAAGATATACAGACTGCCAACAAACACATGAAAGAATGCTCAACATCATTAATCATTAGAGAAATGCAAATCAAAACTACAATGAGATATCATCTCACACCAGTCAGAATGGCCATCATCAAAAAATCTAGAAACAATAAATGCTGGAGAGGGTGTGGAGAAAAGGGAACACTCTTGCACTGCTGGTGGGAATGTGAATTGGTTCAGCCACTGTGGAGAACAGTATGGAGGTTCCTTAAAAAACTACAAATAGAACTACCATATGACCCAGCAATCCCACTACTGGGCATATACCCTGAGAAAACCAAAATTCAAAAAGAGTCATGTACCAAAATGTTCATTGCAGCTCTATTTACAATAGCCCGGAGATGGAAACAACCTAAGTGCCCGTCATCGGATGAATGGATAAAGAAGATGTGGCACATATATACAATGGAATATTACTCAGCCATAAAAAGAAACGAAATTGAGCTATTTGTAATGAGGTGGATAGACCTAGAGTCTGTCATACAGAGTGAAGTAAGTCAGAAAGAAAAAGACAAATACCGTATGCTAACACATATATATGGAATTTAAGAAAAAAAATGTCATGAAGAACCTAGGGGTAAAGCAGGAATAAAGACGCAGACCTCCTAGAGAACGGACTTGAGGTTATGGGGAGGGGGAAGGGTGAGCTGTGACAGGGCGAGAGAGAGTCATGGGCATATACACACTAACAAACGTAGTAAGGTAGATAGCTAGTGGGAAGCAGCCACATGGCACAGGGATATTGGCTTGGTGCTTTGTGACAGCCTGGAGGGGTGGGATAGGGAGGGTGGGAGGGAGGGAGACGCAACAGGGAAGACATATGGGAACATATGTTTATGTATGACTGATTCACTTTGTTATAAAGCAGAAACTAACACACCATTGTAAAGCAATTATACCCCAATAAAGATGTTAAAAAAAAAAAAAAAAAAAAAAAAAAAAAAGTATTTTATTATTTTCATGCTATTGTAAATGAAATTGTATTCATGATTTCCTTTTCAGTTTGTTCATTGTTAGTGTATTGCAATGCAACTGGTTTTTGTGTGTTGATCTTGTATCCTGCTAATTTGCCACATTTATTAATTCTAACTTCATTTTTCATGGTTTTCTACATATAAGATCTTTGCTCATTTTAAAAACATGAGTTGTTTGTAGGGGTTTGTAGGATTTTCTTCAGTGTATTCTGGATATAAGCCCTTTGTCAGACACATGAGTTGCAAATATTTTCTTCTAATATGTGGCTTGACTCTTCATTTTCTTAATGACATCTTTTGATCATTGGAAGTTTCTAATTTTGATGATCTCCAATGGTAATAGACCCATTCCCAGCTAATGTGAACATTGGTTGCTAAAGGTATAGGGCAATAGCTTTCTCAGGAGAATTGTTCTCAGCCAAAGAAAGCCATCTCATCTAGAAATAACTGGGATGCCATGTTCTCTTCTGAAGTGGCTTAGAAAAATGACTGGCTGTTATTGCAGTACAAAAGGCCTGTCCCTTGACCTCCATGTGGGACAACACTGAGGAGCCATTTTTGTCCTGGGGCTCCTTGTAGGATTAGACAGAGGCTGGACTGGAGCTGACCCCACTTCTTTGCTGAGCTTCCTCCACTGCCCTATTCTGCTTCCCTTACTTTGTTACAGATGTCTCTTGCAAGCATTCACTCAATAAATGACTCACACAAGAGGCCCCCTCTCAAACTCTACATTTAGGGAACTCAATCTAAGACACCAATTTATCAATTTTTCTTTTATGCTTAGTTCTTTTTATTTTGTATCCTAAGAAATCTCTGCCTCCCTCATGTTGAAAAGATATTCTTCTATGTTTGCCTTTTAGGGGCTTTATAGTTTTAGCATTTACATTTTGGTATATGATCTATTTCAAATTAATTATTGTGCATGATGTAAGATAGAGATCAGGTTTAATTCTTTCCATAAAAATATCCAGGTGTTCTGGTCACTTTTCCTTGTCCAAATGTATTTGCACCATTGTAAAAAGTCAATTGACCACATATTTGTGCAACATTTGTTTTTATTTTTGCTTTAAGTAGTTGGCATAGTTTTATATTTCCTAGTACTGAATGGTCCTGGCTAATTTATTTATTTTATTTTATTTTTATTTATTTTTTTTCTGGCTAATTTAGAGTTTCATTTTTATTTGTATTTCCAAGTAGTGTTGCCAGACTTAGCAAATAAAAATATAGGACTCTGAGTTCAATTTAAATTTCAGATACACAAGAAATTTTCTTTTAGTATAAATATGTCCCATGCAATATTTGGGATGTACTTATACTAAAAAATGATTAGTGTGTTTCTGAATTTGGAAAATAAATAAGTGTCCTGTATTCTATATGACGACCCTATTCCCACTGGACTCATTGGATTCTGATCTAGGCATCCCATCACCACCTGCTGTCTGCCTGTTCTGGCCTCCCATGTAACTGCACGGTGAGCTTTTTTTTTTTTTCCTAATAATTTTTTTATTAAAGTATTGTTGATTTATAATATTATGTTAGTTTCAAATGTAGACCATAGTGATTCAGTATTTTTACAGATTACACTTCATTATAGGTCATTACAAGATAATGGCTATAATTCCCTGTGATATACAATATACCCTTGTTGCTTATCTATTCTATACATAGTAGTTTGTATCTCTTAATCCCATACCATTAATTTTCCCCTCCCCGCCTTCCCTCTCCTTATTGGTGACCAGTAGTTTGTTTTCTATATCTGTAAGGGTGAGCTTTACGAACCTCTCTTCCCTGAGGTGCTCCATTCTTCCTCTCTGGGAGGCTGGAATGGACAGCTCACACGCTCATCACATTCTTTGACTCTCCTGGCTGTCAGCTATCAAAGCAACTGGATTATTTTTTAAACAATGTTCCCCTTCTGAAGTGCAAATTCAATGTTATTGACCTGTAGGAGTGTCAGAACAGACAGAGGGGTGTTGTGACTTCCTAACTCTCATCAACAGTTGGCTTAGGTTCAGGCCAATCGACTCATATCCTCACACCTGAAACTCCATGACGGGCCTATAGCCGTCCTATGATTACTGAACAGTTCCAGGCTGACAGGTTTGGAGAAATTTAATCTGTGATGTTGGTAGCCTGAGGACCAAGTTGTGGGCTGCTAAGGATACACCTTCCCTACCTTGTACACAGGCATTTCAGCTGCACAGTCTGGGAGTAAGAGGCCTGGAATTTCTCTCCATAGAGACTGTGACAGGTACGAAGTGAGGCAGTCAAGGTGCAGGAAGAATCACAAGCCCACTGTTCATTCCATAGTAATGTTATTTTCCCTCAGTGGGAAACTGGAATTTCAAAGTACAGATGTTGTCTTTTCCATAGAACATTGTCTGAGCTTCTAACATGGGATGGACTGAATATGAAGCCATAACAGGTAACCAGCCAATGACTTCTTACGGATTCTCAGTAACAATACCATGCAGCTTAAGCTTCATAACCCCTGTGAGTGGGTCCCTGTGAGTGCTGGGCAGTGCCGGGGTGAGACCTACCCAGGTGAGGAAAAAGCCACCTTGCCATTGCAACCATTGTTCATAAGCATTTTAGCAAACTCCTTAGGCAACCACAGAAAAATGGACCTTAATTCCAAGTCTCAAAACCTTGCAATTTCTTTTCTTATTCTAAATGAATATTTCCATTCATAACTAATTTTGTATTTGTAATTCATGTTTTTCTTTCTTTGAGAAGGTCGCTCAAAATGTATGTGCTTCAGACTCCATAAATCCTTGAGGACAAGGATGGGGGGATGTGTGTGGATTCAGGTTCATGGCTCCAAGACATGGTGGGAACATGCCTCACTGTCCATTTGCCTGTCTCACAATCATCAGGCCAGTTTCTACTAATCCACAGCTCCGAGAATGGGACATATTTAGAATCTGCTTCTATAAACTTTCTGAAGGGATCATTCAAAAACACCTCTTTCTGCTCTAATCTGCACACTGTTCATACCCTCTCCCTTCCCAACACATTTTTTAACCATCCCAACTGCCGTGATTTAATTCACATATATGTGAACCAAAATTACTTTGTTTCTGTAAAAGGTAACCAGAAGTAAGCTTTCACAGACTCGAATTTTGTATAAAAAATACACAAAGATTTTGATCAATCCCTTTAATGCACTTACTGCAAAGGCTCATATATTCTGAGCGTTTATTAACTAAAGAACAGAGCACCAATCACTGGTGTGCAAAAAATATATGAAGTTATGTCCTAGTTTATGAGTATTTAATACTGATTCTAATACAAACTGTTATGTAAAATCTAAATCAAAAATCTCTTGAAAAAGTAAATTATTCTTAGTCTGGAATGATATTTGGCAGTCTCTAAATTTAGTTCCCCTAATTCTTTTGAAAAATTATGTTTATGTACCATAAGTCTATTTCTGATCAATTTCTAGAAATAGTCTTTCTGTATAAATTGTGGTATATTTACACTTCACCTAAAAATGACTGGTTTTATTATCACCAGAATTAGGGGAATGATAATTTTTAACTTGTTCTGGCTAGAATGGTTACAGAAATTTAGCAGCATAGAGTATAGATTTTGCTAAATGTTTTACTGTGATCACATTTGTTTCCAATGGAATTCCATTGGAATTGGAATTAATTGAAAAATCATTCAACTATTATTATTGAAAATAATTATAATCATTTAAAACAATGTTTAGTACTTAGGAAAGAAAATAAAAATATTATGAACTATCATTAAAATTTCCTCCTGTGATTAATTTATATATATATTTATTAATAGGAATTATTTATTCCACATGATAAAATATATTTATACTTAAGTATACCTTATAAAATGTATTTATATATTATATAAATAATTTATATACAATATATCATTTAATCTTCACAACAGTCTCATGATATAAATAGAGTAGGCAAATTTTTCCTCATTTTATTTTATTTTTTTTATTTTTTATTTATTTATTTTTTAACATCTTTATTGGAGTATAATTGCTTTACAATGGTATGTTAGTTTCAGCTTCACAACAAAATGAATCAGTTATATATATACATATATTCCCATATCTCTTCCCGCTTGCGTCTCCCTCCCTCCCACCCTCCCTATCCCACCCCTCCAGGCGGTCACAAAGCACCGAGCTGATCTCCCTGTGCTATGCGGCTGCTTCCCACTAGCTATCTACCTTACGTTTGGTAGTGTATATATGTCCATGTCTCTTTATCGCTTTGTCACCGTTTACCCTTCCCCCTGCCCATAGCCTCAAGTCCATTCTCTAGTAAGTCTGTGTCTTTATTCCTGTTTCACCCCTAGGTTTTTCATGACATTTTTTTTTTAAATTCCATATATATGTGTTAGCATACGGTATTTGTCTCTCTCTTTCTGACTTACTTCACTCTGTATGACAGACTCTAGGTCTATCCACCTCATTACAAATAGCTCAATTTCGTCTCTTTTTATGGCTGAGTAATATTCCATTGTATATATGTGCCACATCTTCTTTATCCATTCATCCGATGATGGACACTTAGGTTGTTTCCATCTCTGGGCTATTGTAAATAGAGCTGCAATGAACATTTTGGTACATGACTCTTTTTGAATTATGGTTTTCTCAGGGTATATGCCCAGTAGTGGGATTGCTGGGTCATATGGTAGTTCTATTTGTAGCTTTTTAAGGAACCTCCATACTGTTCTCCACAGTGGCTGTATCAATTTACATTCCCACCAACAGTGTAAGAGGGTTCCCTTTTCTCCACACCCTCTCCAGCATTTATTGTTTCTAGATTTTTTGATGATGGCCATTCTGACTGGTGTGAGATGATATCTCATTGTAGTTTTGATTTGCATTTCTCTCATGATTAGTGATGTTGAGCATTCTTTCATGTGTATGTTGGCACTCTGTATATCTTCTTTGGAGAAATGTCTATTTAGGTCTTCTGCCCATTTTTGGATTGGGTTGTTTGTTTTTTTGTTATTAAGCTGCATGAGCTGCTTATAAATTTTGGAGATCAATCCTTTGTCAGTTGCTTCATTTGCAAATATTTTCTCCCATTCTGAGGGTTGTCTTTTGGTCTTCTTTATGGTTTCCTTTGCTGCGCAAAAGCTTTTAAGTTTCATTAGGTCCCATTTGTTTACTCTTCTTTTTATTTCCATTTCTCTAGGAGGTGGGTCAAAAAGGACCTTGCTGTGATTTATGTCATAGAGTGTTCTGCCTATGTTTTCCTCTAAGAGTTTGATAGTTTCTGGCCTTACATTTAGGTCTTTAATCCATTTTGAGCTTATTTTTGTGTACGGTGTTAGGGAGTGATCTAATTTCATACTTTTACATGTAGCTGTCCAGTTTTCCCAGCACCACTTATTGAATAGGCTGTCCTTTCTCCACTGTACATTTCTGCCTCCTTTGTCAAAGATAAGGTGACCATATGTGCGTGGGTTTATCTCTGGGCTTTCTATCCTGTTCCATTGATCTATCTTTCTGTTTTTGTGCCAGTACCATACCGTCTTGATAACTGTAGCTTTGTAGTATAGTCTGAAGTCTGGGAGCCTGATTCCTCCAGTTCCTTCTTTCGTTCTCAAGATTGCTTTGGCTATTCGGGGTCTTTTGTGTTTCCATACAAATTGCAAAATTTTTTGTTCTAGTTCTGTGAAAAATGCCAGTGGTAGTTTGATAGGGATTGCATTGAATCTATAGATTGCTTTCGGTAGTAGAGTCATTTTCACAATGTTGATTCTTCCAATCCAAGAACATGGTATATCTCTCCATCTATTTGTATCATCTTTAATTTCTTTCATCAGTGTCTTATAATTTTCTGCATACAGATCTTTTGTCTCCTTAGGTAGGTTTATTCCTAGATATTTTATTCTTTTTGTTGCAATGGTAAATGGGAGTGTTTTCTTGATTTCACTTTCAGATTTTTCATCATTAGTATATAGGAATGCCAGAGATTTCTGTGCATTAATTTTGTATCCTGCCACTTTACCAAATTCATTGATTAGCTCTAGTAGTTTTCTGGTAGCATCTTTAGGGTTCTCTATATATAGGATCATGTCATCTGCAAACAGTGACAGCTTTACTTCTTCTTTTCCGATTTGGATTCCTTTTATTTCCTTTTCTTCTCTGATTGCTGTGGCTAAAACTTCCAAAACTATGTTGAATAAGAGTGGTGAGAGTGGGCAACCTTGTCTTGTTCCTGATCTTAGTGGAAATGCTTTCAGTTTTTCACCATTGAGGATGATGTTTGCTGTGGGCTTGTCATATATGGCCTTTATTATGTTGAGGAAAGTTCCCTCTATGCCTACTTTCTGCAGGGTTTTTATCATAAATGGGTGTTGAATTTTGTCAAAAGCTTTCTCTGCATCTATTGAGATGATCATATGGTTTTTCTCCTTCAGTTTGTTAATATGGTTTATCACATTGATAGATTTGCGTATATTGAAGAATCCTTGCATTCTTGGAATAAACCCCACTTGATCATGGTGTATGATCTTTTTAATGTGCTGTTGGATTCTGTTTGCTAGTATTTTGTTGAGGATTTTTGCATCTATGTTCATCAGTGATATTGGCCTGTAGTTTTCTTTCTTTGTGACATCCTTGTCTGGTTTTGGTATCAAGGTGATGGTGGCCTCGTAGAAGGAGTTTGGGAGTGTTCCTCCCTCTGCTATATTTTGGAAGAGTTTGAGAAGGATAGGTGTTAGCTCTTCTCTAAATGTTTGATAGAATTCGCCTGTGAAGCCATCTGGTCCTGGGCTTTTCTTTGTTGGAAGATATTTAATCACAGTTTCAATTTCAGTGCTTGTGATTGGTCTGTTCATATTTTCTATTTCTTCCTGATTCAGTCTTGGCAGGTTGTGCCTCTCTAAGAATTTGTCCATTTCTTCCAGATTGTCCATTTTATTGGCATAGAGTTGCTTGTAGTAATCTCTCATGATCTCTTTTATTTCTGCAGTGTCAGTTGTTACCTCTCCTTTTTCATTTCTAATTCTATTGATTTGGGTCTTCTCCCTTTTTTTCTTGATGAGTCTGGCTAGTGGTTTATCTATTTTGTTTATCTTCTCAAAGAACCAGCTTTTAGTTTTATTGATCTTTGCTATTGTTTCCTTCATTTCTTTTTCATTTATTTCTGATCTGATTTTTATGATTTCTTTCCTTCTGCTAGCTTTGGGGTTTTTTTGTTCTTCTTTCTCTAATTGCTTGAGGTGCAAGGTTAGGTTGTTTATTCGAGATGCTTCCTGCTTCTTAAGGTGGGCTTGTATTGCTATAAACTTCCCCCTTAGAACTGCTTTTGCTGCATCCCACAGGTTTTGGGTCGTTGTGTCTCCATTGTCATTTGTTTCTAGGTATTTTTTGATTTCCTCTTTGATTTCTTCAGTGATATCTTCATTATTAAGTAGTGTATTGTTTAGCCTCCATGTGTTTGTATTTTTTACAGATCTTTTCCTGTAATTGATATCTAGTCTCATGGCGTTGTGGTCAGAAAAGATACTTGATACAATTTCAATTTTCTTAAATTTACCAAGGCTTGATTTGTGACCCAAGATATGATCTATCCTGGAGAATGTTCCATGAGCACTTGAGAAAATTGTGTATTCTGTTGTTTTTGGATGGAATGTCCTATAAATATCAATTAACTCCATCTCGTTTAATGTATCATTTAAAGCTTGTGTTTCCTTATTTATTTTCATTTTGGATGATCTGTCCATTGGTGAAAGTGGGGTGTTAATGTCCCCTACTATGAATGTGTTACTGTCGATTTCCCCTTTTATGGTTGTCAGTATTTGCCTTATGTATTGAGGTGCACCTATGTTGGGTGCATAAATATTTACAATTGTTATATCTTCCTCTTGGATTGATCCCTTGATCATTATGTAGTGTCCTTCTTTGTCTCTTCTAATAGTCTTTGTTTTAAAGTCTATTTTGTCTGATATGAGAATTGCTACTCCAGCTTTCTTTTGGTTTCCACTTGCATGAAATACCTTTTTCCATCCCCTTACTTTCAGTCTGTATGTGTCTCTAGGTCTGAAGTGGGTCTCTTGTAGACAGCAAATATATGGGTCTTGTTTTTGTATCCATTCAGCCAATCTGTGTCTTTTGGTGGGAGCATTTAGTCCATTTACATTTAAGGTAATTATCGATATGTGTGTTCCTATTCCCATTTTCTTCATTGTTTTGGGTTTGTTATTGTAGGTCCTTTCCTTCTTTTGTGTTTCTTGCCTAGAGAAGTTCCTTTAGCAGTTGTTGTAGAGCTGGTTTGGTGGTGCTGAACTCTCTCAGCTTTTGCTTGTCTGTAAAGGTTTTAATTTCTCCATCAAATCTGAATGAGATCCTTGCTGGGTAGAGTAATCTTGGTTGCAGGTTTTTCTCCTTCAACACTTTCAATATGTCCTGCCACTCCCTTCTGGCTTGCAGAGTTTCTGCTGAAAGATCAGCTGTTAACCTTATGGGGATTCCCTTGTGTGTTATTTGTTGTTTTTCCCTTGCTGCTTTTAATATGTTTTCTTTGTATTTAATTTTTGACAGTTTGATTAATATGTGTCTTGGCGTATTTCTCCTTGGATTTATCCTGTATGGGACTCTCTGTGCTTCCTGGACTTGATTAACTATTTCCTTTCCCATATTAGGGAAGTTTTCAACTATAATCTCTTCAAATATTTTCTCAGTCCCTTTCTTTTTCTCTTCTTCTTCTGGAACCCCTATAATTCGAATGTTGGTGCGTTTAATGTTGTCCCAGAGGTCTCTGAGACTGTCCTCAGTTCTTTTCATTCTTTTTTCTTTATTCTGCTCTGCAGTAGTTATTTCCACTATTTTATCTTCCAGGTCACTTATCCGTTCTTCTGCCTCAGTTATTCTGCTATTGATCCCATCTAGAGTATTTCTAATTTCATTTATTGTGTTGTTCATCGTTGCTTGTTTCATCTTTAGTTCTTCTAGGTCCTTGTTAACTGATTCTTGCAATTTGTCCATTCTATTGTCCATTCTATCTCCAAGATTTCGGATCAACCTTACTATCATTATTCTGAATTCTTTTTCAGGTAGACTGCCTATTTCCTCTTCATTTGTTAGGTCTGGTGGGTTTTTATCTTGCTCCTTCATCTGCTGTGTGTTTTTCTGTCTTCTCATTTTGCTTATCTTACTGTGTTTGGGGTCTCCTTTTTTTTTTTTTTGCAGGCTGAAGGTTCGTAGTTCCTGTTGTTTTTTGAGTCTGTCCCCAGTGGCTAAGGTTGGTTCAGTGGGTTGTGTAGGCTTCCTGGTGGAGGGTACTAGTGCCTGTGTTCTGGTGTATGAGGCTGGATCTTGTCTTTCTGGTGGGCAGGTCCACGTCTGGTGGTGTGTTTTGGGGTGTCTGTAGACTTATTATGATTTTGGGCAGCCTCTCTGCTAATGGGTGGGGTTGTGTTCCTGCCTTGCTAGTTGTTTGGCATAGGATGTCCAGCACTGTAGCTTGCTGGTCGTTGAGTGAAGCTGGGTGCTGGCGTTGAGATGGAGATCTCTCGGAGATTTTTGCTGTTTGATATTATGTGCAGCTGGGAGGCCTCTTGTGGACCAGTGTCCTGAAGTTGGCTCTCCCACCTCAGAGGCACAGCACTGAGTCCTGGCTGCAGCACCAAGAGCCTTTCATCCACAGGGCTCCTTAATTTGGGATGATTCGTTGTCTATTCAGGTATTCCACAGATGCAGGGTATATCAAGTTGATTGTGGAGCTTTAATCCGCTGCTTCTGAGGCTGCTGGAAGAGATTTCCCTTTCTCTTCTTTGTTCTCACAGCTCCCAGGGGCTCAGCTTTGGATTTGGCCCCGCCTGTGCGTGTAGGTCGCCGGAGGGCGTCTGTTCTTTGCTCAGACAGGACGGGGTTAAAGGAGCCACTGATTCGGAGGCTCTGGCTCACCCAGGCCGGGGGGTAGGGAGGGTCACGGAGTGCAGGGCGGGCCTGCAGCGGCAGAGGCCGGCGTGACGCTGCAGCCTGAGGCGCGCCGTGCGCTCTCCCGGGGGAGCCGTCCCCGGATCCCGGGACCCCGGCAGCGGCGGGCTGCACAGGCTCCCCGGAAGGGCGTGTGGCTAGTGACCTGCGCTCGCACACAGGCCTCCTGGCGGCGGCAGCAGCGGCCTTAGCGTCCCATGTCCGTCTCTGGGCTCCGCACTCTTAGCCGCGGCTCGCGCCCGTCTCCGGAGCTCTCCCAAGCAGCGTTCCCAATCCCCCCTCCTCGTGCACCAGGAAACAAAGAGGGACGTAAAAGTCTCTTGCCTCTTCGGCAGGTCCAGACCCCGCCCCAGACTCTCTCCCGGCCAGCCGCGGCGCACCAACGCCCTGCAGGCTGTGTTCACGCCGCCAACCTCAGTCCTCTCCCGGCGCTCCGACAAAAGCCGGAGCCTCAGCTCCCAGTCCCGCCCGCCCCAGCGGGCGAGCAGACAAGCCTCTCGGCTGGTGAGTGCCGGTCGGCCCGATCCTCTACGCCGAATCTCTCCGCTTTGCCCTTCGCACCCCTGTTGCTGTGCTCTCCTCCGCGGCTCCCAAGCTCCCCCACTCCGCCTCCCGAAGTCTCCACCCGCGAAGGGGCTCCTAGTGTGCGGACACTTTTCCTCCTTCACAGCTCTCTCCCACTGGTGCAGGACCCGTCCCTATTCTTTTGTCTCTGTTTAGTTTTTTCTTTTGCCCTAACCAGGTACGTGGGGGGTTCCTTGCCTTTTGGGAGGTCTGAGGTCTTCTGCCAGCGTTCAGTAGGTGCTCCGTAGGAGTTGTTCCACGCGTAGATGTATTTCTGGTGTATCTGTGGAGAGGAAGGTGATCTCCGCGTCTTACTCTTCCGCCATCTTCCCGGAACTCAAATTTTTCCTCATTTTAGATGTCAAATATCTTAAAAGTGGATGAGACAAAACTGGTGCTTAGATTTCCAAATTTCAGTTCCGAACTCTTTCTACTTAATTTGGTGTGCTACCTCTTTCCCTTTATCCTTTTCTTCATCCTCCTGATCTCTTGGTATGTAAATACTCACTATGTGATCAAAATTATACTTAGAAATGTACTATAGACATTGCCTTTAATGAGTTTATAGTCTAGTTGGAAGGCAGAATATAGCAAATTATTTGCATATATATGCAAATACACACATATATACATGTATATACACACATCATTAAAGAATCACACAAAATAGCATATCAAGAGCTTTTTCAAGATATGACATATATTTATTTTCAAAAATTATTAAGTGTTAGGCACTGTTAGGTTCCAAATGGAACCTACTGACAAGAGGTCTGGCTGAAATTTAGATGAGGAAAAGGGCATTTGGGTTGGTGAAAGGAAAATAACCACAAACTTCATGAATTGGATCTTTAAGTAGAGTGATACTAGGATATGCAGTGAGAAATTGACAGGTGGTCAAGAGGTAGACGTTTGGAGGCAAGAAAGATCATGGGTGCCTTGGACACCAGTAAAGTTATTTGCCCAGAGAAGAGGGATTTGGTAAAACAGTATGGATTTGAAAACAGAAATGGGGACAAATTATGGAAGACTTCATATTTTAGGCTAACTCCAATTTCATAAATGATAATGCTCAGAATTTCACATTTGACTCTCTTTTACTGTCTGTATAGATCTTTGATTCCTGATCCCTTTGAAAATCAGTTTAAATAAGGAATTTCCCCACATTACTGTACATATGAGAACACACAATTTTATAAGAATTTTAGAGAGCTCAGAGGCCCCTGAAGCCCATCTGAGGACCTATAGTGTTAGGATGTCTTCCTGGATAATCTAGTTAGAATTTCAATCTCTCTTCTGAGCTCCAGATCTACATGTTCAATTGCCTGGTAGACACCTACACTTTGATGATAATCTCAACATGCCGCAGATGAGACTCACATGAATCATTCAGTAAACCTAACTACAGTAAATGGTAGAAAGGTAGATCATTCACATGATCATCTAAGTTAGAAATCCAGTAGACTTTCTTGGCACCCACCTCCTCCTTTCTTTCCAATTCCAGTTAACCACCCAGACAACGTTTCTTTCCATCCGGAGTGTTCCTTCCATCATTAAGTGTTTTACCATTTCACACCTGGGTTGCCACAATGACCTCCCAACTGCGGTCCCTGTGTCCAACCTTGCTTGTCCCTTCCAGTTCATTCTCCACGTTGTTGGAAGAGTAATAACGTTAAAAACAAATCCAATCACATCATTTACCTACTGGGAATTCTTCCATTGTTCCTCCATTGTTTTAAAGAATAAAATTCACATTCCTTAGCATGATGTGGTTTGGTTTCTGTTTTCCTTGCTGTGTTTCCTGCCATACACATGCTCACTCTTAACTCCACAACTTTGCTTTTTTTTTTTTTTTTTTCTTTGCGGTACGCACGGGCCCAGCTGCTCTGCGGCATGTGGGATCTTCCCGGACCGGGACACGAACCCGTGTTCCCTGCATCGGCAGGCGGACTCTCAACCACTGCACCACCAGGGAAGCCCTGCATTTTTAATTTAATTTTTTTTCCTGCCTGAAAGACCCTAAGTCTTCATCTTGCCAACATCAGTTTATCCTCAGAGTTTCAGCTCCTGAATCACACTCTTGGGAACAATTCTTTCACCTCTCCTGCTCTGATCTGAACTCCATTAGGGCATTTTTAGCATCAGAATTTCTTGTTTTCTTATCTGTATCTTCCTACGTTTCTGACTTCCTTAGTGCCTGGAAAGTTTCCTTGGTTCCCAGAGTGATATCCCAGAAAATAGGCATTTGACAAATATCTGGCACCTGAATCTAAGAATGAATACATTCTGTAGGTCAGTGGCTTTCAGTCAGTACCCAGATACTCCTGAGAACACCTCAGTGATGTCATAAAGCATGAAATACCTTCTTTTAAACAGTGAGAATTTAAGCTGCCTGAAGAAACCATTTATTTCCTTTGGTTAATTTCATTTCTACTTAGCAATTCCAGTAAGATTTTATTTGCTAGAATTTACACCTGAAAAAATGTTTCTGTAGGCAATTAAGAAATATTTTTGAACTAGAGACCAAAATAATGCTAATACTATTTTAGCAAGAGTTCTTTAGCATAGTGAGCAACAGGCATTGCAAAGAGGCAAAGACATGTTTTGGTCAGTAATGAAGACTGACAAAAGATTTAAAATTTTTTAGAAGTATCTAATACAATGTTAAATTTACCTTTTCAACATTTCTCTTTTATGTAACAGAGGGCTTTGGAATAGGGAGTTTTCATTTTAACCTTTGTTCAGTTTCCTATTTTGGCAAAGTTCAGCATTCTAGAAGTCGACGATGCCACAAATTCAATATTTTCAAATTCACTGCAGGATCCAGGCAAAAGGAGAAAGAAAACCTCCTCTGAATGTGTTCTAAAAATGTAGTTTCTACCTTTAAAAACTGAAGACTCACCTGTGGTTTATTGTCTCACCCAATAAATGTTTCAAAAAAGTAGGACAGACTTTCAGTTTTGAATAAAATACCATTGACATTTCACATTCTTTATGTCTGAAGTGTGCAAAAGTGGAATGGTCTTCCCCAGAAGGGAAACTCTCTTACACTTCTGTGTTCAAAAATAAACAAAAATTCCCTATTGGACGATCATCTAAAAAGTCCCAGTCTATAGAAAATATATACTCTGACTTTTAAATGTCGACCAGCCTTGGAAATCTATATGACATAAACTTTTGCCAAAAAATCAATCTTGAGTTATGATTTGATTAGCAGAAAATTGCTGTCACATTTGTTTCTACATTTGTCTACCTCATGTCCTTTTCATTCATAGGCTGGCTGATTCAAACCTTCCTTAAAAACTCCCTGAGAAAGTCTGTGACATTAAAATGTCCTTTGATGCTCTTTCACTAAGCAGTGAATATTAACAGTTATGGTGACCCTGTTCCCTAATGTGTCTCAGCAGGATCAATAGCAGTTAAGTGCCACTGTTTTACAATTAAAAAGGGGATCATTTTAAATTTAAAAGCTCATAGTTAATTTTCTTCTTGGCACTTAATGGCGTAATTCATTTTGGAAAAACCTCATTGGGAGAACATAGGTTTTTTTTTTTTTTTTTTTTTGGTGGCAGCATCAGAAGGAGCTACTTTTAGTACCTCTTGTTGTCTCTGAGATGATTTGGAGCATTCCTTCATTAAGCTGCCAGTAACGCATCTGTAAAATTTTCTTCAAAATATGGGACCCATGCAGTGGAGCTTAGGCAACCACTGTAATTTTCCATAAAACTATTCAACAGCCATTTTCATTGGGACTTTCTTCCCGAGTGCTGCAGTTTTTAACCAGTCTTTCCTTTACACTCACATTTTTTAATTCCTGATTGTTGCTTTTCTTTTTGGTGACCTCCTCCTTTTCCCCATTAGGAACCCAGGCACATGACAGGTGGTTTGGAGCAGTGCATACATATTTCCAACATTTAATTGGCTAACATTATGCTGAAAATGTCATTCTGATCCTACCTCATTGACATTGCAGAGAGCCTGGCTCTCTCTCTCCACAACGATGGCTTTCCTGGTTCCCAATTACAACAGTAACAGATGCATCGAGTTACGTATACAATATATCCCTGGGGATAAGCAGTCAATATAGATCCACTTTGGGGTAAGTCTCCTGTCTGCTTACAGAATTTACATTATCTTCAGGCAAAGAAGAGATATTGTCTGTCATTTATATTTGCTGCTTGAAGCTTAGAAGAATATATTAATGCATTGGGCATATTTTGGGTTATTTTAAAAATGTCTAGTTAAAAAGCAGAATATATCCACCAGTTTTGTCCTAAATACTACTTCCAATTAAAGAAGCAAAAAACTGAATGTTGATTGTATGAAAGGCACTGGTGCTTAGCCCTTTATACATCTTTTCTTTGCTGCTCATTCTACCTTACAAAATGGACATTATTGTTTATAATGTACAGATGAAGGCATTGAATCTTAGAGAGGTTAAAGTACATCATTAAAGTCACACAACTTACAAGTGTTGCAAATGGGACTTGAGACTTGAAGTCCCAAACACCTCATCTTTCAATAACATGGTTTATCACACCCATTGAAACTGCTTTAGCCTATATATCTTAGACTTAAATCGAAAAATGAACTCGCCAGAATTTTTGGGCTTTTCAAAAATATTTCCAGAATACTAGTTATTAGAAAATTAGGACCAGCCAAAATACATGCCTAAGTTATTCTCCATCTAAAATTTGATTTTTTAGAAAATTATTTTGACTTTCATTATTACAGTATGTCTGTCACAGACCATGAGCTCTTACTAATTGAAGACTACATGAAATATTTCATTTCATTCATTTTCCTTCTCAACTGGATAATTTTCTCTGTAAATATAAATTTTTGACTGAATGCTAATGTTCCAGTAAGGAACCCTAAACAAGCAGGATCCTGTGTATATTATATTAGAGTTTGGAATAAATGGAATATTAGGGCAACAAAGGGCCAATGTTCCCTGAAAATATACTTTAATTCCTACTGAGGAAGTTTGCCTTTATTTATGATGCCAGTGTGTGAAAATAATAACAATGGAGGAGGGACATTCATGGATATTATCATGTCTTAAAACTGGCTTTAATTAAAAAAAAAATCTTCCTGTGTACAAAGATTCATTCTTTTTATGTTGATTTTTTTCTCTCTTCATTTCCTTTTTCTGTCCTTTCCTCTTTCCTTTATTCTTTCACTCCATTCTGCTCTCCTTTCTTTTACTTCTTCTTTTTCTTTCTCTCTATTTAAATTTTTCTCCCAATGTTCTAGAACCCAATACACTCCTTGAATTCACTTGCCCCTTCTAACCAGACATCCCTGTGTAAGTGGCAAAAATGACTCTTGTCCCAGCCCTGCAAGGGTAAGATAAAGAGATGTCATCTGTGCATGCGTTCATTGAAATGAAATGTGACTCCTGGGGGGGATGCTGCCACCCAACTGGTCCATCCTGTAATCCAAGCCCGAGTCAGAGGACGTGGCGCCTGCAAGGCAAGTGAGCGGCTCGGGTTCCCAGGAGCTCCCTGGGCTAACCTGTCACCCGAACAACACAATTAGCCACTGACACCAGGTGCCGCTGCTTCCTGCCACGTTACACTTCTCACATTTCGCGTAATGGTGTTTGTAAAGTGCTCCCCCTTTTCAATTAGTCAGCCTCGCTCTCTCCACTCCCCGATTCATCCGTGCAGCTGCAGGAACGTGGGGAGCCAGCAGCTGGGCTGGCAAACCGGAGACTCTGCTCAGCGCAGCATCCCATTCGCATCCAGGGGTGACCAAGCTGCTTAAAGCCTGTCATTAAGCATCATTTATTCCACAGGCTGTTGATGAAGCCAATCAGTGCTGTGACCTCTCTTTCGTTGGTGTTTAAAGATGAGACGAGGGAAAGCTTCTGTAAAGAAGCTCCAGCAACTTCGTCACCGCATGTGTCCATTTACGACTGGCGCATCCTGGACATGGAAGGATTCTGGAGTGGCTGAGCCTCGGTTTCACACTCTGTTCCTCTTTGAAGTAGCTGCACGCTGCCCGGCTGCTTTGTGCATTCAAAACCCCACTCCTCATCCCTGCAGTAAACAATACCTGCTCTTTTTCTTCTTGTAGTAATTATCTTTTTTATATTTACGTAAAGGGGCTGCCCTCCAAGTGGGCATAAATGCTGACTAGGGTAGAGTTACTGTGTGCTTGCCTGGATTGCATTAGCTGCTGTTTACTCAGGGGTGCCCCCAGTGCCTCTGGTCTTCTCAACTAAAGCACATTGTGTCATTTAAATTTACATTGTGTCGTATTGCACAGGGGTTATGACACAGCCAAATGTATTTTGACATTATGCTTTGTTTTTTTTTGGTCCTCTAATGGTGCTTGCAGGAAGAAGGGTAGCAGCAGGTGTGGCAAGACCCCTAGGAGTGAAGGGCGTGGATTCAGGTCCTACCAATCTTATTCCTGGTGAAGCCATGACTATTATTTGGTGTCCTGAGTCCTTAGCAGTACCATTCCCGTCCACTATTGTGATTTAAGTTTGTCCATTCTTCCTGTTCTGGGGAGAGGTAACTCATGTGGGTTAAACACTAATAGGTGATTTGCATGAATTCTACAGAAACCCTGTGTCATTCTTCTCAGTTTACCAAAGGGAAAGTGGCACTCTGTCTTTATGAAGTAAAACCACTCAAGGCCACTTCCTTAGAGAGTGGGTGTTGGCCCTGAACGTGAGTCTCCCCTCAAAAATCATAGGATTTGGGGAGACATTTGAAAAGCAAAGGGTCAAATTTGTGTACTGTTGTTTGGGAGACATTCACATGTGCTGTACAGATGTATCTTCACTAGTATCATTTTAATTAACGGATACTCAGAAATACCTCGCAGAGGGGGTGGGAAGTGTTCCTACTTTGTCCTTGAGGGTCTTTAGGTGGGTTTGGGTAGAGCAGGCCATCTGGACCAGAGGCTCAAAATCTGTCCTTTGTCCAACAAATCACATGTTACCTATAACATACCTTCAAACACAGTATGTTGTAATTCTACAAATTTGATCATCAAAGACCAGCAGTCTGAACTGGCTGTTTATTTGATTGACTACTTCTAAGTCCTGTGGAACTACATGACATGTTCTCAGGAAGGGATGTCTGCAGAGATCCAGATGGGGGTGTAGCACCTTTTCTTTGCCTATGCCAGTTCGGGGGATAACTTCTGCTCATAAACAGAGCTGTTTCTGCTGCTCCAGAAAGGGAACCACACTCAAAAAAGCATTTGACAATAATCAGAGCAACATTTCAGTTTGATTCTCTGAAGTTAAAATGGTTCAATAAAGGTATAAACTTTTTTTGTAGTTTTTCTGGTAGTTCTGAGATGAAACTGCCATGTTATAAACAAACTCATGAGCAGAGAGGTACAGTAGAGGGAAAGGTGTGGTCAGGAAAGCCAGCTCTGCTCTTTACCAGCTCCAAGGATATAGGCATGTTGTTAATTTCAAGGAGGCTCAGTTTTCTCTTGCAGAAAGTGGAGATGAGAAATATCTACCTTTTGGAAATAATCTCTGATATGTAATGGTCAAATATATTTGAGCAAAAATCAGTAAAAAACAAAAAATAAAATGAGGCTTCTTTACTTTTTGAGGGTTTGAATACATTAGTATTGAAGATATAAAACGGAGTGACATGAAGATATAAAGATATAAAAGATATAAAAGATATATATATCTTTTATATATATATATCTTTATATATATATATTTATATATATATATCTTATATATATATATAAAGATATATATATATCTTTTATATATATATAAAGATATAAAAGATATAAAACGGAGTTTCAGAAGGACGGCTCTGGCAGGGTTAGGACAAATGGCTGGAAGGTGAAGAGACTGAACAGAGGGATGAGAAATGATGCAGGCCATGGGGATGGACGTGATGGTGTGGACATAAGCAACACTGGAAAAGGCAGAATAGACAGTAGTTGGTGCCAGGTAAAATGTCAGGGGTGCAAGAAAGGGAGAAATCAGTTTCCATTTTCCTTGGTATGTGGTGCTAAAATCCAAGATAAAAAACCATGAGAAAGGAATAATGTAATGAAGAGAAAGAGGAAGGAAGTGGAGAAAGAGGCAGATTCATTGCCTTGAGTTCATATTACGTACCAGAGATTTTTAATGTTTCATGGGACACTAGAAGTTAAGGACAGCACTTTGGATATCATTTTTTAAAAAGCTATATAAAGCTTTTCTTGGCTCTGTAGAAGCACTGTCTCCCTCTTTCACTATCACTTCACCGGTGACAGTAAAGAGAAGTGTATGCCCAGATCGTTCGTTGTCCATTGGTTTATTTTTAGGCTTTTAGTAAGCACTTACTCCATTCCAGGCATTATGTTATGCATTTTACTTGCACCAACTTGCTTAATCTTCCCCCAACCCTATTAGGAAACAATGATTATTTTTCAGCATGGAAAAGAGGTGAGATAACTCTCCTGAGTTATTTTGCTAGAATAGTGGAGCTGGGATATAAATAGAAATTGGGTTGATGCCAGTTTCAAGCAGGCAGACTTATTCTGGTGTTTTGTTTACATTGAAAATGTTTGACATATACCAGGCCGTTCGCCAATCCAACTGCCTTCTAGGGTGCACCTGCCCTGCTGTAAGTAGGGAAGGGCCTCTGACACAAGCCATCCAAAATACTCAGGAGACTTTTAAGTGAAATAGTAAAAAAGACCAGCAAAAAGGATTTGTCCTCCTAACTGTGTTGTATTCTATATCTGTTTGTGCCTCCAGCCACGTTGTAAATGAAATCAATTATTTTCTTTTCTGTCTGAGTTTCAGCCAAGAGCTAAGATGTCTACCCCTTTTTTTAACGAGGGGTTTCTGGTTAAAAAGAATCTATCTCTTTTAGTTTAATAACAGGGAGTTGGGGTTATGGTCCTGGGTTTGGTAAGAAGTAAAGTGAAACCACATGGTCTGCAGATTGAAGGAAGAGGGCAGTTACTCACATTGGTGTGAGGAAAGCTTGTCCGGGACCACACGCAGCTCCACTCATCCTTCTGACAGTTGTCTCTACTGTCCCCGTGACACCAGGACACCAAGGGTCTCTCTTGCAGGTCACAGGACTGCTGGACCACAGACCTTTTGTGTGTCTCTCTGACCAACCTGAAAGTCCTGAGTTGTTCCATCTCAGGCAAGTCACTACATCTTTCTGGCTTCAGGTCTTTTATCCACAGAATGGGCTGCTCCAGTGACCCTGGTCTCCTCCCTTTTTGCTAAGCCCCTGGCCCTGGATCCTTGCCTCCAGCTGCTGCTTCTCCCCATCATGCTATGGTCTCCAAATTGCACCATCTCGTCTCCTCCTCTGGGAGGCTGACCCTGACGGCTCTCTCACTACACATGACCTTCCTGCCTCTTCACCCCTCGCGACACTCCATCTCCTATTCCCCACTCTATCCTTTGTTTATTCTCAAACATCATCATTGTTTAGCCTAATTTACTTAAAATATTCTTTTAAGCATTTTTATATTTATATAAAAATTGTACAGAAAATAAAGTTTTTGTAGAGCCCTCCCCACTTCACCCTACTACAAATATCTTGCATTAGTGTGGTACGTTTTTTATAATTGATGGAACAATTGATACATGATTATTAACTAAAGTCTGTAGGTTATACTAGGGTGCACTCTTTGTGTCTTATGGGTTTTGATAAATGTATCTACCATTGCATAGAATACAGAATAGACCTACTACCCTAAAAATCCCCTATGCACCACCTATTCATCCATTTCTCCCTATGCCAAACTCCTGGCAACCACTTATTACTTTTTCCAGAATGCCATATAGCTAGAATTCATACTGTATGTAGACTTTTTAGATTGGCTCTTTTCACTTAGCAATGTGCACTTAAGGTTCCTTCACGTCTTTTCATGGCTTGATAGCCCATTTCTTTTTATCACTGAATGGCAATCCATTGTAAGGATTTATCACAGTTTGTTTATCCATTTACCTACTGAAGGATATCTTAGTTGCTTCCGAGTTTTGGCAATTATGAATATTTTTTTGTTACTTTTTCATATCATTTTTTTAACATCTTTATTGGAGTATAATTGCTTTACAATGGTGTTTTAGTTTCTGCTTTATAACAAAGTGAATCAGTTATACATATACATATGTTCTCATATCTCTTCCTTCTTGTGTCTCCCTCCCACCTACCCTCCCTATCCTACCCCTCTAGGTGGTCACAAACCACCTAGCTGATCTCCTTGTGCTATGTGGCTGCTTCCCACTAGCTATCTATTTTACATTTAGTAGTGTATATATATCCATGCCACTCTCTCACTTTGTCACAACTTACCCTTCCCCCTCCCCATATCCTCAAGTCCATGCTCTAGTAGGGCTGTGTCTTTACTCCCGTCTTACCCCTAGGTACTTCATGACCTTTTTTTTTTTTTCTTAGGCTCCATATATATGTGTTAGCATATGGTATTTCTTTTTCTCTTTCTGACTTACTTCACTTTGTATGACAGGTCCATCCACCTCACTACAAATAACTCAATTTTGTTTCTTTTTATTGCTATATAATATTCCATTGTTATATATGTGCCACATCTTCTTTACCCATTCATCTGTCAATGGACACTTAGGTTGCTTCCATGTCCTGGCTATTGTAAATAGAGCTGCAATGAACATTTTGGTACATGATTCTTCTTCTATAAACATTCAATGGACAGGTTTTCTAATAGACATGAGTTTTCAACTCATTTGTGAAGATACCTAGGAACATGATTGCTGGATTGCATGGTAAGCCTATGTTTAGCTTTGTAAGAAATTGCCAAACTGTCTTCCAAAATGGCTGAATTAATTTACGTTTTTACTTAATTTTTAAAAATTGAATGACTCATTAGCAATTATAAAAGTGTATGTTTTTTATAGCATCCTCAACAAAGCAGTTTGCGAAACTTTAGGATATTTACAATTCTGATAAGTAGAAAATTGTATTTCCAGGTAGGTTTAATTTATATTTCTCTTTTTATGAGTGAGTTTGGTATTTTTTCATATATTTCAGGGTCACTTGGTTTTCTATTTAGTGAACTTGTAATTCATAGCTCTTGCCTGTATTTCAATCAGGTTCTTGGTCTTTTCTGTATCTATTTCAACAGTCTATATAAACTAATGATGTAAATCTTTCAGCAGTGATATAATTTGTAAAGATTTCCCAATTTGACATCTGTCTTTTTACTTTACTTTTGGTGTTTTTCTTTTATTATTTCTTTTATTATTCTTTTATTATTTCTTTTATTATTCTTTTTGTTTTTCTTTTATTATTTTCTTTATCATAGTCAAATTTACAATCCTTTCTCTTATTATTTATTGATTTTGAGCCACAATTAGAAAAATTTCCCCATTTGAGGTTATAGAAAAATGTATCCACTTCTTTTTAAAATCTGTGACCCATTTGGAATGTATCATGCTGTAAAGTGTGAAAAAAAGATCAAATTTTATCATATTCCATATGGTGATCCATGATCCTAATATTTATTAAAATTTCTATACATTTTTCACTGAATTTTGAGATGTCACTTTTTAAATTTTTATTTTATTTATTTTTTTTACATCTTTATTGGAATATAATTGCTTCACAATGGTGTGTTAGCTTCCGCTTTACAACAAAGTGAATCAGCTATACATATACATATGTTCCCATATCTCTTCCCTCCTGCGTCTCCCTCCTTCCCACCTCCCCTATCCCACCCCTCCAGGTGGTCACAAATCACCTAGCTGATCTCCCTGTGCTATGCAGCTGCTTCCCACTAGCTATCTATTTCATGCTTGGTAGTGTATATATGTCCATGCCACTCTCTCACGTTGTCACACCTTACACTTCCCCCTTCCCATAGCCTCAAGTCCATTCTATAGTAGGTCTGTGTCTTTATTCCTGTCTTACTCCTAGGTTCTTCCTGACATTTTTTTTCTTAAATTCCATATATATGTGTTAGCATACGGTATTTGTCTCTCTCTTTCTGACATATTTCACTCTGTATGAGAGACTCTAGGTCCATCCACCTCAACAAAAATAGCTCAATTTCATTTCTTTTTATGGCTGAGTAATATTATAATGTATATATGTGGCACATCTTCTTTATCCATTCATCTGATGATGGACACTTAGGTTGCTTCCATCTCCTGGCTATTGTAAATAGAGCTGCAATGAACATTTTGGGACATGACTCTTTTTGAATTATGGTTTTCTCAGAGTATATGCCCAGTAGTGGGATGGCTGGGTCATATAGTAGTTCTATTTGTAGTTTTTTAAGGAACCTCCATACTGTTCTCCATAGTGGCTGTACCAATTCACATTCCCAACAGCACAGCAAGAGTGTTCCCTTTTCTCCACACCCTCTCCAGCATTTATTGTTTCTAGATTTTTTGATGATGGCCATTCTGACTGGTGTGAGATGATATCTCATTGTAGTTTTGATTTGCATTTCTCTAATTATTAATGATGTTGAGCATTCTTTCATGTGTTTGTTGGCAGTCTGTATATCTTCTTTGGAGAAATGTCTATTTAGGTCTTCTGCCCATTTTTGGATAGGGTTGTTTGATTTTTTTGATATTGGGATGCATGTGTTGCTTGTATGTTTTGGAGATTAATCCTTTGTCAGTTGCTTCATTTGCAAATATTTTCTCCCATTCTCAGGGTTGTCTTTTGGTCTTGTTTATGGTTTCCTTTGCTGTGCAAAGGTTTGAAGTTTCATTAGGTTCCATTTGTTTATTTTTGTTTTTATTTCCATTTCTCTAAGAGGTGGGTCAAAAAGGACCTTGCTGTGATTTATGTCATAGAGTGTTCTGCCTATGTTTTCCTCTAAGAGTTTGATAGTTTCTGGCCTTACATTTAGGTCTTTAATCCATTTTGAGCTTATTTTTGTGTACGGTGTTAGGGAGTGATCTAATCTCATACTTTTACATGTACCTGTCCAGTTTTCCCAGCACCACTTATTGAAGAGGCTGTCCTTTCTCCATTGTATATTCCTGCCTCCTTTATCAAAGATAAGGTGACCATATGTGTGTGGGTTTATCTTTGGTCTTTCTATCCTGTCCCATTGATCTATCTTTCTGTTTTTGTGCCAGTACCATACTGTCTTGATTACCGTAGCTTTGTAGTATAGTCTGAAGTCAGGGAGCCTGATTCCTCCAGCTCTGCTTTTCGTTCTCAAGATTGCTTTGGGTATTCGGGGTCTTTTGTGTTTCCATACATATTGTGACATTTTTTGCTCTAGTTCTGTGAAAGATACCAGTGGTAGTTTGATAGGGATTGCATTGAATCTGTAGATTGCTTTGGGTAGTAGAGTCATTTTCACAGTGTTGATTCTTCCAACCCAAGAACATGGTATATCTCTCCATCTATGTGTATCTTTTTAATTTCTTTCATCAGTGTCTTATAATTTTCTGCATACAGGCCTCCTTAGGTAGGTTTATTCCTAGATAATTTATTCTTTCTGTTGCAATGGTAAATGCGAGTGTTCTTGATTTCACTTTCAGATTTTTCATCATTAGTGTATAGGAATGCCAGAGATTTCTGTGCATTAATTTTATATCCTGCTACTTTACCAAATTCATTGATTAGCTCTAGTAGTTTTCTGCTAACATCTTTAGGATTCTCTATGTATAATATCATATCATCTGCAAACAGTGACAGCTTTACTTCTTTTCCGATTTGGACTCCTTTTATTTCCTTTTCTTCTCTGATTGCTGTGGCTAAAACTTCCAAAACTATGTTGAATAGGAGTGTTGAGAGTGGGCAACCTTGTCTTGTTCCTGATCTTAGTGGAAATGCTTTCAGTTTTTCACCATTGAAGGCAATGTTGGTTGTGGGTTTGTCATATATGGCCTTTATTATGTTGAGGAAATTTCCCCCTATGCCTACTTTCTGCAGGTTTTTTTTTATCATAAATGGATGTTGAATTTTGTTGAAAGGTTTCTCTGCATCTATTGAAATGATCATATGGTTTTTCTCCTTCAATTTATTAATATGGTGTATCACGTTGATTGATTTGCATGTATTGAAGAATCCTTTCATTCCTGGAATAAACCCCACTTGATAATGATGTATGATCCGTTTAATGTGCTGTTGGATTCTGTTTGCTAGTATTTTGTTGAGGATTTTTACATGTATGTTCCGCAGTGATATTGGCTTGTAGTTTTCTTTCTTTGTGACATCTTTGTCTGGTTTTCGTATCAGGGTGATGGTGGCCTCATAGAATGAGTTTGGGAGTGTTTCTCCCTCTGCTATATTTTGGAAGAGTTTGAAAAGGATAGGTGTTAGCTCTTCTCTAAATGTTTGATAGAATTCACCTGTGAAGCCATCTGGTCCTGGGCTTTTGTTTGTTGAAAGATTTTTAATCACAGTTTCAATTTCAGTGCTTGTGATCGGTCTGTTCATATTTTCTATTTCTTCCTGATTCAGTCTTGGCAGGTTGTGCATTTCTCAGAATTTGTCCATTTCTTCCAGGTTGTCCATTTTATTGGCATAGTGTTGCTTGTAGTAATCTCTCATGATCTTTTGTATTTCTACAGTGTCAGTTGTTACTTCTCCTTTTTCATTTCTAATTCTATTGATTTGAGTCTTCTCCCTTTTTTTCTTGATCAGTCTGCTAATGGTTTATCAATTTTGTTTATCTTCTCAAAGAACCAGCTTTTAGTTTTCTTGATCTTTGCTATCATTTTCTTCATTTCTTTTTCATTTATTTCTGATCTGATTTTTATGATTTTTTCCTGCTAACTTTGGGTTTTTTTTTTTTGTTCTTCTTTCTCTAATTGCTTTAGGTGCAATGTTAGGTTGTTTATTCAAGATTTTTCCTGTTTCTTAAGGTAGGGTTGTATTGCTATAAACTTCCCTCTTAGAACTGCTTGTGCTGCATCCCATAGGTTTTGGGTCACCATGTCTCCATTGTCATTTGTTTCTAGGTATTTTTTCATTTTCTCTTTGATTTCTTCAGTGATCACTTCATTATTAATTAGTGTATTGTTTAGCCTCCATGTGTTTGTATTTTTTACAGATCTTTTCCTGTAATTGGTATCTAATCTCATAGCATTGTGTTCAGAAAAGATACTTGATACAATTTCAATTTTCTTAATTTTACCAAGGCTTGATTTGTGACCCAAGATATGATCTATCCTGGAGAATGTTCCATGAGCACTTGAGAAAATTGTGTATTCTGTTGTTTTTGGATGGAATGTCCTATAAATATCAATTAAGTCCATCTTGTTTAATGTATCATTTAAAGTTTATGTTTCCTTATCTATTTTCATTTTGGATTATCTGTCCATTGGTGAAAGTGGGGTGTTAAAGTCCCCTACTATGAATGTGTTACTGTCGATTTCCCCTTTTATGGCTGTTAGTATTTGCCTTATGTATTGAGGTTCTTCTATGTTGGGTGCATAAATATTTACCATTGTTATATCTTCTTTTTGGATTGATCCCTTGATCATTATGTAGTATCCTTTGTCTCTTGTAATAGTCTTTATTTTAAAGTCTATTTTGTCTGATATGAGAATTGCTACTCCAGCTTTCTTTTGGTTTCCATTAGCATGGAATATCTTTTTCCATCCCCTCATTTTCAGTCTGTATGTGTCTCTAGGTCTGAAGTTGGTCTCTTGTAGACAGCATATATGTGGGTCCTGTTTTTGTATCCATTCAGCCAATCTGTGTCTTTTGGTGGGAGCATTTAGTCCGTTTACATTTAAGGTAATTATCGATATGTATGTTCCTATTCCCATTTTCTTAATTGTTTTGGGTTCGTTATTGTAGGTCTTTCCTTCTCTTGTGTTTCTTGCCTAGAGAAGTTCCTTTAGCATTTGTTGTAAAGCTGGTTTGGTGGTGCTGAACTCTCTCAGCTTCTGCTTGTCTGTAAAGGTTTTAATTTCTCCACCAAATCTGAATGAGATACTTGCTGGGTAGAGTAATCTTGGTTGCAGGTTTTTCTCCTTCATCACTTTCAGTATGTCCGGCCACTCCCTTCTGGCTTGCAGAGTTTCTGCTGAGAGATCAGCTGTTAACCTTATGGGGATTCCCTTGTGTGTTATTTGTTGTTTTTCCCTTGCTGCTTTTAATATATTTTTTTTATTTAATTTTTGACAGTTTTGATTAATATTTGTCTTGGTGTATTTCTCCTTGGATTTATCCTGTTTGGACTCTCTGTGCTTCCTGGACTTGATTAACTGTTTCCTTTCCCATATTAGGGAAGTTTCCAACTGTAATCTGTTCAAATATTTTCTCAGTCCCTTTCTTTTTCTCTTCTTCTGGAACCCCTATAATTCGAATGTTGGTGCATTTTATGTTGTCCCAGAGGTCTCTGAGACTGTCCTCAGTTCTTTTCATTCTTTCTTCTTTATTCTGCTCTGCAGTAGTTATTTCCACTATTTTATCTTCCAGGTCACTTATCCGTTCTTCTGCCTCAGTTATTCTGCTATTGATCCCATCTAGAGTATTTTTAATTTCATTTATTGTGTTGTTCATCATTGCTTGTTTCATCTTTAGTTCTTCTAGGTCCTTGATAAATGTTTCCTGCATTTTGTCTATTCTATTTCCAAGATTTTGGATCATCCTTACTGTCATTATTCTGAATTCTTTTTCAGGTCGACTGCCTATTTCCTCTTCATTTGTTAGGTCTGGTGGGTTTTTATCTTGCTCTTTCATCTGCTGTGTGTTTTTCTGTCTTCTCATTTTGCTTATCTTACTGTGTTTGGGGTCTCCTTTTTGCAGGCTGCAGGTTTGTAGTTCCTGTTGTTTTTGGTGTCTGTCCCCAGTGGCTAAATTTGGTTCAGTGGGTTGTGTAGGCTTCCTGGTGGAGGGGACTAGTGCCTGTGTTCTGGTGGATGAGGCTGGATCTTGTCTTTCTGGTGGGCAGGTCCAAGTCTGGTGGTGTGTTTTGGGGTGTCTGTAGACTTATTATGATTTTAGGCAGCCTCTCTGCTAATTGGTGGGGTTGTGTTCCTGTCCTGCTAGTTATTTGGCATAGGGTGTCCAGCACTGTAGCTTGTTGGTCATTGAGTGAAGCTGGGTGCTGGTGTTGAGAGAGATATCTGGGTGATTTTCGCCATTTGATATTATGTGGAGCTGGGAGCTCTCTTGTGGACCAGTGTCCTGAAGTTGGCTCTCCTACCTCAGAGACAGAGCCCTGACTCCTGGCTGGAGCACCAAGAGCCTTTCATCCACACGGCTCAGAATGAAAGGGAGAAAATGTAGAAAGAAAGAAAGAAAGAATGAAAGAATGAAAGAAAGAAAGAAAAAGAAAGAAAGAAAGAAAGGAATGAAGGAAGGAAGGAAGGAAGAAAGAAAGAACAGAGGGAGGGAGGGAGGAAGGAAGGAAGGAGGCAAAGAAGGAAAGAAAGAAAGAAGATAAAATAAAATAAAGTTATTAAAATAGAAAATAATTATTAAGAAAAAATTTTTTTTAAAAAGAAAAACAAACAAACAAAAACCAAGAAAACAAAACAAAAAAACACAGAAGGCTAGGACCCTAGGACAAATGGTGGAAGCAAAGTTATAGAGACAAAATCTCACACAGAAGCATACACATACACACTCACAAAAAGAGGAAAAGGGGAAAAAATAATAAATCTTGCTCTCAAAGTCCACCTCCTCAATGTGGGGTGAGTTGTTGTCTATTCATGTATTCCACAGATGCGGGGTACGTCAAGTTGATGGTGGAGCTTTAATCCGCTGCTTCTGAGGCTGCTGGGAGAGATTTCCCTTTCTCTTCTTTGTTCTCACAGCTCCCGGGGCTCAGCTTTGGATTTGGCCCCGCCTCTGCATGTAGGTCGCCAGAGGGTGTCTGTTCTTCGCTCAGACAGGACGGGGTTAAAGGGGCAGCTGCTTTGGGGACTCTGGCTCACTCAGGCCGGGGGGTGCGAGGGGTACAGAGTGCGGGGCGAGCCTGCGACGGCAGAGGCTGGTGTGACATTGCAGCAGCCTGAGGTGCGCCGTGTGTTCTCCTGGGGAAATTGTCCCTGGATCCCGGGACCTTGGCAGTGGCGGGCTGCACAGGCTCCCCGGAAGGGAGGTGTGGATAGTGGAGATGTCACTTTTATATATGCCAAATTCCCAATTGCACTATTTCTGCATTTTGTTATTATTTTATTCATCTGTTAATTTATGCATGCACCAAAACACTGTTTTCTTTACCGATAATTTATAACATTTTAATATCTGGTAAGACATGTTCCCCCTTATTGCTGCAGAAGAATATTTTTAATCAAATTTTGAGATATAATTTACATGCAATTAACTTCATCCATTTAGACAGATAATTCAATGCATTTGACAAACATATTCTGTTGTGAAACCACTGCTACAATCATGCCAATAATTTCCAACATCAGCAAATTTCCTGCTGCCCCTTTGCAGTCTTTTCCTTCCTCTTACCCTAGAGAGCTGATGATTTGCTTTTTGTCAATGTAGATTAATTTGTATTTTTTTTTAGAATTTAGTGTAAATGGAAACATGCTGTGTTTCTCTTCTATATCTCACTTCTTTTACTTAGCATAATTATTTTAGGATACATATTGTGTCAGTAGTTTGCTCTTTTTTATATTATCCATGATAACATATGGGTAATATAATAATAATAATAATTAATAATAATAATTTCTTGTTACCCGTAAACTACATTTAATTTTCCATTCACCTGTTGATGGACTTTTGGGTGGCTTCCAGGTTAAAACTGGAACAGACAAGTGTTTGTGTGGACATATACTTTCACTTTTCTTAGGTAAATACTTGGGGGCATAAGTGTTTTCTTATATAAATACTTAGAAGGAGGTGTATGTTGAAATTTTTAAGAAACTGCAAAGAATTTTCTGAAGTAACTGTACCATTTTACATTCCACCAGGGTTCCATTGTTCCATATCTTCACCAACACTCAGCATTGACAATCTTTTTAATTTTGACTATTATAATGAATATGTACTAGTATCTTTTGGTGATGTAGCTTCTTTTGGGAACAGTCTGTTTAAGTTTTTGCTTTTTAAAACATCGTTTCTTTTCTATGTTATTGAATTATATGAGTTCTGTATATATTCTGGGTAGAAATTCTTCATCAGATATATGTATTACAAACATTTTTTAATCATTCTGTGCTTTCTTTTTTATTTTCTTAAATAAACAAAAACAACTTTTATTTCAATGCAGTTATAGTTATCATTTTCAGTGATTTGTGTGCTGTGTCCAAGCTAAGAAATCTTCAGCTAAAGTCGTAAATATTCCCCCACCTTTTAAGATTTTCACCTTTGACAATTATGTCTATGCTTTTTTTCTAGTAAATGCTGTTTATTTTGTGATGTAAGGGTCACTTATCTCCCCATAGAGATGTCCAGTTTTTTCATCATGATTTGCAGTATAGAATTCTCATTCCCTATTGTCAAGAATCAATTGGTCATATATGTGTGAGTCTTTCTAGACTCTATTCTGATCTATTTATGTGAATTTCTGTTCTCTCACCAATGCCATGTAACCTTCAAATCGGGTAGTATAAATTTTACATCTTAATTCTTCTTTTTAAAATAAAACCCTTCTATCTGGTTTGAACTTCTATACATTTTAGTACCAGTTTATCAAAGTCTAAACTTTTTTATTTTTCTTAGAAAAAAAATCTGATACAATTGTGATTTAGATTAGTTTGAACATTTAGCTCAATTTGGGGAAAAACACTGAGGTTTTTTTTTATATAAATTTATTTATTTTTGGCTGCCTTGGGTCTTTGTTGCCGCACATGGGCTTTTCTCTAGTTGCGGTGAGCAGGGGCTATTCTTCATTGCGGTGCATGGGCTTGTCATTGGGTGGCTTCTCTTGTTGCAGAGCACAGGCTCTAGGTGTGTGGGCTTCAGTAGTTGTGGCACTCGGGCTCAGTAGTTGTGGCTCATGGACTCTAGAGTGCAGCCTCTGTAGTTGTGGTGCACGGGCTTAGTTGCTCCATGACATGTGAGATCTTCCCAGAGCAGGGCTCGAATCTGTGTCCCTTGCATTGGCAGGCAGATTCTTAACCACTGAATCACCAGGGAAGCCCAACACTGAGGTTTTTACTTCAAGAAAATAATACATTCCTCAATAATATATTCATTTAGGTCATCTTTAATATCCCTCAGCAATAATTTATAGTTCTCAGTGTAAATGATTTACATATCTCTTTTTAATTTTTCTAAGTATTTTATGTTTTTTGATGATTTATTTCAGTTTCTAATTGTTTGGTGCTAGTATACAAAAATATATTTGATTTTGTGTATTTACCTTGAATCTGAGACCTTTCTGAATTCACATTTTTAGTTCCAGTAGTTGTTTTGTAGATTTCTTAGAATTTATTATGTAAACAATCATGTCATCTTCAAATAGTGAGAGTTTTATTTCTACTCTTTATACATTTTATTTCTTGTTTTGGCCTTATTTCAATAATTAGGATCTCTAATATAATACTTAACAAAAATGGTAAGTGTGGGGATCCTTATTCTATTCTTACCATTATTTTAAAGCATTAAATATTTCACCTTTAAGTATGATATTATTGTAAGTTGTTTGCAGATGATCTTTATCAGGTTGAGAAACATCCCTTCTAATTATAGAATTTATGAACATTTTCATCATTGCAATTTGTGTTGAGATCTGTCAAATGCTTTTTTCTATACCAATTGAAATTATCATGTGTTTTTCTCTTATATTCTATAACTATGGCAAATTATGACACTAATTAGAGACTCAGACACTTTATACTCATGGACCAGATTTATTATAGACAAATGATAGCGTGAAGCAACAGATGAAGTAGGATACATGTTGATAGAGGCCCAGGAGCTCAGGCACAGGGTCTTGGCTCTCCCACTGCTGTGTTGCCTTCAGCTCTCACACCACTACTGGCATGCAAGTGAAGTATTTCAGTAACGGGAAGCCCCCAAGGCTGCTCCTGATCACGTAGGTACATTCTAACCATGTGCCCAGCTTTAATCTTTGAGGTCCTACATTGTCCCCCAACCCAGCTAGGCTCTACTGAAACCTGGTGCAATTTATAAATCTAATTATTAATAAGCAATGTTAGCAAGCTGATAAAGTCTGCTCTGAAACAACTCATGTACAGATGTTTACAGAATATTATTGATGTTTAATTAATAGGTTTCATAGCATTGGCTGAGAATCAGTAGCTCTGGCTATAAGCCTGTGGTCAATGCAGACTGACCAAAATTACCCAGTGCTATGTTATTACATTGATTCATTTTTGAATGTTAAAACAATCTTTTGTGACTTGATAAACATTATTTGGTCATGCTCTATTATCTATCTAATATATATATATATATATATATATATCTTTTGGATTCAGTTTACTAATAGTTTGCTACAATTTTTACATCTGTGTCCATAAATGGTTTTATTCATTTAGGTAATGCACTTGTCAGATTTGAGGAGGATCCCCTCTTCTTCTGTTTTCTGAAAGCTTTTGTGTAATATAAATTATATCTAACTTGAGTGTTTGATAGAATTTACCACCAAAAACATTTTCTTGGTGGAAAAATTTTTGATATCAAATTTAATTTATTTATAAGTTTTGGGCTATTTAGATTTTCTGTTTCATCTTGTGGTTTTCAAGGAATGTGTCCATTTCATCTAAATTGTTTGTTTGGATAATGGGGCTATTATATTATCTTATTAATGTCTGACTCTGTGATGATAACACTCGTTTCACTCCTGACATTGGTGAATTCTTGTTCTCTTTTTCCTTGCACAGTCTAGTTAAGGGTTTACCAGTTTATTTACCTTTCAAAGAACTAATTTTTGTTTTTGTTATTTATCAACACTAGGTATCATTTATGCTGTAGACTTCAAGTGAAGTCCACCAACAGAATAATATACCCTATAAGACAAAGATAAAATAAAGATAAAGATATATATTAAGCAGCTATATTTTTTTAAAAGAAATGAGGAGGACAAAAGGAAAATATCAGTCATTTATATTTATTCAGATATTTACCATTTTTAATTCTTATTTCTTCAGAAGATATGAGTTTCACTCTGGTATCATTACCCTTCAGCCTAAAGAAGTTTGTCTACTATTCCTTATAGTGACGTGTGTAGCTCAGAAGTCCCTTTAGATTTCTTTTATTAAAAAAAATGTTTCTCGAAGGATATTTTCTTCACATATAGAATTCTGGATTAGGCTTTTGTTTTGTTTTGCTTTTCCTTTTAGCATCTCAAATATGATTTTGTAGTATTCAGACTTATTACTTCTGAGGAGGAGTACATGCCATTGAAATTATTGTGCATCTGTCATAAAGTGTCATTTTTCTCTGGCTGTTTTTAAGATTTTATCTGTATTTTTGGTTTTCAGCCATTTGGCAATGATGTGCCTTGGTATACTCCTCATCATATTTACCATTATTAGAGTTTACCGAGATTTCTGAGTTTATACATCTACACCATCTATCAAAGTTGAGAAACTTTGGCAATTATTTTTAAAAATATCATTATCCTTTCCCCTCACCCCTCCAATAGGCCCTTGTTCAACTCCACTTGCATGCATTTTAGATAAATTAATCTTAATCTATCTGTCTCTGAGGCTTAGTTTATTACTTTGGTGCTTTTCTCTCTCTCTTCAGATTTTATCATTTCTATTGATTTATCTTCAGGTCAATTGATTTTCTTCTCCATTTTCTCCATTCTGCTATTAAGCCCCTTCAGTGATTTTAAAATTTTAGATATTGCATCTTTCACTTCTAGAATATCAGTGTGGTTCTTTCTTACATTTTCTTTTTTTCTCTGCTTTTGTTAGTTTTCCTAGCTTTTCATTATCAAGAGTGAATTTTCCTTTAACTCATTGAGCATAGTAATGAAAACTGTTCTAAATTCTTTATCTGACAATTCCAACATTTGGATCATATCAGAATTGGTCTTTGTTTTTGGTCATTTTTATTGAGAGTGAGTAATATATTCCTGATACTTCAACTTTCAAGAAAATACAAATTTTAAATAAAGACTATGAAATAAACTATTTTAAAAGCAACATGTATAGATAATATATAGATAATAACTGGATGAAAGGACACAAAAATGCTTATTTTGAACAATGGAATTAGAAGTAATTTATGAAATATTATTTTTTCTTCTACAATGCATGTATTAGATTTATAATTTGAAAGTAATCTTTAAGTTTTATGTGATGTTTTGTTTCAGTAACTTGACCATATATTTTTAAAGACAATGTAAACATGAAGGTAGTCCATAGAATCAGGAATAAGATAAGGATGTTTGCTACCTCCACTTTTATTCAATACAATTATGAATACTTTAGATGATAAAACAGGTAAAGGAAAAAAGTTGATGTTAACATATTAGAAAGAGGAAAAAAATCTTTGCAGATTATCTGATGTCTACTTAGAAAATGGAACCAAATTTAATACAATAACACAGATAAAAAAGATTAAAAATACATGTCATTATACATTTGTCCAAACCCATAGAAATTACAATATCAAGAGTAAACCCTAATGTAAACTATAGACTTTGGTTATGTTGTGTCAATGTAGCTTGTCAATTGTAACAAATGTGCCAGTCTGGTGGGGGATCTTGTTAATGGGGTAGGCTATGCATGTTTTTGAGGAAGGGCTTGAATGGGAAATCTCAGTACCTTCCTCTTAATTTTTCTGTGAACCAAAAACTGCTTTAAAAAATTGTCTTAAAAAGAAAAGATAAAAATAAAGAAGAGAATTTGGTAATTCTATACATGATAAACACACCAATAGCTGTTCTACAAAGTAGCAATATCCAATAAGGAAATACAGAAGACAAGTCCATCCACATGAATAATAAAAATAATAAAGTATCTATAAATAAAACTAACAAAAATATGACCTAAATTGAAAAAATTGTCAAAAATTTACTTAATAGACAAGTAAATGGATATACATTCCATATTTTAGATGGAAAAACTTATAATAATATATGATAAAAATACTAATAGTTTACTTAGTACTAGGCACTATTAAGTGCTGGCATATAGTAACTCATTTTATCCTCATAATATTGGCATGAGGCTTGTACCATTAATTCCACCATTTTATACACATAAAAACTGAGAGAGAAATCACTGTTAACTAAGTCACTCACCTGCATGATCTGTGTTTTTTAATCAAGCTCCCAATAGACTATTTTATAGAATTTTGGGCCTAATATCTATCTTAAAAAAAATTGCTGAAATACATACAGGACTGTTGTGAAGCAAAAAGCAAATCAATACAAAATTAAAAAAATATATATATTTAGTCAAACAGGTGATATTGGAATATAATAAAGAATTTTCTGAAAGGGAGAAAATAGGAAATTAATTTTTGGTGCTACCCAAGAGTAAGAATAGATGGATTATTCGTAATTGATATTGTGACAGTTTCTATCTCTGTGAAATAACCTCAGATCCATACCACAAAATGTATGCAAAATAAATTCCACACAGATCAAAGAACTAAACCTGAATAATTATAGTGTTAGAATAAAATAGTTACATAGTTCAATAATAAGAAAGATCTTTCTAAGGATATAAAATCTAAAATCCTCCCCCACATAATTATGATGATATTCAATGAAAAACTTCATGAAAAAGATACTTCAAGCTCAAAATCAAGCAACAAATGGGGAAAATATTTGACATCTAGTAATTTGATAACATATTCTAAATATGCAAAAAATTCCTGAGATCACAGTATGGGTGCAGGATCTCTGCATGTGGCCTGCTGCTGCCATTTTGAACTGAGGTGTCGGCGCAGCCATTCTGCACAAGGGATTCTGCTTGTGAAGTGCCTGGTGTGAGGCCTCCCCACGTGGTACCCCTGTGAGCAAGCAAAACAAGACTAAGCAAAATGGAAAAGAAAGAAAAAAGTTTGCAAGATCTTGGTTTGCAGGCTGGAGGTCTTGCCTGAGCTCCTGTGGTGGGAACTCCGAATCCAAACCGCTGGACTAACAGAGAACCTCAGACCCTGGAGAATATCAATCGGAGTGAGGCCTCCTGGAGGTCCTCATCTCAGCACCAAAACTCAGCTCTATCCAACTGCCTGCAAAGTCTAGTGCTGGACATCTCAGGCCAAACAAACAGTAACACAGGAATACAGCACCACCCATGAAAAAAAAAAAAAGAAATGACAAAAATATATGTTACAGAGGAAGGAAAAAGGTAAAAACCTACAAGACCAAATAAATGAAGACAAAATAGGCAATCTACCTGAAAAATAATTCACAGTAATGATAGTAAAGATGATCCAAAATCCCAGAAACAGAATGGAAAAAATACAAGAAACATTTAACAAGGATCTAGAAGAACCAAAGTGCAAACAAACAGTGATGAACAACAGAATTACTGAAATTAAAAATGCTCTACGGGTTTCCCTGGTGGTGCAGTGGTTGAGAGTCTGCCTGCTGATGCAGGGGACACTGGTTCATGCCCCAGTCCGGGAGGACAGCAGGTGCCATGGAGCGGCTGGGCCCATGAGCCATGGCCACTGAGCCTGCACGTCTGGAGCCTGTGCTCTGCAGCGGGAGTGGCCACAACAGTGAGAGGCCTGTGTACCGCAAAAAAAAAAAAAAAAAAAGCTGTAGAAGTAATCAATAACACAATAACTGAGGCAGAAGAATGGATAAGTGAGCTGGAAGATAAAATGGTGGAAATAACTGCTAGGGAGCAGAATAAAAAAAAATAGAATGAAAAGAATTGAGAACAGTCTCATAGGCCTCTGGGACAACATTAAACACACCAACATTCGAATTATAGGGGTTCCAGAAGAAGAGCAAAAGAAAGGGTGTGAGAAAATATTTGAAGAGATTATAGTTGAAAACTTCCCTAATATGGGAAAGGAAATAGTCAATCAACTCCAGGAAACACAGAGAGTACCATAGAGGATAAACCTGAAGAGAAACACACTGAGACACATATTAATCAAACTATCAAATATTAAATAGAAAGGAAAAGTATTAAAAGCACCAAGGGAAAAGCAACAAATAACATACAAGGGAATCCCCATAAGGTTAACAGCTAATTTTTCAGCAGGAACTCTGCAAGCCAGAAGGGAGTGGCAAGACATATTTAAAGTGATGAAAGGGAAAAACCTACAATCAAGATTACTCTATCCAGCAAGGATGTCACTCAGATTCAACAGATAAATTAAAACCTTTACAAATAAGCAAAAGCTAAGAGAATTCATCACCACCAAACCAGCTTTACAACAAATGCTAAAGGAGCTCCTCTAGGCAGGAAAAAAAAGAGAAGGAAAAGACCTAAAAAAATAAACCCCAAACAATTAAGAAAATGATAATAAGAACATACATATTGTTAATTACCTTAAATGTAAATGGATTAACTGCTCCAACCAAAAGTCATAGAGTGGCTGAATGGATACAAAAACAAGACCCATATATATGCTGTCTACAAGAGACCAACTTCAGACCTAGGGACACATACCGACTGAAAGAGAGGGGATGGAAAAAAATATTCCATGCAAATGGAAATCAAAAGAAAGCTGGTGTAGCAATTCTCATGTAAGACAAAATAGACTTTAAAATAAAGACTATCACAAGAGACAAAGAAGGACAGTACATAATGATCAAGGGATCACTTCGAGAAGAAGATAGAACAATTGTAAATATTTATGCACACAACATAGGAGCACCTCAATACATGAGGCAAATGCTAACAGCCATAAATGGGGAAATCGACAGTAACACAATCATAGTAGGGGACCTTAACACCTCACTTTCACCAGTGGACAGATCATCCAAAATGAAAATAAATAAGGAAACACAAGCTTTAAATGACACATTAAACAAGATGGACTTAATTGATATTTATAGGACATTCTATCCAAAAACAAGAGAATACACTTTCCTCTCAAGTGCTCATGTAACATTCTCCAGGATAGACCATATCTTGGGTCACAAATCAAACCTTGGTAAATTAAAAATTTGAAATCGTATCAAGCACCTTTTCCAACCACATCGCTATGAGCCTAGATATCAACTACAGGAAAAAAACTGTAAGAAATACAAACACATGGAGGCAAAACAATATGCTACTAAATAACCAAGAGATCGCTGAAGAAATCAAAGAGGAAATTTAAAGATACCTAGAAACAAATGACAAAGAAAACACATTAAGCTAAAACCTATGGGATGCAGCAAAAGCAGTTCTAAGAGGGAAGTTTACAGCAATAAAATCCTACCTCAAGAAACAAGAAACATCTCAAATAAACAACCTAACCTTACACCTAAAGCAATTAGAGAAGGAAGAACAAAGAATACCCAAAGTTATCAGAAGGAAATAAATCATAAAGATCAGTTCAGAAATAAATGAAAAAGAACTGAAGGAAACAATAGCAAAGATCAATAAAACTAAAAGCTGGTTCTTTGAGAAGATAAACAAAATTGATAAGCCATTAGCCAGGCTCATCAAGAAAAAAAGGGAGAAGACACAAATCAACAGAATTAGAAAGGAAAAAGGAGAAGTAACAAGTGACACTGCAGAAATACAAAGGATCATGAGAGATTACTACAAGCAATTATATGCCAACCTTGAAGAAAGGGACAAGTACTTAGAAAAGCACAACCTTCTGAGAGTGAACCCGGAATAAATAGAAAATATAAACAGACCAATAACAAGCACTGAAATTGAAACTGTGATTAAAAATCTTCCAACAAACAAAAGCCCAGGACTAGATGGCTTCACAGGTGAATTCTATCAAACATTTAGAGAAGAGCTAACACATATCCTGCTCAAACTCTTCCAGAATTTAGCAGAGGGAGGAACACTTCCAAAATCATTCTATGAGGCCAACATCACCCTAATACCAAAACTAGAAAAAGATGTCACAAAGAAAGAAACCTACAGGCCAATATCTCTGATGAACATAGATGCAAAAACCCTCAACAAAATACTAGCAAACAGAATCCAACAGCACATTAAAAGGATCATACACCATGATTAAGTGAGGTTTATCCCAGGAATGCAAGCATTCTTCAATATATGCAAATCAATCAATGTGATATACCATATTAACAAATTGAAGGGTAAAAACCATATGATAATCTCAATAGATGCAGAAAAATCTTTTGACACAATTCAACAGCAATTTATGATAAAAAAACATCCAGAAATTAGGCATAGAGGGAACCTACCTCAAAATAATAAAGGCCATACATGACAACCCATAGTCAACATCTTTCTCAATGGTGAAAAACTGATACCATGTCCTCTAAGATCAGGAGCAAGATAAGGTTGCTCACTCTCACCACTATTATTCAACATAGTTTTGGAAGTTTTAGCAACAGCATCAGAGAAGAAAAAGAAATAAAAGTAATCCAAATTGGAAAAAAAAGAAGTAAAACTGTGACTGTTTGCGGATGACATGATACTATACATATAGAAGCCTAAAGATGCTATGAGAAAACCAGTAGACCTAATCAATGAATTTGGTAAAGTAGCAGGATACAAAATTAATGCACAGACTCTCTTGCATTCCTATACACAAATGATGAAAAATCTGAAAGAGAATTTAAGGAAACACTCCCATTTACCATTGCAACAAAAAGAATAAAATACCTAGGAATAAACCTACCTAAGGAGACAAAAGACCTGTATGCAGAAAACTATAAGACACTGATGAAAGAAATTAGAGATTATACAAATATACGATGTTCTTGGATTGGAAGTATCGACATTGTGAAAATGACTATAATACCCAAAGCAATCTACAGATTCATTGCAATCCTTATCAAACTACCGATGGCATTTTTCACAGAACTAGAACAAAAAATTCATGGAAACAAAAAAGACCCCAAATAGTCAAAGCAATCTTGAGAAAGAAAAATGGATCTAGAGGAATCAGGCTCTGAGACTTCAGACTATACTACAAAGCTACAGTAATCAAGACAGTATGGTACTGGCACAAAAACAGAAATATAGATCAATGGAACAGGATAGAAAGTCCAGAGATAAACCTATGCACATATGGTCACCTTATCTTTGATAAAGGAGGAAAGAGTATACAAAGGTGAAAAGACAGCCTCTTTAATAAGTGATGCTGGGAAAACTGGACAGCTACCTATAAAAGAATGAAATTAGAACACTTCCTAACATCATACACAAAAATAAACTCAAAATGGATTAAAGACCTACATGTAAGGTCAGACCCTATCGAACTCTTAGAGGAAAACATAGGCAGAATATTCTATGACATAATTCACAGCAAGTTCCTTTTTGATCCACCTCCTAGAGAAATGGATATAAAAACAAAAATGAACAAATGGGACCTAATGAAACTTCAAAGCTTTTGCATAGCCCAGGAAACTATAAAAAAGATGAAAAGACAACCCTCAGAATGGGAGTTAATATTTGCAAATGAAGCAACTGACAAAGGATTAATCTCCAAAATATATAAGCAGCTCATACAGTTCAATATCAAAGATACAAACAGCCCAATCCAAAAATCGGCAGAAGACCTAAATAGACATGTCTCCAAAGAAGATATACAGATTGCCAATAAACCCATGAAAAGATGCTCAACATCACTAATCATTAGAGAAATGCAAATCAAAACTACAATGTGGTATCACCTCACACCAGTCAGAATGGCCATCATCAAAAAATCTAAAAACAATAAATGCTGGAGATGGTGTGGAGAAAAGGGAACCCTCTTGCACTGTTGGTGGGAATGTAAATTGATACAGCCACTATGGAGAACAGTATGGAGGTTCCTTAAAAAACAAAAATAGGACTACCGTATGACCCAGCAATCCCACTATTGGGCATATACCCTGAGAAAACTATAATTCAAAAAGAATCATGTATCACAATGTTCATTGCAGCACTATTTATGATCACCAGGCCATGGAAGCAACCTAAGCGTCTATCGACAAATGAATGGATAAAGAAGATGTGATACATATATACAATGGAATATTACTCTGCCATAAAATGCAATGAAATTGAGTTATTGGTAGTGAGGTGGATGGACCTAGAGTCTGTCATACAGAGTGAAGTAAGTCAGAAAGAAAAAAACAAATGGTGTATGCTAACCCATATATGTGGAATCTAAAAGAAAAAAATGGCTCTGAAGAACCTAGGGGTAGGACAGGAATAAAGATGCACAGGTATAGAGGGGTGGGATAGATAGAATGGGACAGATTTTCAAGAGGGAGGGGATATGGGGATATAGGTATACGTATAGATGATTCACTTTATTATACAGCAGAAACACAACACTGTGAAGCAATTATACTCCAAAAAAGATGTTAAAAAATAAAATTCCTACAAGTCAGTAAGAGAAACACACACACACACACACACACACACATGCATACCAACAGGAAAAAAGGAAAGAAAGGGAATAAAAAGCAATGCTCAGAAGTGTTGCAGTATTGTAGGGAGACTGTCAATTGGATTAAAACTATTTAATATTTTAAAGACAATTTAGTTTTATCTATTAAATATGTCAACTTGTGTACTCTTGGACTAAGTCATCCTACTTCAGAGAAATTGTCCTAAATGAATACATACAGCTTTGTTTGTAATAGAATTTGCAAGCAATCTGAAGAGCATCAATGGCAGAATTCTTCAATAAATAATGACACAATATTGTGGAATATCCTGCAACTGACAAAAAGTATGAGGCAGATATGGAAATTTTTAACATAAAAATAAGCCAAGCCATATTTTAAAATAAAATAAACATGTCTCAGAGAAAAGAGTGTAGTATCATTCCATTTAAGCTATAACTAGAAACTCAACTAACTTTCCATTACCTTGTCAAATATTAATGCCTATATGTACATACTAGGCTTGTAAATTTAGTTGCTGTCTCTTCTGTACACGCATAGTCCAGAAGGTTGCCATTTGAGCTTCTTTTGTCTGCCCAAGCAATTCAGCTCAGTTTCCAAACTTGTTGACCCCATTCAGCCAAACAAACACTTCTGTGGTTAATCAGGAAAAAATGTTAACTAAAAGAAGTAGCATGCAAAATGTTACATTTATTATTGTTCCGAACATTTCTTTTGTGTTATTTAGTTTTCTGATAATTAGAACAATTTTGCAGAATATGCCACATGTTTACTTTCAGAGTATGCCCTTTTTTCATTAGCTCCAGAGAGACTGTACAGTTGTTTTATGGATTAATTCAGGAGTCCTTGAATACTGTAGTTCCCAGCATTTTGCCTGATGGATGGCCCTCCCTTTCTGATGATTCACTTATATTTTGGAGAGTTGATTGCTTCAGCTTTGAAATAATACATTACTCTGAGGGCAATGTATCATTTACAGGTACTTTTTTTCCTTTTAAAATAGTTTAACATATTAATGAACACTTAAAAATAAATATTTCAGTGAGTTTGTGCATACATTATGAGCACTTTCAAATATCTGGTTGAAATTACATACTGACGATATATATTCTTGCATTTTAGTTCCTTGAGCTCAAACATACCTAGCTCTTAAATGAACTACCTTTGTGCTCTTGGGCAAGTTACTCAATATCTTTAGACCTCTTTTATCAACATCTTTTATCTCTTCTGGAAAGTAAAATCATTTAATAACCCAACTAGGGTCTCTTCTATCTCAAATAAGTCTTTAAGCATGTAAATACAAGAATCAACCCAATTTTGTATATATGACTAATTTGTCATTGGTAATAATTAAATCAATTTAATTGGATTAAATTAAATCCAAGTGACTAAGTGGAAAGTTATTTATTTTTTAAAGGTTTTCTTACATATTAATACAACACAAATGGCACCAATATCTGCATACATCTCAGATATTTTTATTTGATATACACAAAAAGATAGCTTAAAGTTTATTAACACATGAGGAGCCAAGACCAGAAAATGGGTCTTAAGTGGCTACTTGGATACCAATCAGCATTCCAGTTGTCTTACATATACCAACCAGATAATATGGTATATATAATGCAGGATAATCAACCACTTAAGAGTGTTACAGCATAGCATACACAGGAATGATTAAACTATTATGCTTTCTATTTAAAAGGAAACTCTTTTTTTCAACTCAACATGCCAATGAGGCATTCTAAAAAGAACCCCTTGAAAGGAATTGAGAGCTAAAGATGAAGATGAATTGCAAGTACAATGGTAAGATACACCAAATATTCAACATATGGGTATAATTACAGAGAAACTAAGCCTTTCATGATACCATGTAATGTCTCTGATTATGGGCTAGTGTAATTTTCAGAGCCAGTAAGTTGAGACAAAAAGTCTTTGATTATGGATTTATTAAGTGAATATAGGTAAGGGATACAAATCATTGCATGTCATTTAGGACATTTCAATGCAGAGGTTTGTGATACATGCTTCAAAGGGAGCACAAGAGGAAATAAGATGACACAGCCCAGGTGTTATTAAATGACAAGGAATTTATGAAGCCTTGTGGACATTTACATATAGACCAAGATAGTTCAATAAGGAGGTGAGAAAAATGGGTGAAGGGAAAGCCAAATAGTGGTTAAGGGAGACTCTCCCTTCCAGTAAATCTGATTTTACCTCTGTGACTTTCTAAGAGATGGATTTGTCATCATCGGAAAAGAGAGGCAAAGTAGGAGTGAGGCAAAGGGCCACATATGTGCCAGGCAACAAATCCCTTCATAGATCTAAACTTTTTAAAGTCAGAATGGGGGTGGTGGTAGCTAACATGTGTGAAAACTGGATATTCTAGGGGTCTCTGTCTGTACCTAAACAAGTACTGATTACTTGAATGAAGATCTCTAACAAGTTCTTGAAATCACTTGTGTTGAAAACATTTGTTCTCTTCTTCCTGTTTCCCTTGCCTCATGTTAATTGTTTTTTGATGGAATCTGGATAGTTTTTCATTTGTTTTGTTTTTTTAAAATTGTGACATTTAAAATTCCAGACATTTTTGATGGATGAGAATGAAGCTGGGGACTGAGGTGTGTCCCCCCAGCTTGCCACTCCTGCCTCATCCACTTCCCACCACAGCCCAGGCTCTGTGAAGTGCAGTTCCTCTTCTCCATCTATGACCTCCAGGAGAGTGGGGTCTCCCTGTCCTCATCCCAGTCCCCTAACCCAGCCCCCTTCCAACAACAACCAGCTCCAACTGACTCTGGTCTTGGGAGGCCAGGCTTCCCAGACACCGAAGACTACTTGAAATAGAAAAGAGAAATTGAATAGTAAAATCAGGAGTCAAAATCTATCATCTTCAAGCCCCTCTTTCTTTCAAGCCTTTTTCTACTATTCTATGCTTGGTTGAGGTTTATGGCCCTACAACAGAATAGGGAAGAGGCTAAAGTAGCCACCACCACTAAAAACTCAGCTGAATTTTTTTTATACCACTCCAATGTCAGCATTTTCCCATCTGTTGGAGCTTGTTCCTCTCTTTTCCCACCCCAAATATTTTATCAGACCTCAAAATAGAGGAGCTATTCTTCAGACTTTTTTCTTCACATGTGGCAGATTCCTTTTATGATCCAGGCTGTCTAGTCAGGCCCCTCCCATTTTTAGGAGCTGGAGCCTGCATTTACCAAGGGACTCTCATCTGTCAAATGGATCCTCATTTGTAAATCTTTGTAGTCAATTTTGTTCTGCAGGACATTATTTTCCCTCTCCACAAGGCTGTAAAGAAGTAATCCATATCAACCATGTCCATTTCTTTGGAGTCAGTGGAGTTCTTCCCTTGGTCCATCTTAGAAACCTGAGCTGGAAGCCTCCACTGTGGTTTTGTTCTTGTTTGAAATATTTTGACCACCCTTCCTTGAAAGAAAGATCTGGAACCAGAGGAGTAGACTGATTGAAGAGACAAAACTCCTGGCTTTCTGAAGCTGTGGACTTGGATGAATTGTTAGGGGTTTGGAGAGAAAGGTGACAAATTTCAGTACCTCTGGAATGCTGTACCAGGGCACTAGGACTCCTGCTAACTTACGAGGTTACAAGTGACACTTGTCACTTCTGGGTGGTTGAAAAGAACAGGATTTGAGTAGCAAGGTAGAATGTTCCACTTGTGTCCTTGTTTAGTGGGTAATTACAAACTGGATTCATCTAGTCCCACCGTGGTTGGAGGTAGGTATTTTCCTTTGTGCACTCAGAGGTTCCTTCCTATTTGATTCAGCTGAGTACTGATTAGCAAGGCTGGGGAAAGAAGACTGAAAGGATTAGAGTGAAAAATTACCAACACTCCCACAGGGAGATCAGTGGTAGCCAAGGGCTGGAGGCAGAAGGGGTAGAGTGACTAATAATGGGTATGGGGTTTCTTTTTTGGTGATAAAAATGATCTAAAACTAGATGTGATGAGGTTTGCACAAGTACGAGTGAAAACCACTGAATGGTACACTTTAAAATGGTACATTTTACAGTTTGTGAATTACATCTCAATAAAGCTGTATTTTTTTTAAAGAATGTGCTGTGTGGTTAAAAATAAAGCTGAAGTGTTTATATTAATATTAGGAGATGTGGATTTCAGAGCAAAGAATATTGCCAGGCATAAAAAGTTAATTTTATGATAAACAAAAGCTGTCAGTTCATGAAGAGGATGTAACATTCCTAAACAATTACGTATCTAATAACAGAGCTTCAAAATAAATGAAAGAATACTGTTAGAACAACAAAGAGAAGTATAGAAATTTGCAAATATTGTCAGCACAGTAACAAGTAGATAAGACATCAGTAATGATACTGAAGATTTGAACAACAAAATCAACAAAATAGACCTAATTAATATTTATAGATTACTCCATTCAACAGCAGAATGCATTTTTTTGGAGTACACATGGAACAGTTGCCAAGATAGATCATACTCTGGATTCATATCATACCATATATGTTTTCTGAGCATAATAGAATTAAATGAGAACTCAATAACAGAAGGATAAATTAAAAAGAAAAAGCTAAATAAATTATTTAGCTTTGGGAAGCTAAATAATATTCTTCTAAAGAAGAAATTAAAAGAGAAATTAGAAAATATTCTTATCAGAATGAAAACAGAAAATATAAAAATTTCTGGATTGATGTTAAACTGATACTTAGAAAAAATATTATAGCCCTAAACATCTTTGTTAAAAAAAAAAATTCTCAAATTAATGACATTAACTTTAACCTTAAGAAATAAAAAAAAGAGGGAAGAAAATAATACAGATCAGAATATAAATCAATAAAATAGAAAAGAAAACAACAGAGAAAATTAAGTGTAATAAAAAAATTGGTTTGATTAATCTCTACCTAGACTGATCAAGAAAATAGCAAGAAGACACAACTAAGCATTATTAAGAGAAAAAGAAGTCACAGATACTAAGTAGTTTGCAGATAGCAAATGAATAAGAGATTATTATGAATAACTTCATGCTCAAATTAAAGACTTAGATGAAATGGACCAATTCTTTGAAATACAAAAAATAAACAAAGCTCATTCAAACAGAAATACATACCCTAGATCTTCCTATATTGGACAAAGAAATACAATTTGTAGCAAAAATAAAACTTCCTAAAAAGAAAGTTCAGGCCAAGGTGACTTCAGAAATATGGCAAAATCTACTAAACTTTTAGGGAAGAAATAATACCAATTCTACACAAATTCTTCCAGAAAATTAAAGATGAGGCAATATTTATCAACTTGTTCTATGAGAACAATGTATCCTTGATACCAAATCTAGACAAAGACATTACAATAAAGATAAAAGAAAACTAGGGATGTAAATGTCACAGAAGCATAGACACAAAAATTTTAAACACAATATTAACTAATTTAAATTAAATTTAAATTTAACATGTATGCCTCAAATAAAAAGGATAATATATCTGGATTAAACTCTCCAATTAAAAGACAGATTTTTGACATAATGAATAAAAGAAGGAGAGACTTACTTTAGATCCAAAGTCACAAGTAAATTGTAAGTGAAAGGATGAAAACAGATATTTCTTACAAATAGTAATCAAAAGAGAGCAGGGATAACTATACTATCAAATGAATTAGACTTTAAATTTTTAAAATTTACAAAAGACAAAGAAAGACATCATATATTAATAAAAGGTTTCCTACAGCAAGAAGATATAACAATTATAAACATTTACACACCTAATTACACACCATAAAAATATATGAAGGGACTTCCCTGGTGGCACGGTGGTTAACAATCTGCCTGCCAATGTAGGGGATATGGGTTCAAGCCCTGGTCCAGGAATATCCCACATGTCATGGAGCAACTAAGCCTGTGAGCCACAACTACTGAGCCTGCACTCTAGAGCCCACGAGCTGCAACTACTGAGCCCGTGTGCCACAACTACTGAAGCCTGCATGCCTAGAGCCCGTGCTCCATAACAAGAGAAGCCACTGCAGTGAGAAGCTTGCACACTGCAAGGAAGAGTAGCCCCTGCTCACTGCAACTAGAGAAAGCCTGCGTGCAGCAACGAAGACCGAACATTTAAATATATATATATATATGAAGAAAAAACCTGAGAATTGAAGGGATAGATAGTTCTACAATCACAGCTGGAGACTGCAGTATTGCACTCTCAATAATGTATAGAAAAACCAGACAGAAGATAAGTAAGCAAGTAGAGGACTCAACACCATAAACCAACTAACTCAAACAGACATATAGAGAACACTCTACCCAAAACAACATCATAAACATTCTTCTCAAGTGATGAATAGACGATATTTTCCAGGATAAACCATATGTTAGGCTACACACAGAAAAAAATAGATATCATACAAAGTATCTTCTCCAACCATAATGGAATAAAGTCAGAAATCAATAGCAAAAGTAAAAATGGAAATGGCTTAAAATCAAAACTAATAACATTCACAGTAATGAAACAAATCAATTCATTCTATTTAGCAAATATCCTGTGTCCACTTGAAATGTTGGGTTGGGTTATATTCTTTGTATTTTGGGAAATTTCAATGAATTTGAATTTATCCAATGGGCGCAATCACCATGGTGAATCGACTTGGGAAAATATACCTTGTGTAATAGACATAAGGTAATCAAGCCTGAGTAAAAGAAATGTTGACATGATCATAGTTCAAGACCTCAGTTACTACAACATAGAACAATGTCATATTTCTTCTGGGTAACTCCAGAGATAAGGATTAGGACTTGGAGAGGTGAACTGTTGATATAAAAATGTTTCCCCAAACACAGTAAAATGGAAAGATGAGTTTTCTTAAGAAGCATCCTCATCTTGATGGTGTGTATAGCCATTGGATGGCATTGTAGAGGATATCCTAGAATTTTGGTTATTTTGATCAATAATTTTTAAGATCTCATCCTACTCAATAAGATAAAAGTGAAAGAACAAGCTACTTCTGTGGTCAAACAAAATTTTATATATAATTATATGTAAGGACAGAGTAATGGATGACAAGTGCAATATAAAAACTAACCAGATTTATTGAATTTACTACTAATCAAGGATAAATGCATAATTTCAACAATCCCTACAGCTACACTATGAGATAGGTATTATTTTTATCTTCCTTTCTCAATAGGGGGAATGAGACCAAGAAAAGGAATAAATTGCCCAAGGATGCACAGCTAATAAGGGGTGGAATTGGAATTGAACCCAGGCTCTTCTAATTCTAGCTTCTTCAGAGCTCTGAATCACTGCACTTTATTGAGAATTTGTTGATAAATATATTGATGTATTGGTAACTGTGAGCATAAGTGAAAGTTATAGACATATAATAAAATAGAAAGGAAACATTAAGGAGTAAGTAATTCCTGGCTTGAGTAATGAAGGAAGAGTTTAAGGGTATGATATTTGGATTAGGCCTTAAGGAACAGGAAGAACGAGAAGCTGGCTTTTCATGTGTGAGAAATGATCCCCACAAAGCACAACTTTCTTTGATCTAGGGTAATGGTATAATGTGAATGGAACATAGTATAGAAAGATTGAAAATTGAGCTTGAAAAGTTTGCTGAACACAGAATTTTTTTTTTTTGACTTTAGAAGCAGAGATGTAGACTTTGGCTTGTTTTTTTATAAACACCGGTTCATTGGGACAGTTTGAGTAAGGTGTAGACATGATGAAAAGCAAGACTTTAAAAGGAGGATACTGATACTAATCATTATCTTTCACCTTCCTACACACTGCTGGTGTGTAGAAAATATTGCAAATAGTGTTGTGGATACTGGACACTGGAAAATTCCATGCTCAAAGAATTCAGACCCTAGAGAATTGGGTGGCAGTAAGAATAGAAGAGAATGGCCAGAATTTAAAAAAAAAAAAATCAGGAAAGAAAGTAGAAAGAGTAAAAAATGCCTTACATCATAACACGTGGAGGGCTGCTTTATGCTGATGTTGATCTTAAAGAGTAAAAAACAGTCTTGGGGATGGAAATGTCAATAGCCTCAGCCTCACTGCCAAGGCTAGTGTCATCTTTATAACATTGTCCCATCTCAGTTTGGTCGTTAAGATGTCACTGATCCTCAAGCCTACCCATCTGTAAAGAAGAAACAGACTATACTACCCAAAGCAATCTACAGATTCAATGCAATCCCTATCAAACTGCCAATGGCATTTTTCACAGAACTAGAACAAAAATATCTCACAATTTGTATGGAAACACAAAAGACCCTGAATAGCCAAAGAAATCATGAGAAAGAAAAATGGAGCTGGAGGAATCAGGCTTCTTGACTTCAGATTATACTACAAAGCTACAGTAATCAAGACAGTATGGTACTGGCACAAAAACAGAAATATAGATCAATGGAATAGGATAGAAAGCCCAGAGATAAACCCATGCACATATGGTCATCTTATCTCTGATAAAGGAGGCAAGAATATACAATGGAGAAAAGAGAGCCTCTTCAATAAGTGGTGCTGGGAAAACTGGACAGCTACATGTAAAAGAATGAAATTAGAACACTCCCTAACACCATACACAAAAATAAACTCAAAATGGATTAAAGACCTAAATGTAAAGTCAGACACTATTAAACTCTTAGAGGAAAACATAGGCAGAACACTCCATGACATAAATCACAGCAAGATCCTTTTTGACCCACCTCCTAGAGAAATGGAAATAAAAACAAAAATAAACAAATGGGATCTAATGATACTTCAAAGCTTTTGCACAGCAAAGGAAACCATAAACAAGATGAAAAGACAACCCTCAGAATGGGAGAAAATATTTGCAAATGAAGCAACTGACAAAGGATTAATCTCCAAAACATACAAGCAACTCATGCAGCTCAATAACAAAAAGACAAACAACCCAATCCAAAAATGGGCAGAAGACCTAAATAGACATTTCTCCAAAGAAGATATACACATTGCCAACAAACACATGAAAGGATGCTCAACATCATTAATCATTAGAGAAATGCAAATCAAAACTATAATGAGATGTCATCTCACACTGGTCAGAATGGCCATCATCAAAAATCTACAACCAATAAATGCTGGAGAGGTTGTGGAGAAAGGGGAATCCTCTTGCAGTGTTGGTGGAAATGTAAATTGATACAGCCACTATGGAGAACAGTATGGATGTTCCTTAAAAAACTAAAAATAGAACTACCATACAACCCAGCAATCCCACTACAGGGCATATACCCTGAGAAAACCATAATTCAAAAAGAGTTATGTACCACAATGTTCATTGCAGCTCTATTTACAATAGCCAGGATATGGAAACCACCTAAGTGTCCATCAACAGATGAATGGATAAAGAAGATGTGGCACATATATACAGTGGAATATTACTCAGCCATAAAAAGAAATGAAATGAGTTGTTTGTAGTGAGGTGGATGAACCTAGAGATGAACCAGAGTGAAGTAAGTCAGAAAGAGAAAAACAAATGCTGTATGCTAACACATATATATATGGAATATAAGAAAAAAAATGGTCATGAAGAACCTAGGAGTAAGATGGGAATAACGACTCAGACCTACTAGAGAATGGACTTGAGGATATGGGGAGGGGGAAGGGTAAGCTGGGACAAAATGAGAGAGTGGCATGGACATATGTACACTACCAAATGTAAAATAGATAGCTAGTGGGAAGCAGCTGCATAGCACAGGGAGATCAGCTCAGTGCTTTGTGACCAATTAGAGGGGTGAGATAGGGAGGGTGGGTGGGAGGGGGATGCAAGAGGGAAGAGATATGGGGAGATATATATATATATATATATATAACTGATTCACTTTGTTATAAAGAAGAAACTAACACACCATTGTAAAGCAATTATACTCCAATAACGATGTTAAAAAAAAAAAAGAAGAGACAGCTAACTGTTCGCAAAATTCATTTTCCATCCTTCTGCAGAAATATCATTCTAGCCATGCATATGGCTCCTTAGTTTGTTGACACATTGGAACCTCCCTTGTAGTTAGATGTGTCATCTGATTGTGCTATTTCCCATGGAAAATGAGTGGAAGAGATTTGTACTGCTTCAAGGTCTAAGGCATAAGGCATCTGAGGGATTTCCTTCAATTGTAAATCCACGGTGACTGGGCTCAACTATGAAGATGACAGCAAGTCCTTAAGCACAGGGGAATAGGGAAAAAGGGGCCTTAGACCTTGGATCTTCACAGGAAGCAGCACAACCTTCTCACCTGAGATGTTCACCTGGGAATGATATGTGAGATAGATAAATTCCTGAATACTCTGCACTAGTGTGAGCTCTTTTTATTACATTAGCCTGGCCTCATCCAAATGAATTATGCCACCCTGTTCTACTATGAGAAGATGACCTTTTAGTGACAAAGGGAATGGAGCTCCTGAACAAAATGAGAGTTATAGATACTTATATAACTGGTTGATGGGGAGAACATTATATACAGCATATTGTGTCTAGTTATTTCACCTCATTTGGAAAAATTCTTTTAAATAGCCCTTGCCAGCATTGAACCAAACAAGCAAGACTCACCAATAGGTGTGATGTGTGTAAACATATGTAATGTGTGCTCTTTGAAGATTTCAGATTCATTTTGTGTGAACATTTCAGAGTCTTTACTAACATGCATTAATTCCTATGGAAGAGATCTTGTAGAGTGTTTCCTACATGTGTTGACCTTGGAACTATTTTCTTTTCTTTTAGAGTTTCTTGAGAGAAAGATGTTCCATATTCAACAGTGGAGTTTTTTTCACCAGTAACTCACGTCAGATTCTTATCATTTCATTCTCTTCCTTCCTCTGCCTTACTATAAGTAGGGTGTGGGACATATACACTGGTTGTCCTAGGCCTGTTTTCCCTGTGTAGTTATTAATAATGCCCTTTTCATTCTAAAAAAGAGCTTAGGTTTGGATGACAATTTATATGGTCTGGTTTACCTCTAGGCAATTATAATCTAGGTTGGCATCTCTCTCTTTTCTCCTTCTCTTCCTTGTTCTTTACTCCTTAGGTAAAGAAGTTAGTTTGGGGCTTCCCTGGTGGTGCAGTGGTTGGGAGTCCGCTTGCCGACGCAGGGGACACGGATTCGTGCCGCGGAGCGGCAGGGCCTGTGAGCCATGGCCGCTGAGCCTGTGCGTCCGGAGCCTGTGCACTTCAGCGGGAGAGGCCACAACAGTGAGAGGCCTGCGTACCGCAAAAAAAAAAAAAAAAAAAGAAGAAGTTAGTTTAATGGGTTAACAATAGTTAATGCTGGATAGAAATTCACTGGATTTAAAGAGATAAAGTGAGGTTTTTGGTAGAAATAATGATTTCTTATCCAAGAAAGCCAAAACAATACATTAGATGATAATTTTAGTCAAAATTCCATCTCATTTAGTGAAAAAAAAAAAGAAAATAACCACCCGTATTAATTATGGAACTGTACTGGTAATTCAAGGACTATCAGAAGCAGCCAATAAAAATTTCAGGCTCCAAATGTCAAAAACCATCATATGACGTATGAAAATGAGAAATCAACAGAGTACATCAGAGCAGTAGGATATCAGCTGGGACCAAGCGAAGGATATTTCTGAAACTTTTTATGGAAGAATAGACTTATTTTGGCATTATTAATTGATTCAACAAGTACATAGTGGACATTTAGCATATTCCAGAAAGTGTGCTAGGAAATGGGACTGGAGAAGGTAACTGAGACGTGTCCTGGACTTCAAGAAGCTTATGGTCCAGTGAGGTAAGACAGATTATTACATGATGTGATAATTGTTTAACAGAGGCAAGAGAAGCTAAAATTTCAGGAGAGACTGTGATCAACTAATATAATAAGAAATATTATTACCACTACTGTTATACTGATATTATTACATGTAAAGATTATCTGATGGGCCAGACTTCACCTGTACTATTTCAAGGATTTCTTCTGATAGTGGTGTAATGTGAGTATTACCCCATTTTACATATTAGAAAACTGAGTTTTAAGGAATTAAAATTACTTATACCAAAGGTCACAAGTGCTAAGTAATGGATTTTGAAGACTGAACGTTAAGTGGAGAGAGAACTTCTTCCTGTCTTATACTCTTTTGACTTGGCTATGGGAGCAGGAAGAAGGAAGTTTGGTTAAACTTATATTAATGATAAGAAAAGAGAATATGATCTAAGGACACTCCACAAGTTTGTTAGTCTTGTTAATGACTAACAAACGTTAAGATTTAATGTTCTCTTTTTCAGACTTTTGAGCATTTCAGGGTTTTTTTTCTGCTCATTCAACAACTAATGCAAAATAATTACATTTTAGTTTTGGTAATATAGTCAGATTTATGCATATTTTACTATTGTCTCTAACATGGTATCCAGAAGCCACAGAGGCCACATTTATTTCATGGGGGAGGTGGGGTTTGTGCTAGAGGGTCACCAGGTGGAAAGCAACAATTTTAAAAAAGAGAAAGGCCCAGATTCCTCCTCACCCAGAACTGCTGAGGAGAAAAATGGCTGTGGAGCTCTTACACCTGTCTGCATCTGTGCTTCTGCCTAGGAGCCCCTGGGAGAACTCTTGCAACCCACTTCTAGCTTAATTGCATGCATTCAGAGAAGCCCACAAATTGTTCAAAAGGGATGAAAAATGAAACCAAATTTTACATAATTGAAACAAGAATTGCACTGCAGAACATTTAATTTTAATTTTTCAGAATTCTGAGAAATGCAAAGTACAAATGAAGGAAGAACATGGTATTTAATGGAATTCAGCATTTATTTGAATAGCACTGCAGAAAGCCTATATCACAGCAGGGCTTTGTGTATTTTGTAAAGGTAATGGGAACATATATATATATGTGTAACTGATTCTCTTTGTTATAAAGCACAAACTAACACACCATTGTAAAGCAATTATACTCCAAAAAAGATGTTAAAAAAAAAAAAAGGTAACCCACCTCCATTTGTAACTGACTTTGCTGCGGGTGATATGCAGTGACGGCTGACATCAGTAGCCTGCCTGTCCATAGGTGCAGTGAGCTGCTTTGACACTGTGTTGAGCTGAATAACTAAATACACTGGAATCTGAAAAACACAGTTCAGATGGCCCATGCTAACAGCTGCAGAAAAACAGTTACCAGCAGAAAGAAACTGAGTATCATCTCAATCAAAACAATAACAAATGCTGACACTAACAAGAGGAACTCATCACCTGACATTTAAGAGTGTGGATAGACCTAGAGTCTGTCATACAGAGTGAAGTAGGTCAGAAAGAGAAAAACAAATATCGTGTATTAATGCATATATGTGGAATCTAGAAAAATGGTACAGATGAACCTATTTGCAGGGCAGGAATAGAGATGCCGATGCAGAGAATGGACGTGTGGACATGGCTGGGTGTGGGGAAAGGGAGGTGGGATAAATTGGGAGATTGGGATTGACATATACACACTACCATGTGTAAAACAGATAGCTAGTGGGAACCTGCTGTATAGCACAGAGAGTTCAGCTGGGTGCTCTGTGGTGACCTAGATGGGTGGGATGGAGGGGGAAGGAGGTCCAAGAAGGAGGGTATATATGTATACATATAGCTGATTCACTTCATTGTACAGCAGAAACTAACACAACACTGTAAGGCAACTATACCCCAATTAAAAAACAAAAACAAAAACAGTGTGTGCTCACTGTGTCCATTCTTGAGGATGTTGATAATCATGCTACTAACTTAGTAGAGTCTGATATCTTGTCTTCTGGTAGCCACTATCCCTAGATGTACATTTATCTAGTTCACATAATCTCATGTTACAGACTTTAGGAACTTTTTTGAGAAAGAAAAAAATTTAGGATCAAGTAATTTGATTTTTTTACAAATGTTAAAAACAAACCAACAACAAAATAACTGTCCCTAACTTCTTTTTGCTTGCGCTGATGGATATAACACAACACTTCTCTCCAGCTTCCATGATTTCAGTCCAAATAAGGTAGCATGGTACTTCTCAACACATCAGCGTCACATGGGAACCCATTAGAAATGCACCTTCAGGGGCTCCAGCTTGGATGTACTTAATCAGAAACCCCAGGGGCATTTCTGCATTGCAGAGGCCTCCAGTTAATTCTGATGCACACAGTGGTTCTCAGTGGTTCTGAGAACAACTGCAGCTGCATAATGCTTATTGGAGAAAAACTATGGTGATATGAAACTCACTAGAATGTATGGACAGCTTTCAAAATATCATACCTATATCAGTAAAATATCTGCTTATCTACACTTGCCTCTCAAAATAAGATGCTATTTTTTTTTCTCCTAAAAGGATTGAGAAATGGAAGGGAAGGGTGAATGAAACTTGCATGTATTCAAGTCTGATATGTTCCCAAATTTGTCCTAAGGATTCTCACTTTACTATCTCTACTCCTCACCAACAATCATGTGAATCAATCAACAGTAATTTTATTTTAAGACCAGGAACCTGAGCAATTTCAACTTGTCCGAATGACAGAGCTAGTACATTTCTGAGGTCAAAACTGAAATGCTTAAAGAAGTCAGATAGGTAATATATATAAGTGAAAAAAGACCAGTAAATGACAAAAAAGTACAAATGTGATGGAAAAGGCAACAGATCCTCAGCATTGATTCTGGGGAAAATTAGAGAGTGTGGGGAACAATGCATCTTCTAAAGACAGTATCTTCTAAATCTTCCTCCACTCTTCCAGATTGTAGTCAAAAGTATTTTGCACCTAATGTTGCCTGATCTGATTTGTTTTTCCCAGAAGAGACTAATATTAAATTTTACATAAAATCTTCTGGTTTTTAACATTGACCTTTAAAATATGTACATTCAAAGTATTTTGAATACCAAACCAAACACATCTGCTGGCTGAGTGTGACCAGGTGGCAGCCTCTGATACATTATAACATCAAAACCAGTCTGCTTTCCCCAACAGTCTGTTTCTGACATCCCTGCTGTCTGCCAGCTTGATAGAAATACTGTAGAAAACTCCCCTTTGGTATTTATTTTACATTTGTTCAGGCTCATGTCTAGTATTTCATCCCCTGGGGAAGAAATATAGACTTCTATTTCTAACAAAGTTCACTATGCTCAGCATATCAGGGTTTGCAGGGCAGCTGTCACGGGGAAGGGCATCTAATGGGATGACTTCTTCAGTTCTCTGGACCAAAAGGATATTTGTACCAGGATGCAGGTCTCCACACTGGCAAGACACATTCCTATCTCACTGTCAACCAGCAAGAGCAGCAATCAATATTTCTGTAATTACTATGCTTCCTCTTTGACATAGCTAAAATCCAGTCCTGTGCTAGCTCTGCAAACAAAGCTTTTCTCAATTCTTCTTTTTAATCCTTCTTTACATATTTATTAGACCATTTTGGACCGCTCCATGCAAACTGGCTGAGAGTAACCAGCAGAATGAGCCCCACTGCTGGACTATCAAACCATCAGTGGAGATTGGACAGGTCCTGATGAAATAAATGTTGGCTGCTGACTCTTCCAATTTTGCTGCATTCTTCCATGTCACTAGTGCAGGCTTGTCCGAGATTGAGATATTTGCAAACTGTCATCTTTCATAAATATCTGCCTTGAGTGACACTTACTCCCTCCACCACTTCTCTTTGAAATGCACCTGGTGGGCTGCTAGCCTGAGAAATTTCATTGCTTTTGATATGTGATTAGCAAAGAGATGTTTCCTCCTCCTGGCTCCTATGCCTTCTCTCCCCCACCCTCCATCCCACACCTCCTTGACCTTTCCCTTTCTTGCCTTTTTTTCACCACCTTTGGAAAAGGCTGGAGTCACAGCTCTAAAATGCTAAAGACAGCAAATTGGTCAGAATTGTTAGGATGCTAACTCCAAAAACACTTTTGTTCAACTTGCCAAAACTACAGTGAATTGTAAACAATCTAAAGTTTATCAAAGCTTTTCAGGTTAATTTAACCTCCTCTTAACATGCAATCCTCTAAAATCTCCAGGTGGGCTCTCCAAATGTTAGTATTTTTACAGGAATGGGTCTTGTCTTCTTCTTATTTTTTTTTAACATCTTTATTGGAGTATAATTGCTTTACAATGGTGCGTTAGTTTCTGCTGTATAACAAATGTCCTTTTGTCTCTAACCTCCAACAGAAAGGGAAACAGCATGTTTTAATGACAAAGTTAGTAACAATATTTATTATCATGTCCGTAGCCTGTTTTTTTTTGGATTGTTGTAAGAGCCCCCTGCAGCAGCCAACCCTGCCACCACATCAAACTCAAATCTCCAACTGGAAAAGAATCACTACATTAAATGGACTTACCCCTTATTAGAAATGAATATGTAAAGATTACAGGATAATCAAACATTCTTCATTCCTATTATATCTGATCATATTTCCCATGCATAATTTATCTGAAAGAGGTTTAATATCTTAATGTAGGATTTCTTTTTTATATATTTGGATAGGAGAAATTTTAATCATAGGATTAAGAGAAGTTCTAATTTTCAGTATAATCTTGGTAGGTTTTTAAAACCCATAAAATATAATTTAGCATATAAAACCTTTAACAACCTTATTTTGCTGCAAAATTTTGCAGTGTTTCTATTATCAACTGAAAATTAATTTAAATCTAGTGATTAATGAATCAATTTTCTCTCCAGGTTATAAGAGAGTTATAAAATACAGTTTTGCTCAGTTATCAAAAGATATAAAAACAAAAGTACAGTTTTGGTCAGTGTATCAAGTTGTAGTGTCTTACAGTTTTGATTTTCAATGCAAATTTGTGCCAAAAACAATGTGATGAATGTAATACGATGTAATGTAATATTATACTATACTATATACTATACTAACTATACTACATTATAATATGGCACAGTAATATGAGGTATATGCTGGAATTACCTTGATTTCCACTAGAATTTTCTCCCTTGCTATATAACAATTATTTATATAATGTGATTAACAAGTAATTAATATAAGCTTATATGTCTTAACAATACGCTTTTTTTCTTTTTCGGTAAGTGGGACTCTCACTGTTGTGGCCTCTCACGTTGCGGAGCACAGGCTCCGGATGTGCAGGTTCAGCAGCCATGGCTCACGGGCCCAGCCGTTCCACGGCATGTGGGATCTTCCCGGACCGGGGCACGAACCCATGTCCCCTGCATTGGCAGGCAGACTCTCAACCACTGCGCCACCAGGGAAGCCCACAATATGCATTTTAAAATTTATTTTTAAGCTTTTCAATTTTTATCATATATGAGTAGATATTTATTTTATCGGCTATGATATATTTTAATTATATTGTTGACTCATATTAGACAATTATGGATTTAGAGTGAGCAATTGATGGAAACTTAAGGAATCTTTCATTTGATCTCAGAAATATAACTTAATCATGCTCTGCAGATAAAAATTATGAATATCACTGGAAAAGAAACGTTCATAAACATTAATTTTCCCATGTCTCATTGTTTATAGAGATATTTTATCATATCCAATTAAAATTTCCATATTAACAAGTAATTTCTTTTCAGTTAATTCTATCCATACTAGATAACAAAAATGAGATTTTTAACTAAGAAGTTACATTCAACTGAGAAATTTTGGAGTTTCAATCATTGATCATTCTAAGCACTGTCACAAATTTTACCTCACATATTCTTCACAATCACTCCTCATGGAAAGTAAGTACTACAAATCCCATTTTGTAAGTATTTAAACTCTACTTCAGAGACTTTAAGAAACTTGCCTTCAATGAAAAAAATATGCATATGGCTGGCTGGCAGAGGTGGGCAACAGACCTGGCTTCCTGATCACCACACCTAGTTTTTCATACTTCTCAACATAATTCCTTTCTTATTTTCTTTGGAATAATTGGCCATCATTACTGTGCCAACTCAGCACAGTACAAAAGTCTAGAGCTCTAGCAATTCTCAACTTTATGTATACATATTAATTTACTTTTAATCAAATTTGAGGCTTTCTAAAGCCTATACAATTTTTAAGACTTTATTTATTTATTTTTTTTAGATTAGTCTTAGTTTCACAGCAAAACTGAGCAGAAAGCACAGAGATTTCCCATATTCCCCTGTCCCTACACATGCCTCGCCTCCCCTACTATCATCATCTCTCAACAGAGCAGTGTGTTTGTTACAACTGATGGACCTACATTGATACATCATAATCACTGAAAGTTGGTAGTTTACATTAGGGTTCACTCTTGGGATTGTACATTCTATAGGTTTGGACAAATATATAATGACACGTTTCCATCATTATAATATCATACAGAGTGCTTTCACTGCCTTAACAATTCTCTGTTCTCCACCTTTTTACCCCTCCCCCACTCGCCAACCCCTGGCAATCACTGATCTTTTTACTGTCTCCATAGTTTTGCCTTTTCTATAATGTCATACAGTTGTAATCATATAGTATGTAGACTTTTCAGATTAAGCCTGTGTACTTTTTGTCCCTTCCAGGATTTTGTTTTTGAGGCTTTGATGGCTCTAGTGTACATTTTCTTGCTAAACCCCTGAGGATGCAAGACATGAACATAATCTTTTTACAATGTACAATAACTGGTCTAGTGATAGTTATTCATTGTTTCTAGACATATATGATGAAAAGTTATGTGACCACTTATCAGGAATAGCAGAGAAGTGATTTCTGAACCAAAAAAGGAGGTGACAAATTTAGACTTAGATAGCTTCTGAGATCCTTCCAACTCTATGACTGTAAGTCTATAGGAAGGTACGTTTATAATTTTCTTTCATTAATCCTTTAATAAAACTTGCATTTATATATTTCATAAAACATTTCCCAATGATTCAGTGGAATTTTTATGTTACTGACTTGAATTTCCAGTAGTAGTTTGGATACTTAAAAATTTTAGTCTCCATTTATTTGTCTGACTTGGAAGCACTAAAAGACTCTGAATGAAGGTGGAACAAACTTCTCCTACAGTGAATCATCTCCGACAGTAAATCAATAATAAACCCATTAAAGAGATCCTTTTATGTCTGTCTTTATTTCTTTCAATTTAATTCTGAGATTTGTTCTTTAATCATTATCTTTGTATCATAGAAATGGCATATGTCAATTCAATGATGAATTTCCACCAACAATGAGGCATGTATTAGAATATATCCTTTGAATATACCCTTGAGCTATCATCAACCTAATAATACATGCTTATCAACTGCCTTCATTAGTGGATTTTAATTAGTCATTTTGTAATTTTATTGTTCATTTTTCTTGGAAGTTACTCAATCCACTTTTTAAAACTTGAACATTTTGCTTCAATGTGAAAAGCCAAATGAGGAAAATACCTCTTTCAATTTTCTTGTTCAGAAATCACCTCATAAAAATATGACAAGTAATTTAAAAATATTTAATATGATGACATTAATGATTGGAGGAAGGGCTATAGTCTCTCTAGCAAGTTACTTCACATCAACTAGACTGACACTATCTCTGGACTGATAGTTCTAACTTGATTTAAAAAGTTGAGACCACTACTATAATTTTGCCTGGGTTGCTAGCTCGCAAACAGTAAAAGGCCTTTTTGTCTCCACTCTTCACAGACTGAAGGAGTAAAGGCAGTGTTACTTTAGGAGAGGAAAAACAAACAAACAAACAAAACAAACTAAAACCAAAACAAAACCTCAAGTTGTTACTGAACCCAGGTTTGGCTGCTCCCACTCATAAGCCAGTAATTTAAGAGGCAAGTGTCGGTAGAAAGGAAAGGTGCTGTAATCAGAAAATTTGGCAACCTGGGGAGAAGTTGGACTTGTGTCATGAACAGAATCCAAAGATTCTGTTCAGCCATGACAGTTTTCAAAAGGGAAAATGGTGGGGGAGAGGAAGGGTCTCAGTGAGTCATCTAGGCAGGGGGCTGGGTTCTGCTTCATTCTCTGTTGTGTGCAGGCTGCCTGACTCTCTCTTCAGATGTTATATTGCCCGAGTGATCTGCCTGCAGGATTGCTTAATAGCGCTGTTGGGTGTGGGGAGCTAGTCATTTTTTTTAACTGCTTAATTCTTCATTCTTACTTCTTTTTATTAGGAAAAGAATAAACAGGTTAGACAAGGCATGGTGTGCATTCAGGAGGGCACACGTCAGGAGTTACGTTAAGTTGCCTAGTGATCTCATTCCTATAATTAGGTTCTTTCAATGTTAGAAGGGAATAGAAATGTGCAAATGGGAAAGGGGCAAAAAAGCTGCTTTCAGTGGTTCTTTGAAATGCTGTTTACCAATGTTAGTCAAGTTTACCTAAAACCTTTGACATAATAATTAACTTGTTTATTGAAAAGTAAGTTGAGCAACTGAAGCCACTGATATAGGAAGAATGTTTTCCCCACCTCTTTCAGCTAAGAGAACAATGAAAATTGGGTAGAAATCACAGTGTAAGTTTAGCATTTTGGTTGACCCAGAATAGCCCCTATTTCATATTAATTGAATAAAGATATAAATTAATCAATTAAAGATGTTTTGGAATTCCTGATTAGTTAGAAAATGTCTTATGTACCATTTCATTTTATCTTTCAATATCATATCAATTTTACTTTCAATTCATGACCATGTTTATTTGTAGAACATCTACTGCATGAAAGGCTTTTCACTATGTGCCAGAGTGGATATAAGAATAAATGAGACACAGTTCTTGGCCTCAAGGAGCTTACAGAATAACATTTATTTTTCTTTAATAGGGTATAGTCAATCTTGAAAACAACCTGAATTCTACTGCAAAAAAAAATAGCAGCTGTAATTGTGGGGTATAGTCTCTGAACTTTGCAACCTGTTTGCAAACCTGTTTCTTTTGTGAGTCCATTGTTATCAAATAGAACATTTGATATTTATTTTGCAATGAGAATTTCAACGCATTGCCTGCATTTGGAAATCTCATTTGCAGATGTGGCCGCCTGATTTCCAGTGTCCAGATGGATCCTGACTACATGCCAAATAACGTTTAGGGCCCATGAAATTCATTAGGACTATTACTTCTGGCATGATTTTAGGGGAAGAAAAAGTCCTTGCCCAAGAATAAATCTCACTTCTTGCCTTTATCTGGCTTTCTGAGTCACCAACGAAAAGTTTTAAGTGTCTGATCTGAATGCATGGGGATACCAGACGAACTCCAGGGTCCCTTCTTGCTTCATATTTTGAGATATGAATGCCTGCATAATTGTCCATTGTTTAATGTATTTTGCTTGCATAAAACTGCAGGCATACTGCTTTATTCTTACTGTTACGCCCCGTACATTGGTGCTTGTTTTGGTGTGAACAGGCCACTCTGCTAATCTGAACTTGTATTGTCATTCGAAAACATGCACTCCTAGCTTTACAGTAATGTGATTATGGGTCTCAAATCTATCTTGTGTATGTAGAGGCACTTTACATCTGAATACTTCTTCCCCAACACACAAACACAGACATACACAAAGACCCACAGGTATGCCATTTCTCCTCCAAGTTAATCAAATTTAAAGGGTTGACTAGGAAGTAAATTCAACACCATGGGAGAAATGTCTGGCCCTTAGAACACAAAAAAGACTGCTCATTCACATGAAAAGTGGAATGAAATCACCCAAAAATTACATTTCAAGCAACAGTTCATCCATTATCATTATTAGACTTGAAACTTTGTTTCCTGTTTCTTTTGTATTTTTCCTGGGTTATTTTCTCACTTGTGATGAAAATAAACATAAAAACAAGGAATACAGATATAATGTAATATTTTTCTAATGTTTTCAATTAAGCAGCAGCTGCTGTTACCAAGCTGTCATCTCTGTTGCTATGGGGGTTGTGTGTCTGTGCCAGTGTAGGACTGGTTACTTTAATATACTCATCCTATTGCTAATGCTGTTATACAGAATCTCTGTTAATATCATTAACCTAGTAGGGTTCTGAAAGGGGTTCTGTCTTCTTTATTAAATCTGCTCATAGTTGGGAGCTCAAGATTTCTTTATATGAAACTGAAGAAGATCTCATGTATCAGATGAGACTCACAGGACAAAGAAAATCCAAGACTTAAGAATCTTGTTGGTGTTTTGAGATGCACTGAGTCTGCTATGATGCCTTGGTTTCCCTAGTATAACTGAGCACAGCATAGTTCAAAGGTACCTATAGTAAAGCAAGTACACATATTTCAGAGCACAGTGGATGACAGCCCTCACTCCATGTGTGCAGTGTTACCCTATAGCAACAGACCTCCCAGAGAACAGATATAATTCAAGAGCTAAACTTAATTGATTCAGCTCTTGGCACAAAGTCTGGTATACCAGAAGATCTGTTAGAAAAGATCTTTGCTGAATGAATGAATTTGTTGAATGAACTTTGTGTTATAACCCAGCCTTTCAGCTTCTTTGAAATGGTGAGTAATTCTCTCCTCACCCTCAAGCTCTTGCCCCTTCATCTAGACTTGTAAAATCCAGAAAGTAGCAAACTGCTACATTCATGAAAGGATAAACTTTTTCCTTTAGCCTGGGCTTTTTTAATCCCCAGGTCCCACAACACATTTCAAAACTGACACAAGTGTATCTCTTTCCCATCCCACAGTAAAGTGAGTCTCACTGGGTTTTGAGGGTGCAGATTTAGTATCTGAGAGCTGGTCTGTTCTGTCCTTCAGCTGAACAAAGCAACCAAGGTAAAGCCTCAGATAAAATACTGGGAGACAGAACTGATAGACTTTATACTTGACATCTTTTTGTGACTGGCTTGCCATCTCATTGAGAGCAGGAGTTATGCCTTATGCTTCTTTATACATCCTATGTTGTCTTGCATAAAACAAATGCTTAGTAAACATTCATTGTGTGAAGTTAGAGACGAGGTTGTAGAGGTACCTCCCATACTTTCCTACTTTTCTTTGTGGCCATAGTCACTAACGTTGTTCCAGGCTTCTCAGCCTTTACCGTGGCCATTTAAAAACAGCCTTCTTGCTTTTTGTAGTTTCCTTTCGGTTTCAAAGCACTTGAAGACCTAATATAATTTTATGATTGGAACAAATCTTGTGTCTGTAAGTGTTTTATGAACAAATGGCTTTCCCTACACTGGTTATTGATAGACCATGGCTAGGACTAAGTTTCTTGAATGTACATGGACTGTGAGTGAGAAATCAACATTTGCTATGATAAGGCCCGCTTCTGTGACTGTTTGTTAGAGAAGAATAACCTATAGTTTTTCCTGGCTAATACAGTTTTTTTCAACCACAGTATTTTGTTATTTATTCATAATACTTTTGTACTTTAGTTAGTTCTATGTCATCTGTGTCTTTACGTCTGTTCTTGCCTACCAAGTACATAACCATTAAGAAAAGTGATTAGTTTAAAATATCTCTGCCTAACTGGAGATATAACTATACGTAAACAAATGTTATTAGCCAAAATCCCTCTATTGTAATCATCTTTAAATATACTAAATTCACTTAGAATTTAATTCTGTCCTATTCTCCTTCAAAGTACTAAAGTGCATTTGAAGATAATAGAAACAGGAACAATAGCTTGAGGTAAGTTGGACTTGGTTCGTTCCCAGGTCCACTTATCAATCTGTGATGATGAGCTAAATATCCAAGTTTCAAGTCTTCTCTTCTGTAAAATGGGAATGATCCTATTGTTTCCTTACTTTATGGAATTAGGAAATCAGAAGAAAGAATATATGTAAACACTGTCTGTATAGTGTAAAACCCGATATAAATATAATGTCATATCTTATATTTCCTGTCTCCTCTCCTTCCAGCCACATACTGAGAAGTTAAAGGTGGTCCTGTAGCTTGCTATGGCCAATAGAATGCGAGCCAAAACAGGACACGCCACTTCTGGGCAGAAGATTTAAAACCCAGTGATTGATTCTTTAGTCCCTTTTATTTGCCATGGTATGCAGCAGTGCTCCAGATGGTAGTTGCTCCTTCAACAAGGACATAAATTTCATCTCAGAATAAGTGGTGGCTTCCTGTAGTACTAACTTGTAGGTTGTTAGATTGCATTCAGAGTCAGCTGGGAGAGTGAGGTGATTGATTAGTAGTGTCGGTCAAGAGTGAGGAAAGTGACCTAATACAAATGTTATTGTACTCACCAAGCAGGAGTCCACAGCCTGCTTTTTAAAAATGGGAAGCTGAAACCCAAAGAAGATCAGTGACTTGTTTAGGGTTGCATAGCCAGACAAGGGTAAAGTTGGTATATTATTATTTATTTATTATTTGTGCTCTCTGCTTCCATTAGAATGTAGAGGTAGTTTAGAAGATAAGGTATGTATGTGTATGATCATATAATTTGAACAGAAGTAGAAGGCTTACAGTCAAGGAAATTGAAAGGAACAAGACTTGCCAAATGCAAAGTCTGCTGGTGTGGTTATTGTGACTAAGTAATGTATCTAATTCTGAGGTTCCTAGAAGTCAAGGTCCTTCTAAGTTATTGGTGCTTACATTTGGCTTTAGTTCTCTTCCGTAACTCACTTTATCATGTGCCTGAACAGAGAGATACAATTATGGGTTTGACCTAGTTTTACCAGAAAGGACTGTAAAACCAGTGGTGTCAAAAAAGCAAGGGAGCCTAAGACTCAGGAATGAGTTAACTGGAAGTTACTAGGTCATTCTAAAGCTGGTTAGCATACCTGTTCCTGAGGAAATATAATTCAAAACCTGATTGAATTTGTGGGTTATTTAACAATATTTGTTGAGGTTTGAAAGGAGCACAGTTACCATTTTAGCAACTGGAGAATGGTTCAGTCAGTAGCTCCACAATTCTGCTGCTGTGCTAGATTCAGGAGGATGCTCAGAACCTGCCAATTAAATGACAATCTCTTCTCCTTACCATTCTGATGGCCTGTCTCAGGGAATTCAACTTCAGCAAAGCTGCAAACAAGCCTCAAAATTTGTGGAAAGGAAGTGTTAGAATTGGAAATAAGCCCAATCATCACCTCAGTGAAACAACTGACTCAATTTATCATTAACCAACTTTAGTGTACATTTTTAAAAGTTAAGAATTCTTCAAAAACACTTAACAAAATACCATTATAAAACCTAAGGAAATCAATAATAATTTCTTACTATTATCAAAAATCTCTCAGTGTTCATATATCCTTAATTGTATCATAATTCTTTTTTAGGTTGGTTGGTTCAAAAGAGTATTCTCCCAAAAGACATACAGCTGTGGAATCTCTCTCTCTCTCCTTTTTTTTTTTTTTTTTTTGTTGTTGTGGTAAGAATACTTAACATGAGATCTATCCTCTTAACAAAATTTTTAGTGTACAATACAATATTATTAACCATAGGTACTATGTGGTGCAGCAGATTCTCTAGAACTTATTCATCTTGCATAACTATGCAACAGCATGGATGAGCCTTAAGGACATTAGGCTAAGTGACATCAGCCAGTCACAGAAGAACAAATCATGCATGATTCCACTTATACGAGGTATAGAACATAGTCAAAGATATAGAAGCAGAGTAGAATGGTGGTTGCTAGTGGCTGGGGGGAGGAGAAAAGGGGAATTGTACAGTCTATTTCAATCTATAGATTTCTCTCCATGTATTTTTTCCTTGCAACTTACCTTTGATGACCCTGCTATTTTTTTTCCTATAAAATTTTCCACATGGAGAACTTTGCTAATTTTATCTTTGTTCTCTCATGTCTGTATGTCCTGTTCATAGGTTGTTGGATCAGTGGATGATCAGATTCAGGTTCAATTATTTAGCAAAAAATATTTCATAGGTACTACCATGCATTACCATCAGGAAACACATAATATCTAGAGATGTGTGTGTGTGTGTGTGTGTGTGTGTGATGTTTGCATTTACCTATTTATTTTAAAATTCCCTGTCACCTCTCACCTAGGGGTAAAGTTACCCCTGTGGAGAGTAAGAGCCTCTAAGATCTCATAGCTGATAACCAGGTAGACTTTTCCAACCAAATAAGTGCTTGTGCCAAGTTGAGTGATTTCTTATAAATGAATCATGAAATTTCCCAGTAATAGGAAAATATAATCACACTAATGTACAAACCATGTTGATTCACTCACTACAAGCACTCTTTTGCTATTGATTAAGGATTATAGGTAAAAAAATAAAATAATGCCAAAAGTTATCATTTATTGAGCACTCATTATATTCCAGAGATTGTTCTAAGATCTTTATGTGAATTTACATTTCCTTCTTTTTTAATTCTGATAAAGTTTTCCAGCCAGGATTTCTTCATCTACTTACTAAGGATTATTGAGTAACTACTATCAACCAGGCACAGTTCTATGAACTGGGTTCATAAAGGTTCAATCACTCACCCAAGGTCACAGACAGGATTTAAATTGTAGGGGATTGATTAAATAGGCTGAAGTATATCCACACAGTGGAATGCTATACAGCTATAACAAGAAAGGAGACATTATTTTCACATCCTTGTGTGGCTGATCTTGTGTAGTTCATCGTTGTGAGGTTAAGGAAAGAAAGAAAATTGGGTCAAAGTGTTTACAGCATTTAGATCTTAGACATTGTAGTACCTAAGGAAGATGAAGGGTAAATTAAAACCAAAAAGAGGAACAAATATGCTTAGAGCTAGAGGAGGGATAGAGCAAGGTGAGGGGATAGGAGAGGTAGTTAGTCTTCTTTAATCATACTTATTTTGCAGCCTTGTAAAAGGATGGAATCACCTCTAGGGACAATATCATGGAACAGAAGGGAAAAGGAGAAACTAGAAGAAGGTAGAGCTAATTAAATAAACAGGATTTTAATATAATTAATTATTATAATTTAGAATACTATAAACATTAATTATAATTATTATATTAACTGTATAAATATGCATTGTATATTATTTTATATTAAATTAATACTCTTGGAGAGACATGGAAAATGATATACCCATAAAAACACAACCATCCAAAAGTCTGAGAAATTTCACATTTTCTTATTACTTAAAACATTAAGTAAATAAATAGGTAAATGGCAAAAGGGCACAAATGAAGAGAAATGAATGAGCTCAAAGTTCATTCTGAGGTGTTTCTACTAGAACACAGTGCAAAAGAATAAAGCAATGCAAAAAATATTGAAGAAAGTTTAAGAAATCCTTAGAAATCTTCACTTCCTTTAACAAAGAGTTCAAAAGGAGCAGGTAGAAACTATTGGATGGAGGGAGGAAGTACTTGAAGCAACAGTGAGGGAATATTCCCCATGGTTAAGAAAAGACAGAGCTACCCACTTTAGGGGCTCACCCAATTCCAGAAAAAAAGAACAGGAGGGAGAATGTATATATATATATATATATATATATATATATATATATATATACACATTCTCTTAACACACAACAGATAATACACAAAAGAAAAGGAATCCACTATTTTTGCCTGGCCTTTCCTACAAGACCAGATAAGCACAAGTTTTAGTTGTTGGTGCTTCACCATGACACAGTATAAAACCTGCCATCTAGCAGGGGATAAGTCACTGCTTATTACAGGAAGAGTGCAAAAACCAGAAGAAGGTTGAAGTTCTGAAGACAGCCTCCATTGATTCATAGCTTGCTGTGGGACTGGTGTCCTCCTTCCAGCGAGGGACCATCACAGTGCAGGGGAAGATACATTACAGGGGGTCAGGAAGCATGGCTCTTGGGTTTGGTCTTCCCATCAAATAGCTGTGGGACTTTGGGCAAATTTCTATCCCCTGCTAAGCTCCCATTTCCTTGCCTATAAATGTAGGAGTAGAATTTGACAATCTCTGAAGTCCATTCTAGCTTTATCCGTCCATGTCCAGTGAAGCTCATCCGCTCCTCCAGCTATTTTTCACAAAGTTTTACCCACCTGTGAAGCTGCTTTGATATGGCTGCCATTATGCTTTCTTCCAATTTTAGGGCATTTTCTGCTTTCTTACTTTACTAGACAATCCATGTTGTTCAAGGCTGACTCTTCTTAGATAAGTGTCAAGCATTTTCCTTAAGATTCTGTGCTGATGAAAAGTTTTACCTCATGTAACTTGAGAATTTCTCCAATGGAAGATGTCTGTTTAAAAAAAACACAGCTAACAGTGTGTGATGCTTTTCCAATGCTTAGAAACTAAATGCTATTGCTTCTCATGTGCTAAACTATGCATTAGGGCCCCTCTCGCCCTTTGGCTATCTTTCCATCTGTTTATGATTCTAGGCGTAGAGGTGTAATGGCATGGTATCTTTTAAGGTCATATTTCATGTTGATATGATTCTACAGGAATAGAGAAAATGATTGAGTGATTGCTTACTGAGCACCTTCTATGTGCCAGACACTTTCATAATGAAAGTCCTTGGCAGCTTGGGGAGGTAAGTGTTATTTCTTCTTTAGAGGTACTGAAATTAAAGGTCAGAATGCTAGGCATTTGGCCCACCAAAATTTCTGCTCCATCCTCCCTTTTCAAAGCTATAAAGTTGCAGTGTGTCCTCAAAACGATAATTCCCAGTAGAGGAGCCCTTGTTCTTAACACTTAGGAGAGAGCAAGGCTCTAGATTTAAATAAACAACTTTCTCTTGTATGGTTTCTTACCATGGACTGTAGCACATTTTGAATATCACTTAAAACATTTCTTTGACCAATATCAAGATGGCATTTAACATAACAAGATAAGCATTGTTTTTCTCAATGAAATCTGCCCAACAATTTCTTTCTAACCTGTAGGCATAGAGCCAAGACCAGAAAGGGTCCCTGTAAGAAAAACTTTTACACAATCCATGCTCTTGTCTGTAGTGTTCTATTTTCTGAGTGATGGATTGATTTGGGGAGTCCATCCTCATTCTCTTATTTTAGGAGCTATTGACATGATGTGCTCAGTTTTTGCTTTAAATTTCTTAAGTGTGGACCATGTTTCTTTAACATTATGCATTCTTAATGCTTTTTGTTTTAAAATTGGATGATGCCTCTTGACACTTTGATGAGTAATGCCATTTTGTGGCTGATCAATGTGTTGCAGCTATTTAATAAAGGCCAGAAACAGGTGAGACATGGTGCTCAACATCCTCCAAGAAGATCATCTTAAATTTTTGTCGATGTTGGTGAAACAGAAGTAGAGACAGGTCAGGTTAAATTTCTTCACTGCAGAAAGACATTAAAAGAGGTTTTCTAAGTTACGTCACCTTTAATAAAATGAAGTCATCTTATATATTAATATATTAATATTACAGTTGGATTTAAACTCATGTAGACCAAGTTTTACTTAATAGCTAAATCAAATTGAATCTCAGATTTTATTAGTGATAAAATGACAATAAAACAGGTCTGGTCAGTAAAGATAATAACTCGATTCAGTACTTTGGATGTAAGTGTTTAAGGTTTCCATGATAAAACTGTAATTTTATACCCCAAAGTGTGTTAATAACATTAAGTGAGGTAATAGGCAAAGTGCACTGACAATGCAATACCCTCAGGACCACAGTAATAGAAATAATTTATAATGTATCAGCAATAAAATCTTTAATGTTATCTCAATTCAGGCCAGGCATATAACTGAAGTTTCAGATTACACATGTCCCTTCCCTCCCCCTGCTTTAGACACAAGTGTTAACCTAAAATAATTAAGAAAATGGTTTTCAGAGTGCAGAACCCTATCACAATTATGAGCATAATGACCAGCCTATTAACTATTTCCACCCCGATCCATTTATGTTTGATTGATAGAACTTGATTCCAAAGTTAGTAAGTAAGCATTTCTAAAAATAATCCTCTGAAGTCTTGTAATTCACTCTTGGCCTCCTTTATTTCAAACAGAACCCATTTCTATTTTGACTTATACAAAGGAATATTTTTGAAGACAGAAGAACTGGTTATTTGTATGACCATAAAATTATTTTATTTTGTAAAATCCTAGCTCAATGGTTTTATGGTTCAGAAACTAGTCCCACAAATTGTATCTTTCTGGAATCAACCAAAACAGAATGTTTTTCTAATGATCAAAAATTAAACAATTTTATTGGGTGATTTTACTCACTGTAACTTATATGAGGAGTGTATCAGCTGATAACAACTTGCTCCACAGTGTGTGCACAAGGCCATGATTAAAGAGCTAATCCATAAAGCACAGACCTCATAGGACACTAGTTTCCTGCATGGTTTAAAAGTACATTTATAAATAGATGGGAAATCTTGAGATTCAGTTCCTATAGCTTCATCCTGTGTTTTTTGAGTCCATTCCAAACATTCATCTCATTGACTCTAAAATCTATGGAGGAAGCCTCAGAAATTTCATGCTTGGGTATTCAAACTAACTATAATAATGGTAACGATCATCATAATAACCTGTTTACTGAGTTTACTATGAACTGACTTTAAATGACTAATTTGATTTCGTAAAAATGCTGTCATTATCCCAATTGTGTGTGAGAGGAAACTGTTAAGGAGAATCCTAAATTACTCTACCAAGTCCTTGGGCAGTAGGTGGCCGAGTCACTAGTGAGGTAAGACTGTTTCAATTTAGAGGTGATGTTTTTGGACCACACATCACACTGCCTGGCTGTCTGTTACAGAAGCTGTTTTACAATTCTTTGGGTAAATGGCTTTAAAGATAAGGTTATCATACCTAAAGGTAACAGAAATACCTTTCATAGGTGACACTCTTAGCAGGAAATCCATAACACCTTCAAATACTAGTTTGCCTATTGATTATCTATAAAAGGTGGAATGCATAGAAAGCATATGGAAGGCTAGGGGAAGATCTCCAGAAACACATTCTATCAGCCTTCCTGACACCTTGTGTCTATAAACTTCCTTTTACTTTCAAAGGGCCTTTGCCTCCAGGTACAACACAAATGCTGGGGCTGATGGTCCATGGGAGGGACAGCAGAAACACAAAGTCAATTGTGCAGGAGGTTCAGCAATAAATCCACTTCCTGGCAATCTTACTCAGACCTTCTTTGTCTCCCCCACTTTCACCCCACTATGAACCTCAGTCCCAGGAAAGAAGGATCCTACTCATATATCCCAAATGCTGAGTTTCTATCCAGAGGGCTTTCCAAGAACTTTGTTTATACAAGACTGCAACTCTGCACTCTCATACTGTGCTTTCTCTTCCAGATAAATGGAACTGTGCTCTTGGGTCTAAGGCCTAGAACTTGCCTGTTGCCAAATGTCTCTAATTGCTGCTTCTGGACTGCTTGCATAAATGTTTGCATGTTGTCTGAAGAGGTGATGTTGATAATATAATAACTTCTCTTTGTAATCTGGCTATATTCCTGGTCCTATATTCTGCTGCTTTGGATGGATTTTTCTCTTTAGTTTTATAGCTGGATCTTTCTCTGGAAGATGGAGGGATGGGTGAGAGTGAGCTGATTGACTCCAGTTCTTATAACGAGGGTAAGTTGAGAGGAATCCAAGGAACATGGCTTTGGTCAGATGCATGAGCTCAAACCTGGATCTGCCACTTATTTTCTGAGGGTCCTTGGCAAACCCTGAATCTGAGTTACTTCATCCTTAAAACGGAGATAATAATTCTTACCTCTGAGGGCTGCTTTGAGGTTGACATGTTTGGTGATTAGCACACGGTGGATATCCCCATCCTGGTGCTTCTCATCTTTTTCCTCCAGTTTTCTGGATCTCATGGTCTGAAGCCACCCACTGGTAACTGAACTCTCAGGCACTGTTACAGATTAAAACCCCTCCACTAAGGAGATAAGCGATTCTGAGCTAACTGCAGCCTAGCCCTGGGATTTGGAATCTAGAAGCACAGGGTGTAAAAGTTCATGCTGCATGCTTGCTCATAAGACTCATCTGAATGCAACTATCAACGTGGAAAGCCAAAATGAAAGAAGCAAATCATTCATAGATTTCTTCTTTTCAGAATTCTGTGGCCTGACCTGAAGCTCCAAGTGTTGGTTGGTAAAAACTCTGTGCTGACTATGCAGTGTCCGCTTCCCATCGATTCAGGCTTCAAGGAAACATGTGAGCAAGTTTAGAGAGGATGCTGTGTGGTTACAAAACAGAACATCTCCCACCGCATGTCAACTGGATCTGATTGTTGTTAGTCTTGGTCTCATTTATCTTGCCTGCAGGTGTACTAACTGAGAAAACCACACCCATCAGCCTAGGAGTACTTTCTCCAATTTCTGAACCATCAGAATTGGAGCAGGAAGTTTATCAGCAAACTCAGCATCACCATTTTTGGATTTCAGGTACAAACTTATGAATGCCATGCCAAGGTTGACCTGAAATCTCCATGCTGCAGTTTAACCCTGCTATATCCTGGAGGTCACTTGTCAACTGGGCTTTAGATTCAATTCTCTGAACTTGTCGGCTATGTGAATTATTTTTTACATTTTAAAAAGTATTTAAAAAATTATTTTATTGAAGTATAGTTGATTTACAATGTTGTATTAGTTTCTGGTATACAGAAAAGTGATTCAGTTATCATACATATATATTATTTTCATACTCTTTTCCACAAAGGTTTATTACAGGATAGTGATTGGAATTCTCTATGCTATACAGTAGGACCTTGTTGTTTATCCATTCTATGTATAATAATTTGCATTGCTATATGAATTCTTAAAAATATTCCTGGAGAACACAGAGTGCAAAAGTACAGCATTTTGCTTTTGTATCCACATCCAGAGTCACTGAGAACAGTTGTTCCGATAGATGGTCAATATACAAGTGTATGATGTTCACATAGACTCTTTTGTGAATGAGGCTCCCTGGAATTGGGCAGTGCACGACTTGCCCGATGGTACATGGTGGGCTACTGGGCTCTAACCCAATGTCTGGTACCCAACAGAAGTGGTGGTTTTCAAGGATTTTTTGAATGACCCTCCACTTCCTGATTAGGACTCACATATTTACTCCCTGATACCAATACTTTCTTAAACTCTACCTGAATTTTTCAAACTCTCTGTCCATTTTTCATGTGTCAGCTCTATTTTCTCACACTCATATCTGTTCCATCCAGGTAGTTTCCTGCTTTTCTCAGATCTACCTTACTGTAATGCCAGCCTGCCTAATTCTTGAGGCTGCTCCTCTCATGAGACCCACACTCTTGAATTTATCTAGTGGATCTGACACTGTGGATTACAAATAAAGTTGTGTTTTCTCAACATAAAGACAATAAATGTATCATTCAATCGTGCATCCTTTCAAAGAAGAGGTCTGAGATTTCTCAGATCTGAGAAATGCTTTGTGCACACAAAACTGCAACAAGCTAAGCAACATCATTTCAGAAGGAGCACTTTGCAGACTATAACCTTGGCATATATCAGGAGGAAACCATAATTCGAAAAGATACATGCAGCCCAGTATTCATTGCAGCACTATTTACAATAGCCAAGCAATGGAAGCAACATAAATGTCCATCGACAGAGGAATGGATAAAGATGTGGTACATATATAAAATGGAATATTACTCAGCCGTTAAAAAGAATGAAATAATGCCATTTGCAACAACATGGATAAACCTGGAGATTATCATACTAAGTGAAGTGAGTCAGACAGAGAAAGACAAATGTCATATGATATTGCTTATATAGAGAATCTAAAAGAAAAATGATACAACTGAACTTATTTACAAAACAGAAACAGACTCACAGATTTAGAGAATAAATTTATGGCTACCAGGGGAGAATGGTGGGGGGGGGGAGGAATAGATTGGGAATTTGGGATGGACATGTACACACTGCTATATTTAAAATAGATAACCAACAAGGACCTACTGTATAGCACAGGGAACTCTGCTCAATATTCTGTAATAACCTATATAGGAGAAAAATCTGAAAAAGAATGAAAATATGTATACATACAACTGAATCACTATGCTGTACAGCAGAAATAAACACAACATTGTAAATCAACCATACTCCAATAAAATTTTTAAAAATACTAAAAAACAAAACCAGAAAAACAAAAAACAAATGGAGCTTCTCAGATCAGAAATAAAAAAGGAGAACTTTGCAGATTATAACCTTCTATTCAGCTCTGACACCAGCAAAGTTACCTTCAGGGACAGAATAATTCCCAATCGAGGGTCTCTTTCCCTCTTTATTGTTTTTCTTCTTTGTCCAAACTTTTTAATCCAAAATTCTGATATATTACATTTATTGCCTACATATTTAGAAACACAATCTCTCCCAGGTCTCATAAATGCCATCTGCATTCCAATTCTGAAGGTGCATGCTGGCTGTCTATACTGACAGACAACACGATTCTTGATCTGTTCCTTCAGGTGGCTCAGACTAGCTAAGAAAAAAATCATAATCTTATCTCCTCAGAGCCTCAAAATGTAAAAATAGCCTGGCCGTTTATTGCACCAGGCTTTTAGACCCAGGTATATCAGAGGAGTGGGGAAAGTGGATTGTCACTTTCCCGGCTGGACAGGATGGCTTCAAAGGAAACAGAGGCATAGATTAAAGGCCACACTCAGCCTTCTCCAAGAAGGCTTAAAGCCCCCTCACGTAGGATCTTATCAGGCTGGAAGGGGGGTGCAGAAGATAAACTTTAAAAATAAATGCCAAAAAAATCCCAATTATCGTCTCTGCCTCTTCTACTGTGTCTGGTCAGCAATGTGTTAAGTGAATTGAAACTAGATCGTGGAGAGACAGTCACAACCTGGTTATCAGTGGCAGTAAATGGAAGATAATAGCCCCACTAGAGAGTTATGAAATGGCTTGTCTTTGAGCTGCCAAAGTGTTTAGTCTCTCTTTTATTATATTCACAGCAGTAATCCGATATGTCCTGACTTCTGTCATCTGTATGTAATGCTTATCAACTCTCTGTCAGTGATTCACCCTCTTGTCAGGGACAATTATTCCTCAAAGTGCCGAGGTTATGACTGAAGCAATATTATGACTGGAAAGAAAATATGAAAGGTGTAGCACATCACAGCAAGCAATCTGGGAGCTGACGTCAAAGTAAAGGAAAACATTGTCGATAAAAGGAGAACATAAGGGGAAGTTTTGTTCTCTGTGCCAGGGGTACGGCTGGCATGGCTGAGGTCAGATGGGCAGAGAACGCCCTCCCCAAGATGCTTTACTAATTCATGATGGTGGAACGCCAGTGCCTCTGCCCTCACAGCTGTGTCACCATTTCCATTTTACATCTCCATGTACCAGGGCTTGAAATTAGTTTGTTAAAGTGTCCGATTGGTGAAGAGAGTTGAAGGGAAATAGGCTGGCATGGAAACTCTGTTTTATAACAGAGATGAAAGCCGGCTGCTCTGTGTACCACCCATCCTGCCTTAAGATCTTCACTTATACCTGGGACTTGTTTTAAACGATGCATGTCCCCACATCATACATGAGAAGGGAGCAGGGGTGTGGTGGTGGCAGCTGGGGCTTGAGAAGGAGCCAGACCAAGATTAAACCATAGAGCAGTCAGGTGACAGAGTGATCAAGAGAATTGGAGTTTAAAATATTAAAGAATTAAAAGTTTGACAGTCAGACAGAATTCATTATGAATGTTGCTTTTGACCTTTGGTAGTTGCCTGACCTTGAACAAGCTACCTATTGTCTGTGTGGCTTAAGTTCTTCTATAAAAGGATAAAATAGTTTCTGATACCTGTCTTGTAGTATGGTTGGAGAATCCAGAGATGATGTATAGAAAAAGCTTGAGTAAAGGCTCAGTAAATATGATATGATAAATAGTAGCATGTAACCAGAAATAAGGTACTGTTTATTTTCTTAGAGTCTCATTTCCTCATGTGTAAATATTTCAGCCCTGACATAGGCAGAGCACCAAGATGGGGGTACAATAATAAAGCCTTGACTTTGGTGCTGTGAAAAAGCAGTCCCCTGATAATTCCTGTGACTGTAGAGCAAGAATTCTGTCAGGGTCCTTGATGATTATATGACTAGAGCACTCTGTGTTAGGAGCTTTAGTTGGGACCAAGGCAGCAATGATGAGTTTTCTTTTTCTTTCATATCAGTAATACTGTTTCTGCCCAGCCATTGGCTTGTATTTTATTTAAATTTCCTGTGCATTGTCTAACTTCTCATGCCATGCAATGCATGACTGCTGCAGAATTCATAGCCCACTATGTGGTAGGTGCATGGACAAGAGTGATATTCAAAATATTTAACAACCAGTCATGCATGGGTCTATGGTCCATTTAGAGTGAATGCTGGCTTTGTGGGTGGAACCCTGTCTTCTAGGCCTTCTGCTATACTGGGCAAGAATCCTAAATTTCTGGTGAAAGCTGGTGGTCTAGAAATGGGGCTCAGCAGCTGGAGCCCTGGTCAGGAGGACTTGGGAGATTGAGAAGCAGGCATCTCCCCTAATACAGAGGTATTGCACATTTTTACAACCTGTCTGGCTGTACCGGTTCATACCTGATGATGATCAGCCCTGTCTATATGACCAATTCAAACTTTATAATAGGCACATTTATATAAGCTTCCATTGACCATATTTTATTTTATTTTTTAAAAAAATATTTGTACTTTATTATTAAAGGTTACTTGTTAGATCATTGTAAGGCTGAAAAACGGTCATTGTGACATATTTAGAGAATAGAGATAATCAAGAAAAAAGAAATCGTCTAGAAACCTCAGCATTCAACAATCACCATCATCCACTTCTTGGTACATTTCTCTGATCCTCTCTTGGTGTGTACATCTTTGACATGTTCTTGATTTTAATGGGAATGCACTTCATATTTTACCATTAGACATGAATTTCATGGTTGGTTTCAGAAAGAAATTCTGTAAGCTATTTTGGAATATCAGTATTTAGTGTCAGTAATTAAGTTAATAGTTTTTCTTTTTTTAATTAAAAAAGTGTGGAATTTTAGAAAATAACATTTTGGTATTTGTCAAGATTCCTACATGGAATTTCTTCTCTGACATAATGAATTATTTAACTTGGATCTGTAATTTTGAACCATCTTCACATTTATCTAGTAAACCCTATTTACTAGGGTACTAGTATTTACTAGGGTATACTGATTAGAAGAACTAAATTATTTTAGAATTTTTTATGGGGGGCTTGTGTTGTCTTTGAGATCAGTGTTTTGTTTGCCTTGGAAAAAGAAGTGGGGAGTTTTAATTTTTTCTATGCTCTGGACAAGTTCATAGGGGCATGACCATGACCATGATCTGAAGTCTAAGAATTTAAACTTTTGAAGCGTGAAAAAAAATCTGAATCTGAGCTTTAGATTTGGAGCCTTGATATTTTCAGTTTTTTTTATAGTTATTGGCTTATTCACGTTTCTTTTTTTCTTTTTAGTCAGATCTTAACACTTATTTTTCTCCACAAAACATTTTGTTACGTTCACATTTCTTAATTTTTTAGGACAGAATTGCACACAGTTGTCTCTTACTGTAAAATGATCTCAGTAACTGCTGTGATTTTCCATTTCTTATTTATATTATAAGTTATCTCTTTTTACTTAATTTGCCTTGGGCAAACTATGTCCTTTGGTATTTTAAAAGGAGAAGACAAAGTATCTCTTGAATTTGTCATTTGCACTTTTTTTTTCTCATTCTTTTTTTAACCTTATATATTTCCTCTTGCTTTCCTTGGACATCTAGTTGCTCTCAGTAAAATGTTATAACCAGATGCTCTGCTTGATTGTTTATTTATTATTTTTGCTTAATAATGAAAACATTTAGGGTATGGCACTGCATCTGCCTTTAAACATCTGTTTATTACTCTGCATGTTATTATTATTTTCTAACTACTATTTTGATTTCCACTGTGATCCATAAATTATATTTTTAAAGACTACCTACTAATTTCTAGTGGATGGGGCTTTTACTTAAAATTTTGATATTAGTTTCTAGTTTGTTATTGTATTCTGTGAATGTGAATACTGCACATTCTACTTTGGACAATTTGTTAAGATTTTATTTTTGGACTGTAACAATTTTTGTAAATATCTACTGGTTCTATGAAAGCAACAACTGAGTTAACTACAACAGCAATAGAAATTCAAACCATCCTTCCTACCACCCTTCTTATTTTTGTTGTCTTGCTATATGTTATGAAGTCCTGTAAGTAAGGAAGCCAGTTAATTTATCATCCTAATGGGTACATTTCTGAGAGTGAAAGGGGGGCTGTTAATAATTATCTCTAGACAGCAAGCTAAACTGGGGTATGCTGGGCAAACTGGAACTTAAGGTCACACAGTCCGTAACCCACATTAAATTATTTCTGAGATAATGTGAAACATTAATTAGATAAAGAAACCTTGCAGGTATTATTTATTATAAAGCTTAAAAAATATAGAGATAGTATTTGTGATTTAACATATGATCGCTTATAAATAATCACTCAGTGCTGAAAACAAAAGTCCCAACATCTTAATTGGCTATTTAAATGCATTTTTATATATCACTGAAAGCAACTTCGAGTACTTCCAATGGAAAAGGTCTAATATTAATTAAATAATTAGGGACTTCCATATCTACTGTAAGGTTTAGCTGATCAATGTGCAAAATATCTGATTCTGCATCTGGTGCATAATAGATGCATGAGACTTTTGGTTTTATATATATACATATAGAATATATATTATATTTTTATTTCCTTAAGTGAAAAGTTATATGCATGATATACAGCATAATTAAAATATATCTAGATATGGTCATTTTTATCTTGATATGGCTTAGAATTTTAGAAATGGTTGAATCATGTTTATAAGACTATGGTATCTAATTTCATTTCTTACATGGTTTTCAATGCCAGTAAACATGCTTTTGAAACTTGAAAGAAGATTTATGTTTTAGTTGTAGAAAGCTATGTTCATTTTCCAGAAAGTAAAACATTTAAGTGAGGTTTTAAAAGTATAATTCTCAAATAGTATTAAGCTATTAAATGTAAAACATTGGTCTTTAAAAATATAAAATTAAAAGGAGTTGAACAAACATAGTTGTTGAAATACATAGGAATAAAAATGGTTTCAATGCTTAATACACCTTGAGATTCTACACCAAGGTCTACAAGGTCTACACCAAGACAAATTTTAGGAATCAATGAAGTTCCTTTTCTCAATCCTGTGCCTCTCTACCAACTGTTTATTAAATTTGTAAATGAATACTTAATTTCACTTAGCATAAATATGTATTAAAAACTACCTAAATGTCAAACAATTAAGCATGAATATAATATATATATATGTACATACATTATATTGATATATACACTTTATACACAGTGAGAAACACTTTTGTAGTTGTGAAATTATTGTACAATACTTTCTCTATACAAAGTCAGAGACAGAAATTTATTTTTCTTTTGAAGGTGGGGATCAATTTGGGTAATTCATTTCCTTGTGAAAAGTAAGGAATGGACAAAAGGACTATGTCCAATCATTAATAAAACATCTCAGGTCATATTTCTTAGAGTGGATTTCAATCTGATTAGAAATTTGAAATGTTGCTGTGTATATATACAGGCATGATAACAAATACTCTTGAAGAGACATAAACACTCTGAAGGACATCAGAAGCACAGCTAGCTGACGGCAGGCAATGCTAGTGGGTACCTAGTCACTATTTAATTCTGTCCTTTGATCCTCTCTTAGGAGCCACCAGAAAACAACAACATTAAACAAAGTTGCTAACAAAATGGTGTCCTAAATTCCTTAGTTCCTGACCACCTTCCTCTATTTAGCTCCACTTTTCAGTTTCCTCAGAACTGAAACTCCACATCAGCAGTAACACTAACAATGCAGGCTCCCTTTTCCCTGCCTGTTGTAATAAAGTCAGTGTTTGGGACCTGCAGCTGCAGGTTGTGGGAGACCTACAGCAGGTTTCTGTGGCAACTGACTAATCCACAAGTGAAATGTGATGGGGTGCCTCAGACTCCAGAACTTTCTTTTGAAAGTTCTTATCACTCTTGTATTCTGTGGTGTGAATTAATTGTGGAAGATCACAGTGGGTGAAAAGTCTTTACAAACTGGTTACAGGCATGTAACCTTGGTGAGAAAGTGTGTTTGATGCTTATAGATACCAACTGTATCAGCCAGAGTTCTACCAGAGAAACAGATATCTATAGATAGATAGATAGATAGATAGATAGATAGATAGATAGATAGATAAGGAGACAGAGAGACAGAGGCAGAGATTTTAGTGCAAGAAGTTGGTGTACTTGATTGTGGGGACTGATGAGGCAAATCTGTCATCTGTAGGATGGGACAGAAGGTTGGACATTCTCCGGCAGGAGCTGATGCTACAGCTCAGAGGCTGCATTTCTTCTTTCTTAGGGAAACCCCAGTTTTGTTCTTAAGACATTTCAATTGACTGGATGAGACCTACTCTGATTATTGAGGATAATCTCCTTTGCTTAAAATTAGTTGATTGTAGATACTCATCACTTCTACAAAGTACCCTAGTTTAGTGTTTAATTGCTTAACTGTGTACTGTAGCCTAGCCAAGATGACCCATAAAACTAACCATCACACCAACCATAGGTATTCTGTGGTCCACTCATTAGAGAGTTTGGGGACTGTCATCAAAATACGTGGCAGTCATAAGCTCAGGTTGATTATGAATCAGGGGCAAGGAGAATAGGTAATTTTTATTTTTTCTTTCTAAGTCAAGTTAATTGTGAAGGTGGAGTCAAGGGCATTGTAGCAAACTTCTCTGATGAAACCATAGGAGTCCATCCAGGTTAGTCAGCTGTCTTGGGTTTTAGACAACAGTGGCTGTGCAAGCTTCCAGCAGGAGGTATGACAAGCAAAAGTACTTTCTAAGCTCTGTTGTTTCCAATAGTCCTGAGCTCCAAGCATCAACCAGAACAGTGATTATTTGGGTCATGGGGGACCTGAGTCCCTTGAACCAGCATCATACACCAAAGGGACTGAAACCACTTACTTGTGAGGCAGAAACTCCCCATTAGCTGCTGGGATAAAGTTGTTTATGAGAGGAATTGATGAGGGAGGAGTAAGGAATGGATGAGGGAGGATGAGGGGGACTCATGCTGCATTTTATTTTTTGCTTTCACCATAACTGATTAAAGCTACTCTTCATACAGCTATATGGTTAATCCAAGGACTCTGGAGTCAGACAGTTTGAGTTAGCGCCCTGACATCACCACGTACCCTGAGAGTGATCTCAGCAATCTGGAACATGGGGAGCAGGAATGCACTAACTTAAAGGTAGTTGTGAGGAAGACATGAGTAAGTACATGTAAAGCCTGTCACCCATGTAGAATAGTGTTGCTTGTGTGGCAGGTAAGTACTCAGTCAATTGTGTGGTGCCTAGTATTGATTCCGGTGGTGGAACGGCTGGAAGAAGGACCTCTGTCCTTGTCTTCTATAAAGAAAGAATTCAGCAAAGAGACCAAGACTGTGAAATAGAGACAGCATTTATTGGAAGCAGAGTATGTGTAGAAGAGCACATGGGTGAACGCAGAGTGAGTTGCACACAATAGGGGTGGCTTAGGTTGCTTATATGAGTGCAGTTTTCCAGGTTGTCTCCAGGCAATCATCTCAAAGTGTCAGCAGGAAACTAGTTGCAACTGCTCAACCTGGGGCCTATCTCCTACCTCAGGATTGCAGATGCAATTGTTGATGCTTCCCTATGCAGGCACTGCAGAAGCTTCATCCTGTTAAAACCTCACAATATGTTTATGGGATCTTCAGCAGCAAAACGACTGAGGATCAGAGAGGTTATGAGCTTCCCCACGACCACAGAGGTAGTAAGTAGAAGCATTTAAATGGCAAACAATTTCAAAGCTGATCATCTGAATTGCTATGCTGGTTTTCTGACAGAGAATTGAAATATCAGGAAGGAACTGTACATTTCTGATTAACAGAAAAATTCTCTAATATGCTACTTTCAATCTCTTGTTTCTGTTTAGTATCATTTATATTCAGTCTTTGTCCATCTTATAATTTTTAACAGTAGGCGCTCAGAGACCAGGAGGGTCACTCACCGAGGACAGAGCCCGTGGCATTTATTATTGCATCTCCAGTGCTATCAAGGTATCAATGTATCCGAATATGGATAAGTTATCTTTTTCATGGTAAACAAGAATTTTAATAAAGATATCATAAATATGATCTTTATCTGGTAGTACATAACTTGTTTTTATCCTATTGACAGGGAGAAGCTGAGAAGTCCACTATCTTGTGAGGGAAGAAAGATGGGAGCGCAGACCTAATAGAAGAGTGACAGAAAAATCAATCTGAAAAATGCAGGTTTTCAAGCAGACTTCAAAAAAAGAAAATAAAGAAAATGCAGTAGTGAAATAACCAAAAAATGAGGGTGACAGACATCTGACAGGCTAATGCCTGGATAGCTGAAACTCCAAAGGAGCTCAGGGACAAGAGTACATGATAAAGATAATCAAAACAGTCTGTCCCCCGGCTCCCTGATTTGGTTCCATTCAGAGCTGGAAAATGGGGCCGCTGTTTACACTGTGATGTCCTCAGCGGGTGCAAAGAAAATGTAGACACTGTCAACTCCTGTTTCACATCTGTACTTTCTATGAAGAGCTCTGGATTCAACTTGTGCACAGTGAGTGACAATGAAGGGGAACAATCTCCTTACTGAAGGGGAAATGACTTGAATATTTCCAGGAGGATAAAATGAAATAGCTGAAGGTGTGAATGTCTTTGAGACAAGTTTGAAATGATACTGCGATGAGTATCTTATTCCCTTGTCTTTGGGGGACCAGGAAACAGGTTGGAAGGCAAACACACACTAGTTGTTCCTCCCTTTAAAAGGGTGGAGGAGAACTCCACAAAGGAGAGAATGGGAAAACTGATACTGATTCTGACTAAGGTTCTGGAACTAATTGTTGAAGAGAGTCAATATAAAACCCTAAGTACAGTCACATAAGGACTCTGTCTGTTTTTTTTTTTTCTTTTTTCCCCACACAAATTTAATATAGCAGCCATAATACAGATGAGTTTCAATAAGGTATACACACATCTTCTCCGGAAAAACCTATAAACAAAAAGGGGGACATGTATGGGTATTGTTGCAGTTAGGAGACTGAATTATTTCATCATGAGTTGTTGAATGGTGAATTTGAGGTCAAACTGACATGTGATTTCCAGTCGTGTGTTACAGGGATCTGTCCTCAGCTGCACCTGTGCTATTCAACATTAAATGGAAACATTGAAAAATTTGGAGAAATCAAAACTGCAGAGTTCACAAATTGGGGCAAAATAGAAAACATTTCATAACAGACTCAGGGCCTTGAAAGATCATGACCAACTAATCGTTATGCTGAGTAAAATTAGACAAAATTTAATGCGGATCAGGGTAGTGACCAAAACTTGGACCCCCAAAATTCATAGCACAAGCCCAGGAGGGGTAAGGAGTGATTGTGTAGAACCCTACTTAGGTGACCCTAGCTTCATGCATGAGAAGTCAAGACAGTGATCTGCATGCCAGACTTCTGATTTGGACTTCAGCTGTTTCAAAGAAGTATAGAATCTATCTTAAGTAATGAGAGAGCTGCTTAGACCTATCAAATATTTCTATCATATATGGAATTTGGAATCTATTTTATACATTTTATAAACTCTAGAGTCTGATAGACCAGGACTTGAGTCCTGATTCTTTACTTCTATGTTTTCTTGGGCAAACCCCTCAATTCCTCTTTGTTTCTTTGTCTGAAAAATGAGGGTAAGAAGACATCACCCATAATGTTCTTGTGAGTATTGTAAGTATGTTAAAGAACTTTGCACGTAATAAATACCCAATGAATGTTAGTGAAAGTATGATTCAGAATAGTATTGTTTCCTCAAGTACTTCCATGTTGGCATGGAGTGGGAGCTCAGAGCAGGGACCCAAAGAAAATCCTAATCTGCCTTGAAGTTGACACTAACTCTTTCGTTATGGTCACTCTCCACCCTATGCCCTCCCTCTCTCTCACACCCATCCTCTTTTCTGAGCCTGTGAGAACAGAGAGGAACAGAAACCATGCAGTTGATCTAGATTTGGAGGCAAGACAAGCATTCAATAGTATGTTACCAGAAATATGTCACTGGAACCAGAATTTCATGGCCAGAATCAGAGTCATTTTGCTGAACCTGAAAGTGACTAACCTCCATGTGTTGGGGACTAAGTCCCTGGGATGGCATCCTTATTTGGGTTCACCATTGCCCACCTTACTCCTTTCTTGAGACTTTCTCCTCTCTCTCAAGCTATATGATACTTGCATCTCTAGAGAGAGAAAAGGTTAACCTAAAACTTTCATGGAAACGTTCTTTGGGCTACTAAAAGGAAGATACTATCCAACAGAATTGTTCAAGGGTGGACTAAGCCACCTCATAATGTAGTGAATTCCCTGTTGCTAGATGTGTGCAAACAGAGGCTGTATAATTACTTGACTCAGGCATCAGAAGGGAGCATGGGCACTAATGCTTAAAGATCTTTCCAGGATAGAATACCATGATTCTAGTTACATGAGCGAACATTGTGCTATCTGTGTTGATTCATGCCTTAGCTTTTTAAAATTTGAATTGACAGAATATTTTTTTTTTAATTTTTATTGGAGTATAGTTGCTTTACAATGTTGTGTTAGTTTGAATTGACAGCTCTTTAACAATTTATTCAATATTCATACATAATCTATTAATATTTTGCAAATAGCCATAATATTTTCACTAGTTGATGTATTGTATACTCTGAAACAAATTCATATATACTACTCACAAGTAGGTAGATCACTGATTGTCACAACTCTTACTTAAAACCATCATTAAATTTTTGGTCCACCATAATAAGTTTTTTCATCAAATCACAGACATCATGTCATTTCATCCCTGCCTATATCAATATGCATCTGTGTTTTTTAAAAAAAGGACTTTTCTTAGGTAACCAGTATGCCATGGTTCTAATCTTACAGAATTCATTACTGCATTTGTTGTATTATTATTGTACAATGTGTTGTATTATTATTATAGTAAATAAATGACATCATCTAGGACCCAGATTATATTTAAATACTATAGATTTTCGCCAAAATATCACTTTAGTTGATATTATATTAATGTACCATAGTTTATTCAATCAGTGCTTTATTGAAGGTTATTTGGAGTGTTTTGTATATCTTGCTTTTAAAAATATTTTTACAAAGAATAATCTTGTAAGTAATATCTTACTTTTGCCAGGTAAAATTGGGATAGATTTCTAAAACTGAGGTTATTCAGTCAAAAAGAAATTATGTATGTGATTTTGCTAGATATGATCAATATTTTTCCATATGTGTATGTACCATTTTGCATTCCCATCATCAGTGCAAGAAGGTGTCAGTTGGCTCACTATTCTTCCAATTGAGATGGTGTCAAAGCTTTGGTGAGATGCAATCTACTTTAAATTTGCATTTCTCCTATTATAAATGAGAATGAACATTTATTATATGTTTCCTGGCCATTTATATTTCTTCTACTTTGAAATAACTTTTCATATTACCTTTCCAATTTTCTTTCAGCTTGTTGACCTTATTTTGGGATTTTTGTGGTCTCTTCTCTCTGACTCTCTCTTTGATATAAATTGCAAATATTTTTTTCCTGTGTCATTTGTCTTTGACTTTGCTTTTGTTTGTTTGTTTTCCATGCAAATACTTTTTGGAAAAAAATTAGTTGAACTTAACAGTCCTTTCAATATAATAGCTTCTTGATTTTGAGTAATTGTTAGGAAGACATTTTCTCCTCCACTCACAAAATAGAAATGTACTCACCTATGCTTTCTTTTACTTGTCTGATTTCACATTTTCACAATTAGATCTCTGATTTATTTGGATTTTATCCTAGCTTACTATATGACCTAGACTATTATATCTTTACATATATAGCTATTATATGGCTATGCAGTTGTCCCAGCATGATTTGTTAAAAATGTGTCTGATTTGAGCTGCCATATTTATCACATACTAAATTTTCATGACACTTGAATATATTTCTGGGTTTTCTATTCTGTTTCATTGGACTGGCTATATATGTGCTAATACTCTTTGATGTGATTAAAGTGGCTTTATGCCCTTACACTCCCCCTTTTAAGTGTTAATCTGGTTATTCTTGCTTATTTACTGCTTTCAATTGAAATTTATTAGCAATGTTTTAACTCCAAGAAGAAGATATCTTTTGATATTATTATCGAGATTGTGTTAAATAAACAAATTTTCTTGGAGGATATTATGTTCATGACATCTTTCTATTCCAAAACATGATATGTTTCTCAATTTGTTCTTGTCAACTTTTGTGTCTTTCCATAGTGTTATAAAACTTTCTTTGTACAGGTTTTGCATATCCTTTGTATAAATGTATCCCTAAAGAAATTTATCTTGTTTGTTTGTCTGTTTTTAAATGTGGTATTTTATTCCATTATTGTATATAATAATATTTGTATTGATTTTCTTGAATTTTTACAGATATACAATCATCCTAAATATAGATTATTTACCTCTCTATTTCCAATTATTATGTCTCTAAGTGCTTTCTCTTATCTAGTTGCATTGGTTATTTCCTCTAATGTCATTTTTATAAAGTCATGGCAGTATAAATACAGATGGAAAAAGTCGATTGAAAGCATTACTTATAAGTATACATTATAATTTAATTACTTATAAAATTGAAACATTTTTTCCCTAAATTCTACCAATTCATTCTTTGTTATTTAGAAAATTTTGTTGAGTGCTTTTCCTTAACATGCCCTCTAAACATTTACAGAATAAAATCTAGTAAACATTCTAGATTATAGGTTGTTTAACATTGTAGAAAGATCCTGGGCTTGAATCTTGGTTCTGCCACTCACTAGCTCTTTCACTGTGGACATAGAACTTGTTGGAGTCAGTTTTCACAGTCATAAAATGATAAATTTTGTAAAGAATAAATGATTTGGAAAAAAAAAAGAATAAATGATTTGGAAAATTGTGCATAAAGTGCCCAATAAAATATCCAGCACTCACATACATCAGTTAATATTACTTTCCTGCATCCTTCCTTGAGGGAAGGTATAGTGTCTAGCTAATCACAGCATCCTAGTAGAAAAGAACACCTTGACTGTGCAGGTGTTCCAAATATGTTTTCTGAATTAAATTTTGCAGATGGAAAATGTCTGCTGAGCATGATCACTTTTCTAGTTTTTCTAAGATACACTAGAGAAATAAGGAAGAAGTGAAGGAAAATTTTTTTTGCATGAGAACTTTGTGTCCTCACTTTTTATCCAACCACAAACCTGGCATGCAGCAATCATACTTCTTTTATAAATGGCATAACTCTGGCTCAGACAAATTAAGTCAAACTGGCAAGAGTTAGGTCTAAGAATTGAACCCATTATATTGATTCACTTTTTAAAACATGTCCAAGGATTCCTTTTAGGATGAATTTAAAGAAACCTGACCACCTACCTCCTGCTGCTCTTGCCTGCCACCAGCTCACTCTGCTGTGTTCTTTGCCCATAGGAACCACTGTCAGTTCTGGACTAGTCTACACACTCTTGTATCTCTTGGCCCTCTCATCTGATATTCTCTTTGCTTGAAACACCACAAGCTCTTCTCTTCCATCTCTGTCCATTTGAAAGATTTCTATTTGTCCTATAAGTTTCTATATAAATGTTATTTCTTCCCAAAAGACTTCCTGACCCCCATTTCTCAATAGATGCTCCTATTTCCACAAATGCTATAAGAGTAGTGATTGTATCTATATTACTCATTCCAGTGTCCAGTATATCACTCCACACATGACAACTGTTCCACCAACATGGACCAAATGAAAGTTTTCCATTACAGTGTTATTTCCAATAGTAAAACATTGAAGATAGTGTAAATTTTCAAAGATATGAACATAGTTACCTGTATTTTAGCACATCCAGATTATGAAATCTTATGCAATGATTTAAAAAGTGTCATATTTTGAAACACTTTTAATGACAAGATTTTATGGAAAAATATAGGTTAAAAAACAATTTGTAATACATTCCCGATTTTATCATGAAAATAGCTAATATTTTGGAGACTGCATCTGCAAACATTGTGCTGAATCTTTTAAATCAATTATCTTGTTTAATTATTATAAACACAAAATAAAATGGTTACTATTATTATCTTCATTATAGAATTGGGGGTCACCCAGGTAGACGGTGATTGAGTAAAAGTAACTTTCATTATTCATGGAATCAAAATCAGGTTTTGTCTGATAGATGGATAGGTAGAGCTTTGTGTATACCCACATACACACACGCAGGTGCACGTCAAATATAATATTTTCCTATTGTTCAGCTTAGTTGTGGGGAACATAGTAACCTGTTAACAGTTCTTATCTCTGGATGTGACTCTAATATTTTTTATAATTTCCTCCTCCCCCCACTTTTCCCACATGAATATGCATTATCTAATAAAGGAATTAAAGTAATATATTTTAAAAAGAAATCTCTTTGTTATTAATCCTCTAACTCAAAGCTTTTCTATCTCATTTGTAGACCTGCAAAGGAGCTCTTTGGGTTTCAAAGGTGAGACTCCCATTTTCTCTTGCATATCGTCGTTTATGAACACATCTATTATCCAGTCTTGGGCATGTGAGTTACGGTTATCCAAATCATCTGATTGATAGAGACCTTGTCATGAACAGATGGAATACGGTCATGATATAATCCTGGGTGTGCTGTTCTCTAGGGATTGCATTTAGGTCTCATTCAAATGAACAGAGCCAAATATTTGATTCAAAGAGTGAGAAGTGGGATTTTTTCATTCATTCACTGTCACTTGACCAATATCTTTTGAATACTTTATATGCCAGAATTGATGCAAGGATGTAGGGATATGGAGAAAAGAGTCAGATTTCTGCCCTGGAGAGAAGTCCATAATAGTGTTGGGAAGAAATTAATATGAGCAGAGATAAAGAGAGCATAATGATTGGTATGAAGGAGATGTGAGGAGGAGGTTGGAGAGCAGAGAAGCGGGGTACTCAGTTCAAACTTTGGAGTAAGCTTTCGTGGGCCTGGTAAGAACTGAAATCTCCCTACTGTATGTAATACCAGTCCTTTTACAGTGCCTTCAATGAGGTTTATATTTTATTTCAGGTGATACTCACAGCTTATGGCTCAGTTAACATTGGTGTGAATAGTATAGCCACCTCCTCCTCTTCTGGAAATATGCAAATTTATAACACATTCTTTGCCCTCACTGGTTTGTGTCAGAGTTGGTGTAGAGGTCAGTTTTTACCTGTTCCTCTTTCTTGCCCCTGACCCTCTGGACCTTTTGAAGACTTAATTGTGTCCAGCTGGGTGTACTTTGCCCTTTCCCTGAATAGGACAAAGGAATACTTACCCTCACCCATTTTCAAAGGCTTTCCCTTTCCATTTGGATTTGTGGTTCAACAAACCACATCTTCCTTGACTCAGCTCCCAAATTACCTTAATAGCCTATGGCATCCAAAGGGTGACCTCCACCCTGTCCTGGCTTCTCTGGTGCCTTTAATTCACACCTGCAGCCATTTAAAACAGTGTCACCAAGCTGTGGTCAATTCCTGGCACCGGCTGCTAAGCAGCATTCAAACCTTTCCTTCCTTACTGGACAGAACCATGATTTACAATTAAGAGAGTTCTTTGTCCTCCACTCTCAAATATTAAAATTAAATTACTCCTAAACTCTCTACTCTCTTCTTTCTTTCCTTTGTTTCTCCTTCTCTCTCTTCCTTACCCACAACCTCATAGCTTCATTGTCCAATGAAAAGAGCCTCTGTTGATTTCAAAACCTTGGGTTTCAGCCTCAGACTTCATAGTCTCCATTGTCACTGCAAAGCCTCAGTTTCCTGACCTGTAAAATAAATAACAGTTTAGGTTTGAGGGAAGACATAGGAAAATAACATAATGTTCAGAGTAATAGTCATTATAAATAAAAATAAAAGTAAGGGAACAGAGAGTATTGGTGGTTAGTGTTAGACTTAGGAGTCAGGAAAGGACTCTGTGAGGATGTGACATTTGGAGGAGAGGTCAGAAAGAGTGATGGAATGAGCCATGAAATTATCTGAGAAAAGAGCATTCCAGACACAAAAGATAATAAATGTGTGTGACTTCCCTAAGGAGAGCTTGCTTGGTATGATCAAAGGAGAGTAAACCAACAGGTATGGCTCAAAAGCTGTGAGTGAGAGGGTCATGTCATACATGGGCTTAGAGCCAAGAGAAAGGTTTTGGATTGGGGTCTTAAAAGCCATTTGAGAATTTTTAGCAGAAGGGAGGGTGACATGATAACATTTTTATATTAAGAGGAACACTGTGCTGCATGGAACATAGATTGACGATTGACAAGAGACAGAAATAGAAGCTGGGAGACAAGGTTGACACTCTTGCAGCCTACCAGACGAGTGATGACAGGGGCTTGGATTGGGTGTTTATTGTGGCCTCCTGGATCATGTGATTCAGGATAGGGGTGTGAGAGAGAAGAATCGTCAGAACTATGAGGCTTTTGTCCTGAGCAATTGGGTGAATGGAGTTGAGCCATTTACTGAGGTAGGTGAATCGAAGGGAGATTGGTTTATTGGGCTGGAAATCAAAAGGCTGACTTTAAAATATATTATGTTTGATATTATTAACAGATGCTCAAGTGGAGATTCAGAGGAGGAAGCTATATATATGCAAGTTCAGTTCAGAGATGGGGCTAGAGAATAAAATCTGGAGTCATTACATCAAATGCTGTGAAGCCATCTGGTAAGACTGAGGCTCAGAACTTGAATTGTTGGTGACTGCGACATGTTTGAACTGAAGCAGAGGGTACCAGTCCAACAGGATTTTGTACTAGAAAAAATGTGGAGTTTCTGCAACTTGTATGGTTGGCTAAATTGATGAGTTTTGAGATTCAAGGGATGATGCCCACTAATAAAATAGAAAATTTCTATGTTAAAAGTAGGTGGTATGGAAATACAACTTAATATTATAATGATAAACAGAAAAGTCTGGCAACATTTTTTCAGTCATTCTGATCACAGTTAGATGAAACTATACAAAGACCCTGGAAGAAAATATATCCCAAGTATCAGGGGTGTTTTTTTAAATTTTATGGCTGTGTTACCGAACTCAGGTTCGTCAGCTCGTCACTCAAGAATCCAATACTGAGAGACAAGTGTTGGATGAAAGGAAAGGTAGCTTTATTGAGAAATCCAGCCATCCTGGGGAGAAGGTAGACTCATGCCCCAAAGAACCAACTCCTCACTGCTTATCAGGGGCAAGAGCTTTCAAAGGGGAATTTCAGGGGTGTATAGGCAAAGGGAGAGGGCTACGTGCAGAACAGCACAGTCAGCTCTGACAATCATCTTGAAATTAGTCATGGGTTTCCTGATTAGCATCTTCTTGATTGTTTTAAGTACAGTTAATCTTTAGTTTCAGGGTTGGTTTGTTCTCATTTTCTTGAGGCCAGTTCTTAGAATTGTTCACGCAGGAGCAGCTTATGTCATGGTTACTGTCTGGTTATCACGTAGTTAACTTCTTCCACCTGGAGGGAGTTTCAGTAGCTGTAAACAGTTCAAAAGACATGGCTCCGAATATTATCTATAGCCCTTGAGGAGGAAATAAAGGTCCTTGACTTTGTTTCATCGCTAAACTATTATAATTTTGTCTGGATTATTTTCTTTTGTTTATGCAGTTTCTCATTTCTCTGATTAAATTTATTCTTTGGCTAAAGCTTTTCTACAGATAAGAGGAAGGTGGAGGGCATGGCTGTGGTGGTGGTGGGGGGTCAGGCCTGGGAAGGCCTCATAGGGTCCTGCTTGGTTACAAAGGGATTATGGATGATACAGTTTTTTTTCTTCTTCTTTCTTATCATGCATATACCCTGCTTTCAATTTTTATTAATTTTTATTAAAATGCATGAATCCATCTCCCTTTTAATAACTAAAACAATGTAAATTTAATTTGATCAATATTCCTGACTCTCTATCAAAATATATTCCAGTGTCCTCCCTCAGATATAACACTATTGTGGATTTGGACAGTATTCTTCCTAAACTTTTCTTTATATTGCCTAACTACTTAAGTACCTCTAGTGTCTTAAATATAATTTTTAGTCTTGAATTTATCAGTATTTATATCTTACATCTGAGTAAACTTGTCCTCTCTTTGCTCACCCCACACCTTTCATATGTATTCTACTCTTTAGATTAACATTGTGGAATAAATTTTGCAATTGAGAAAAACATGATACTGTTTTATATTTTTATTTAAAATAATTCATGAATATCCCTTCTTCCATTTTTATCATGGAGTAAATTTTCTTATAGTTCTTTCAGAGTAGGTCCATAAACTGTAAAGTTTCTATGTCTGAAAAATGTCTTTATTATTCCCTTCCTTCTTAAATTGTGGTTTGGCTGGTTTGGCTGAATATAGCGTGCTGGGTTCAAAATATTTTTCTCAGAACTTGGAAGATGTTACTTTGTTGTGTTCTTGTATTCAGCACTGCTGATGAGAAATCTGGTGTCAAAATGATTTCCATTCCCTTGTAAATAACCATTCTTTTTCTTCCAGCATCTTTTAAGAATATTTTTCCTTCAGTATTAATATTATGAAGTTTCATTTCATCGTGTTTCAATATGAGTTTTTGGTTTGTTTTTGGTTAAATTTATCCTGCTCAGTAGTCTGTGTACTCAGTCTGTTTGAGACTATATGTCATTTATGTATGTATATATATTATTATTTATGTAAGAGTTCTGGGATATTTCAAATAGTCTTCTTCATCATTCTCTCTTTACTCAACATACAAACATTTTTAGAAGGATGTTAGAAATTTTATATCTATCTTTAAAACATTTAGATTTTAGTTCACACTTCTGTTTCTATTTTGTCTGTTCTGTAATCCACAAACGTTTCCCAGGTTAGCTTTAGATCTTTTTGATTTGCTGTTCAATACTAAACTTGCTATTCAGTACATATAAATAATTATTTAGACATGATTATTTATACAATTATAGATAGTAATCATTATAGAACATATTTTTTATTTGCAAAATCTCTATTTTATTCTTTTTAACATCACTTGCTTCATCACATACTTTTTTCTTTTAATGACAGTCATCCCACACTTTACAGCTCCTAATTTAAGGATTTTTTGGGGGTGTATTTGCTCCATTACCTTTGTTATCCTGGGAATAAATTTTTCTTATCTTTGGATTTGCTCTTTCTCTTTCATGTAAACAGCCTTTCTCAATGTTTCACGAACTCTGATTCTATATTCAGCTTCTGTGACAGACTTCTCCTGCATATTTCCTGGTCAATGGCAATTTCCCCTGATGTGTAAAGCTTAGCTCCCCACTATGGCTTGTTGCCTACTTTCTTCTTTATGTGATGCCTCATAGCTTTGTGTTCACTGTGATTTCTCCATTGTTTTTCAAATTTTTGTATTATCATTTTTTCATACCTAGTTTATTAATTTCATATATCTTGTTTATATCTTCTTTATTGATTTTTATGAATCAACTCAGCATCTTAAAAACATGAAGAGATGGACATACCCTTGGCAGTAGGCAATCCCACCATTGATGCAACCTCCAGTGACTTTATGTGCTTCTGCTGTTTTCTTGGCCTCTTTTTCCTGATGCCAATGTGGCTGCCACAATCTAGGTATTCCATCTTGTCACCAGTACCTTAATCAGGGAAGGATGGAATTGGAACAGAAAGGTTTCTCCTTCCCAGAAACATCTTCTTCTCTTATACTTCACAGTCCAGAAATGGTGGCATGTGCACTCTCACTTCAAGGGAAACTGAGAAATAAACATTGTTTGCCAAAAAAGAATGATATTGTAATTACTGGCTCTGGTCAACCATGCCTTATCTGTTGGGTATGGGCAATTGCAATTCCAAAGTAATATACTTTGTGTTTCTATTAAAAAGAGGGTGTGTGTGGGTTCTGGATAAATAAAATATTGCCATATTAGACATTCTCACCTAGTTTCTTAAAATCCTAGATTTAAAAAAATATATTTTATATTCTTAAAATTCTAGATTTAGAAAATCCAGTGGCTTCACTTTTATGATTATTATCTCTGCAACATGCTTCTGAAATAATAAAATAAAAATCTATTTGTAAGACTCATTTTGAATCTATCAGTTTGACTTTAAGTTTCTCATCTAATTGTAATCGTTATTTTACATAGTGAAAGAAAATCTTTGCTTGGAGAGTGCTGGACATAATGAGGACTTTATAAATGAAGAAATCCAACTCTAGCCTTAAATCTGCCTTCCTTTCCAACCAGAGGTAACATTTGCTTCAAAATACATTATTTGTGTTTAGGTCAGCCAGGATTTAACTTATTTGCCTGGCCTATACGGGTCTTTCAATGACTATCTGTTGACTGAATGAAGTTTGGGCAGAATTGTGTGTGTGGATAGTGTAAGCTTTATTTCAGTTCCAAAGAGTAATAACATTGTTTTCCAATGGGAGAGCTCATAAAGGAAAAGTGCTATCATTTTGACAAAATTAAGAGAAAATTTTTCTCTACAGTGAAAAATAGCATAAAGCTAAAAGACCTTATAAAACTGGAAGACATTATTCTGTGCAAGTAAAATATCTAAAAAGTTAGTGGTCTTAATATTTTAATAAGCTATACAAATCTTTAGAAATGAATGAATAAGTAAATGGGAAATGGAATGAAGAGACTAGTCAAAGGAGAGGAATAGAAATAACTAAAATACAACCAGATTCATAAGTTACTGAATAATTGCAAAGGAAAAATATGAGAACATTAATTTTTAAACATCTAAATATGCAATGCTGACAAAGAATGCTGAAACAGATCCACTCACACATTGATGATGGGGTTATAAATTAGTGCAGCTTTTAAGAAATTAGCTTGGAATTATGAATCAAAAGCTTTGATGGTTCTTATATATTTTGATCCAATAATGATATTCTTACATATCACTGATTAAAAATTTTGAAACCCAAAGTTTTATGCATAAAGCTAAAAATTATAAATGAGGCATCTATAAATTGAAATAACATGCAGTCTTTATATTTATGGAAACTTTTTAAAAACATAGTAAAATTACTTTGAAAACTAGAATCTCCAGATATAAAATTATGTGTAATTCATCACCTCATTATATAAAAGGTAATTCAGAGAGACTTAACCTAAAATTTTACATGAATTCTCTCTAGGAATTTCTTTTTGCTTACCTGTATTTTTCTACTGGTTCCAGCATTTCCACCTTAAGGAGAGTTTCCTTTGACAAATCGTAAAATCCAAACAATAACAATAGCAACAGAATGTCTGTGGTTCACCTTTGTCAACATATTTCAGGCTTTAAGATCCTTCTGCTTTGATTTTGTTCTTCTAATCCTGTGAGTATGAAAAAGAAAGCATTACTTTCTTTATCTTGAGTTAAGGAGCATGAGTTTTAAGTGTGTCATTCACACCGAGTGACTTCCCTGGGTCATCTAGCTAGTATGTGGCAGGACCTCAATGCTTGCTTCTTGGTTTCTAGTTCGAAGTTTACTCCCCACATCCAAGATGTTTCTTTCCTTTGTATGAAGTGTGTAACTTATTGTTTGGAGACTTCATTGATTATTTGTGTTTGGCAGATTAACTGAATCTCCCTTCTGGGTTCCAAGTAAACACTCCTAAATTATTCCAGGAGTCTTCTCAGTAACATAGCTAGGATGGGGTTTTCTGTGACACAATAAGAGAATATGGAGTCTGTCTACAGGACCAGGTCTGCATATAAATAGAGAGGAATGCTCTGGATTGGTGACACCCTGGAATCCTTTGAGAAGCCATTTTGACAATCTGGAGAAAAGTAACCTAGAGCAGGTCAGAAATACTTTATTTCTGTCACCATGACCTAAACATCTGTGTGCTCCATTCCCTTTAAAATTGGGGAAAACTTCTCTTCATCTGGCATCCTGGGATGGCATGAAAATTAATCATATTTTTACCTAAAGTTTCCTCTTCAAAACAAGAAAGCCTGTGGATGCAATAAAATATAAACTTATGGAAAAAATTGTTTCCACTTGGTCTTTATGGTCTAACGAGTACTGCATTAGTACATGTCCTCTGGAACTATTAGCCTTTGTGTAATGTATTATTTTAAGAAAATCTAACTATAGTAAGTATCATTACATGTTCATAAAATTATAGAAAAATGCCCTGAAGGATCAATGATTTGAAAAAAATTTGCCATATTTTAGAAAATAAAGAAAATATATTAATATAAATAGCCAGAAATAATTCTGAATTTGGTCAGTCTTCATTACTTTCACTGGAAAATCTTGTAAAAAAATTAAATTCATGTGTCTCATGCCCACTTCTTTTGAGCCACTGGAAAGATAAGCCCTTTTTTCACAGTAGGGCTAGTGGTAAAACACCTTAGTGATATAGCCCTACCAGACTGTGTCCTAAGCCCCCAAACGATATAAATTTCACTTGTCTAGGAACTTGCTCTTGTTCATAAGCTCAGCTGCTTGCCCACATGGCATCCTTCTGAGTACCCGCCATGCTCTAGCACAAGGTTGATTCCTCTCTAGAGACTTTGTCATTACACTTTGATCATACCTCATAGCACTTGAATAGTGCAATTATCTCAAGTAGTATAGTTATTGTACACACACTGGTTTTCCCACTGATTGTGATGCACTATTCAGGCATCTTATTGCTAGGAATGTAACAGGAACTCAAAAACTATTTATTTGATAAAAGTGAATAAGAACACCCAGTATCTCATATTCTGATGGGCTCCTCAAAGAGTTTTCTCTCATTTAGTATGAAAATATATTGAATGAAAATATTTCAAAATATGAGTATGATCAGTTTTTTTCTGTATTCAAAGGAAATTTGAAATGGAAATTGATTCAGATTATATACTTCAAGTTAAAAATAATCTCTTTAGTCTTTAATAGCAAGTGGAGCAATATAAATTTTGTTTTCAAAAAGTCTAAAGATGATGATGATAAAGAACATCAATAATGCATAAAGTGTACATAATATAAGTCTGTATAATGATTATGACCTAACAATGGTGCTCAGCACCAGCTGACATTGGAATCACCTGAGGGCCAGATAAAATACTGATGCCTTGGCCCCACCCAACTGGTTGGAGGAGTGGTGAGCTTTTCAAAGCTCTCCAGGTGAATTTAATGTGCAGGTTACTAAGTTCTACCTTACAACAAAATAGCTTCCAAATGTTATATATACTGCGCCTGAAAACAAAGTGAACTTTGCTGATAAATGAGTCCTTAGCTTCTTGTGAATACCTATTTTTTTTCCTGAGCCATGGAATTGACGCTAAGAAGTATGTCATCTGCTTCTGAATAAAACCCCACTAAATAAAACTATCCCTTTTCTTACTCCCTGCGTGTTGGGTAATTGGTACACCAGTGGACCCATGGATGGACTGTAAATAATTATCTACAGACTCAAATATTAATAATTTCCTATGTAGAGCTTGGAAAAAAAGTCCATTTGAGAAACAGCTTCCTCTTTGCCTGGAGCCAAATATCCAACAGATACTTAATGAAAAGAAAGCAAAGACATATCCAGTGATTATTTTAAACAGCAGTGAGTGACCTGTATTTTATTATGGTACTCAGCTGTTTTATCACACACACATAAATAAATCACAATTAAACAACTTTGGGAACAAAGAACTTGAATGAGGACACAATGAACTTTTCTCATAAAATCCAGATATGTGTTTTGCTTATACTTGCAACAAGCTGTGATTCCCACGTGAAAGGTATCAATCTATTTCCTCTTTCTGTCAATCACTTGTATCACGGCAGGGTCCTGGTATGTTGGGTCATGACCTTTATCCTGGATAGGAGCCAAAAGCCACCAGTAATTTGACTGCTGTAATTATTTAGACTGTTTCTAATAAGCCTAAAAATGTCATGTTAACATTTTTCACATGTTTGTAGTCTTCTGGCCTTCAAATTAACCTCAACATACCATTGTACACTTTTCTTTAGTTATATTGGAAGAAAATATAATTTTCAATAACTAAACTTTGCTTTATCTTGGAAACTATCTTGGCCTATAGGACCATAAGATACTATTTCTTTAGAATTTTTTCCCATAATACTATTTCTTTAGAATTTTTTCCCATAATACTATTTCTTTAGAATTTTTTCCCATGATAGGCCAAACTTTTGACAGTAATCAAAATCTATTCAACATAAATTTACTGAGCATTTACTATGTGCTGGGTTCTGAGACTTAAAAGAAAAATAAGATCAAGTCCAGGTCTTCAAGTAGATGAACTGACAAAAAAATTGACACTTAATGTAATTAGTAAAGACACATGGTTTAAATCTCATCTCTATGGATTAGTGAGTATATGACTTTTGGATATATTATCTGTGTGCAGACTGGGAAACTGAGGTGCACAATTCACACAGCTAGAATATGGCAGAACTGATATCTAGACCTAGGAAATTTGAATCTAGAGACTATTACTAACCACTATGCCATTCTGGTTCTAGAGCCTGAGTTAATTGCTTGGTTTATACATGGAAGAATGTTAAATGCCATTTTGAAGAAGTGAGACCATTTGGCAATATATGTTTTATATATCTCTCTATATATAGATGTATGTTTTATATATGTATGTATATAACACATACATAGAATTCAACAGTATATGGGAAATATGGAAAGAGTCCTATAGCCTTAATCTGAACAAATGGGTCTTTATCATCTCTTTAGAGAAGCTTACCTTCAAGATCATTTTTTTTCCATAACAGAGATCCAGGAAGAATAAAAGAACTGGGTGCTTCTGAATTGATTCTGTAGAGGCAGGTCCCCATCATAAATGTTCCTCAGGGTCAGTCTTCCTGACTGACCTGGAGCCATGTGCTTGGTATCCACATGGGTAAATATCTTCAGCCAATCACAAGCAGCATAAAGCAAAGTCAAACATTATTAGAATCCATCCTTTGCAGCTGAAGGATTTGGATTCAGTTTCAGAAATATTTATTGAGTAGAAACTGAAAAAAAGTTACCAATCTGGGTGTGATGGTTAATTTTATGTGTCAACTTGAATGGCCCACAGGATGCCGATATTAAATATTACTTCTGGGGGTGATTGTGAGGGTGTTTCCTGATGAGATGAGCATTTGAATTGGTGGACTCAGTAAAATAAATCACCCTCCCTAATGTGGACACATAAAATCTGTTGAGGGCCTGAGTAGAACAGAAGGTAGCAGAAGGAGGACTTTGCTCCCATTTTCCTACCTCACTGCTTGAATGGGACAACTCACCTCACCTTCTCTTGCCCTTAGACTGAGTGAGATTTACAGCATTTGCTCCCTGGTTCTAAGGCCTTCAGACTCAGACTGGATTACACCACCAGTCTCCTGGGTCTTTAGCTTGTAGACAGCAGACTGTGGGACTTCCCAACCTCCATGATCACATGATCTAATTTCTCATACTAAATATCCTTTAATATCCTATTGGTTCTATCTCTCTGGAGAAACCTGATTAATACACTAAGTACAAAAGGGCAAATGAAAAAGGACCCCTTCCCTTTCTCTGCCTCCTTAGACAGGTAACATGGTTCAGGCGGGATGCTCTCTGCAAAAGAAAGTGAAAGTGCTTGGCAGGGAGATGTTGCCAAAAGTTGATTTTTCTCATTCTGTTCAATTAACAAAATAGGGACATCCTGTAAATATAAAAATAGAAAAAGGCAGATAAAGTTACCAACCTTTTTATCTCCTTTTATAAAATCTTTTATAAGAGTGAAATGACCAATTAAGAAATATATATGTATATAGTTTCAGGATGAGTGTTTTTCTTGGTTTTTAGCCTGGCTCACCCACTTTCTAGCCATGTTATTTGGAGAATCTGAATTACTTATCTGTGACTCAGTTTTCCCTTCTCTAAAGTGGTATCTATCTCATCGATATATTATGGAGATAAAATAGGAAAAAAATTAAGTGTTTAAGTATAATGCCTGACAAACAGTGAAAGTGCTATAAGTTGCATTTATTATTTTATTATTATTGTGGTCAAATTGAAATGCCTTTTGAGGACATAAACACAAAAACAGAAAATATGCCAGCTGCTGGTCTTCTTTCTGACCAAGCTGAGAGAGGAAATTTATACAACCTGGTTCCAAAACTAAAAAAAATTCATGCAGAAAACTGCAAGTCTCAAAATGTAGCCCTCCTAGTCATCTAAACTATCCCCTGCTCCCCCGCCCCATATTTATTTCCCCTTCAGAAATCTCTCAGATATGCTTTTGTAGGTTGAAAGTCTAATTTCAGAAAAAAACCTTTGGGCCTGAAACAAAAATGCAAAATAGCAGAAGGCTGAGACTGTTGTTCCCAGCAACTAGTGCAGGAACAGAAAACGCAGCTGGCTTCATATTTCAGGTTCAACTTAAAGCAGGTACCCGAGGCAATTAAGTTTCCTTGCCCCTTGAGTTTGAATATTTCAAATTGATTGCAGAAGTGAGCAAGGTGACCTAATTGTACCTCTGCTTTTCACATGAATTTATCTTCTTGCTTTATTAGGAGGGGGGGCTACCGTTTAATATTTCAGTAATTAAATGCACCACTGTCAGCTGTGAAATCCGTAACAGCTTTTCAATGACAACATATTGGATGCTTCTGTGGTCCTCCAAGGTTTCTCTCAGATGTCTTTAACAGGAAGGACAGAGGTAGGTGAGAGCCTCACTCAGGTGTGTGCAAACCCAGGTGTGGAGGCAGCTGTGGGTTTATGGCCAATGCCTTCATTTCCTCTCTTTCAGATCACATTAGCTGGAAAAGCCTAGGCATGGCCTGAGAAAGTGGGAAAGAGTAAAAATAAAATGCCTTATCATTCGTGCACTCTGATTCTGCCTGAGACTTTCGCCTAGGGGTCATTCAATGAACATTACCTTGCTGGTGATGCACAGAGGTATCTCAGCACGTCATAGTATAAATTCTGCCTGCACAAAGGTATGTGCTTTGTTTTGAGCCTCAAAAAATGTTTTTGCAAGTAACGCATAATTTTTTCTTTGTAACAGAAACCACCAAAAGAAACAAAGAAATGGAAGATTGCTAACAGCAGCATGCTAATTAGCAAATACACCCCAGCACTTCGCAGTAGCCAACTTAGGCACATTACGTTTTATGTCTTTGTTCATTGGCCAGGACTTCCAGCAGCCTAATAATTCACTCTTAGACCAGCTTTATCAAGAAGACACTGTGTTTTAGAAACTCTAAAAGATCATTTAGAGCAGTAACAAATTACTGCTTTTAATAAAATGCTTTTTTTTTTTCACTCAGTAAGATACCGTAAAAAAATAGTCTATAGAGAAGTAGTCTATAGAAAAGGAACATTTTTATCTTTGAGAAGATAATACTGGGGAAATGATAATGTAGTGGGGACTCATGGTACAAAAGGAGAATAAAAAGCCTCACTCTCTGACATCTCTCTCTGTTGCTTCCCCATCAACCTGTCTGATCGTTCTTTTATAGTCTCCTTCACAGGTTCCTCTGTCTGGAAGCTCTTTCTCTCTCTCCAGTGCTGGGTTCCACCAAGATCAGTGCTTAGCCATTTGTTTTTCTCACTCTCCACACCCGCCAATGTGGTCCAATCCATTGTTTTTCAAAACTAGGCACACATCAGAATAATTCCTCACAGTGCTTTCTAACCATGCAGATTCCTGGTCATCACACTGCTCTGCTGAGAGAGAATCACTAGAGGTTGGGCCCAGTAATCTGTATTTTCACAACTTTTCCAGGTGATGCTAGATCTGGGACTCTAGGTTGTAACCCACTAGCACCATATAGGCTGCCAAAGATTGTAAAAGTCATCTGTGTTTTCAGCTCTAAGCTGTCCCTTCAGCCTCAGGCATGGCTGTCTAACTGCTTAAGTGTTTATGTCTGGATGTCACTCAGACTCTTCACATGCAACACAAGCCAAGGTGGTTTTTCCCCTTGTATTCACTGAGTGATTGTTGTATCCAACCTGGCATACAATACCTTAGACTCCTGTCTCTCCCTCATCCTCTACATTTAGCCATCAAAGGCATTTTCCTCTCCCAACCCTAGTTTAGGGTCTCCTTACCCTTTGCGTGGACTAGAGGAACAGAGACAAACTCCTAAGCTCCAAAGGAGAAGTGAGTTACCTGCCACTTCTGGTTTTAGTTGCCTCATCGTCGTATCTGGAATTTCTATTTTCTTGCTTCTGCAGACTCTGGACCTAACGCCTGGAACGTAGGATCCTGTTCCTGAAAGGACTCAAATAATATCCAAGCGTTAGATTTGTGCTCCCTTAATTACTCCAGGTTCCTCAGGCCTGGGAGCCTCTCTCTTTCTGTTTATTGGGGACTTCCTTTAGGTTTTGATGGCTTATAGTGAACCTCTGTGATCAAACCCCCAAGCTCTGCTAGGGATATGTAGAAGGAAGTTTTTGGAATTTAGAAATCTTTTATTTGCTCGACAAAGCTAGTCTTTTAAGACCATGGACTTAAAAAAAAAAAGTTAGTGTGAAATTCAAGCTGACCAATGACTTCTTTGTCCTAGATGGCATTTGCTGTCCCCCTGAAACAATTAATGCCATTGATCCAATGGGTGAGAAACCTCAGGGCAAAGTGATTGACAGGAAAGGAAAAATACATTGTTTTCAATATCACCCGCCCCTGCGCCCCCATTTTCTCCCCCTGCCAGACCTTTGCACCTTTGAAAAGCACAATTGTTCTCAGGAAAGTGTTCCCTACCCCTCCTCCCAGGAAGGAAGGTGTCAGTTTTCTGTGTGGAGCTGTCCCAGTGCGGGAAATCTCGCCCACCCTCTGAGACTGTGTTGAGTCCCATCTAGGTCAAGCAGACTCCATCTTTAATGGCGCAGGACAGAAATAAACTCCCTGAAATGAACAGTAGTTCCTTTTCGCCCAGAGGAGGCAGAAATGGTGTGGCAGGGGAAATTCCTATTGCCTGTGTTCAAGGGATATTGGACACCCGTCATGTGTGGGTTTGTATTTGTATACCTCACTTTTACCCATAAGAATATCACTCTTTATATCCATTCCTGTTGGCTAGCTATAAAAAGGAAAATGAAAATTGGTAATAGAAAATGGGAGAAGCAGAGAAATAGACAGCTGAGGTGAAGCCAGATGTTTTTTGTTTGTGTTTTATTTTATTTTGTTTTTTTCAAGTAAGCCTTAGGAAAAATAATGCCAAGGGGAGAAAACTTGGATCTTAATACTACTGTCTGTTGAGAAGGGAGCTGACACATGCATACCTATCATGGGCTGATGCAAAGTACTTTGTCATAAAGCTATCATGAGTAGGATTGAATCCATATAATCTTGTATTCTGAGTTGGTTAAATACTCAAGCTATTTCTTGATTCTGAGACCATAATCCCAAACACACATACACACACACACACACAAAGTTGGGAGGAATAAATCTCAAAAATACCTTTGTCCATATTAGGTTCAACAGGGCAAACAAAATTTATAAGCATTTTGTTAAAAATAAGTAAAGTTAGACCCTACAAATATTTCAAGCAATTCATAATGATAAGTGATATTATTTGCTGTTGCTATATTTGTTCAAAAAGACTTTTAAAGTATAATAGATAGCATATGTCATAGACCATCCAGATACTTTTACTTTAGTTATATCTTCTATAGACCTATAAAGTCATGTACAAGAGGCAAAGTTTAAAAGTACAAATTAATGAAAAAGAAACTCCTTATTTCATTCACAAGGGATCCACATATGAAGTACTTGGAAACACTTTTAAAAATCCCCTTTCCTCAACTATTGATGTGCTTTAGACTCCAGAGTTAACTCTAGCACCTCTTTGCTCCAAAATTTTCTTCCTTTTTTTTTCACGTTCTCCATCAAACATAATTCCTTTTTCTCTGTATTTCTCCTCTGGCAAACTATCATAACTTTACGTCTTACTGTCTTAAGTGATTTCCTCACCTCTCCACAGTGTTTTTGGTTCTTTGCTTTCTTAGGTCTCGAGATTCTGCATCATAAAAATTCAAAGTGCAGAACCCTGACAATAACGTTCTGTATGTCATCAGTCTTTGTGTAGATCCTTAGCGCACACCATAGTGCCTGGGACACAGTAGACCTTTGACAATGGGGCCAAGAGGGAAAACGAGAAAAAGGAAGGCTAGAGCAAACGAAAAGGAAAGCTGGGTTAGTTTATTAATTTTTTCAATGTCTTTACATGGAAATTTTCCAAAAGAAAGTTTAACATGACAAGCGTCTACTTTTTGGGTGAATCTACAATGACATGACTTTAACATGGACATAAGTATTTTTAAGTCCTTCAGGTGGCTAAATGGATGGTTAAACATGGTTGATTACAAAATAACTGGGAATATGGTAGAAGGTCAATTCAATGCCAGGAAGTTTTATTTTATCTGGGCTCTTGACACTTAGTTGAACTGGAGTCCCACATGCTGGAGCTATGTAGAGGCTTATTGCCAGCCCCACACAAGGAGCAGAAATGATGGTGATGGAGATATTTGTCTTAGTTTTATCTTCTATACATTCATAGATCTCTGGAGTCAGTCTCAGAGCTGTGTCATGTGCGAGAGGCAACATTTAACAGCACAGATTAATTAAGAATAAACTCTTTATTTTATTCATAGGGGATTCACATATAAAATACTTGGAAAAACTGTTTAAAACCCCCTTACCACATGGTGGGCATTTTGGCTTTGCCATGGATAGGGAGTTAGAACAGACTTAGGTAGGTGAAGGATGGTGATGAGTCATCGTGAAAACTGGATTCAAGTACAATAGAACTCAAGGCTCAATTAACATAGAAAATTCATGGTCATAAGAAAACAAAGAGCAAACCCCCAGGACACATCTGAGTTAACCAAAATGTTGATTCCCAGGGGCCCAGCCCTACCTCCCTAGTACCATTTCATTTTTGTTTCAGGTATATATATATATATATATATATATATATATATGACACAGATAGCTTTGCTTCCATCAAGCACTGTAATTAATGCAACCAATAAAAGCTTTTCTTGTTTCTTTAAATTTTCACATAGTTTTTACATTGTCTGTTTGCTCTTCATTTTCAGAATTTCTTAATGTAAGAGCGCTGATGGGTATTATAATCTTACAAATCAAGTTTAGGATTATGTGTACGGTAGAGTTCGCAGTTTGAGTTTCTTAATGCACTTAGGTGGCAGTGAAACACACAGGTGTCACATGGACTTGAAAGTCTTGCAGCAGATTATATTTGCTTTGCCATAAGCTTTATTAGATATCTGTATACATTTGCGTGTGTGTGTGTGTGTGTGTGTCTTTTTATTGCCACCTCAGTGACTTCCTCTCATACTTGTTATTTTCTGTCATCACTGCCTTTGCATAGTGTGGACATGTGACAAGAATATACACACCGTAGCCACGGTCAAGGTGACAGAAACCCCCAAAGATCTGTATGTAAATGCAATCTCAAGCCTTTTCCTGTATGGCCTTATTTTCAACAACATGAGACCCCAGGGCCTGTCCTCTTGTAACACTAATTGAGAAGTTCTCATGTGGCAGAAAGAAAGGGAATGGAATGCAACACAGGAGTCTAAGCAGTACCAAGGATAAAATCTACATGTTCACAGGCTTAATTCTGGAGAAACCTGCTACTAGAGAAACAATATTTCAGAGCTGTGTAATCATTCAGTGCTCAGGCAAGTAATCATACTCGCTGTCTTCACTTTGCTTTATTCTTTTACATATAATTTTCCCTTTGTTAGAAATATTCTTCCATGCCTTCTTTATCTCAGAAGCTCCTGCTTATTCTTAGACTTATTTCACATGTAATCCTTCTTCATGTTCTTCCTGTGTTCAACAGCTGCCTTTTGAATACTTGACTCTTCCTGTGTGGAGTAGGCAGAATAATGCCCTCCTAAGTTCTCCAAAGATGTCCACACCCTACTCTCCAGAACCTGTGAATATGTTTTATAACATTGCAAAAGGGAATTAAGGTAGCAGATGGAATTATGGTTGCTAATCAGCTGACTTAAAAATAAGATTATCCTGAAAAAAAAAAAGAAAAGATTATCCTGGTTTTTCTGCCTGGGCCCAATGTAATCAGAAGTGTCCTTAGATAGGGAAAAGCGAGGCAGAAGAGGCAGAACCAAAGAGATGGCATCACAAGAAAAATTTGATCAGCATTGATGGATGGAAGATAAGCATTAAAAATTTTTTTAAAAATAAATATTACCTAAATCAAGTCCTGGAACCATGATTCTTGACAGAACCAGTGAGTTCTGTCAAGCTTCCATGGAATCTATAATTTCCATACCATGTAAGTTATTCCATACTATGGGAATGTAAATTGGTGTAGCCACTATGGAAAACAGTATGGAGGTTCCTCAAAAAAACTAAAAATAGAGTTGCCATATGATCCAGCAATCCCACTCCTGGGCATATATTTGGAAAAAACTATAATTCAAAAAGATACAAGCACCCCAATGTTCATTGCAGCACTATTTACAATAACCAAGACATGGAAACAACCTAAATGTCCATTGAAAGATGAATGGATAAAGAAAATGTGGTACATATATACAATGAAATATTACTCAGCCATTAAAAAAGGAATGAAATAATGCCGTTTGCAGCAACATGGAAGGAGATAGAGATTATCATACTAAATGAAGTAAGTCAGAAAGAGAAAGACAAATACCATATGATATCACTTATATCTGGAATCTAAAATATGACACAAATAAATTATCTACAAAACAGAAACTGACTCATAGACATAGAGAACAGAGAACAGACTTGTGATTGTCGGGGAGGGGTGTCGTAGGGAAGGGATGGACTGGGAGTTTGGAGATTGGGATTAGTAGATGAAAACTATTATATATATCTAATGGATAAACAACAAGATCCTACTGTATAGCACAGGGAACTGTATTAAATATCCTGTGATAAACCATAATGGAAAAGAATATGAAAGAGAATGTGTATATATATATATATATATATATATATATATATATATATATATATATAGATGTAAACTGAATCACTTTGCTGTACAGCAGAAATTACCACAGCATTGTAAATCAACTATACTTCAATAATATAAATTTAAAAATAAGTTATTCCATACTAGATATGGAAAAATTCAAAATGCTGCAAATCCTTTTTCTGAAGCTAGCCCAATCCTGCTATCAAAACCTGAGGGAGATGACACACACATACACACACAAAAAAACATGCATTCTTGTATCTTAGACACAAAAGTTCTAAGAAAAATACTAATTCCACAACTATTACCACTACCATTATTACATTATTTATTGTGCAATTGTTATACGTTAGGCACTGGGCTAAGAAGCATCATCTCAGGTAATCCTTGCAGCTTTAAAAGTCCCACTTTATCAATGACAGAGCTAAGGCTTAGAAAAGTTAAATAAATTATTCAGGGTTACAAAGCTAACAAGTGGCAGGGTGAGATGTTCCCACAGACTTGTCAAACTCTAAATCTATTAAATAATAATATCTTAAAATAATCATCCTTGACTCCCAAATAGTGTGTATATGGGAGGTTTCATATTAGGAAACAAAAATACACCTAAAGAACAAACAAAAGCTACCAGTATCTCAGAAGCCAAACCCATCCATTTATTTTAATTGTTTGAATATTTATTCATCTTTCTATTGTATTTTGTTTTCTTTTTATTACATTTACTTTTTTAGACATCTTTATTAGAGTATAATTGCTCTACGATGGTGTGTTAGTTTCTGCTTTATAACAAAGTGAATCAGCCTTACATATACATATATCCCCATATCTCCTCCCTCTTGCATCTCCCTCCCACCCTCCCTATCCCACCCCTCTAGGTGGTCACAAAGCACTGAGCTGATCTCCCTGTGCTATGTGGCTGCTTCCCACTAGCTATGGATTTTACATTTGGTAGTGTATATATGTCCATGTCACTCTCTCACTTCATCCCAGCTTACCCTTCCCCCTCCCCGTGTCCTCAAATCCATTCTCTACATCTGTGTCTTTATTCCTGTCCTGCCCCTAGGTTCTTCAGAACCATTTTTTTTTTAGATTCCATATATATATATATATGTTAGCATATGGTATTTGTTTGTTTCTGACTTACTTCACTTTGTGTGACAGATTCTAGGTCCATCCACCTCACTACAAACACTTCAATTTTGTTTCTTTTTATGGCTGAGTAATTAAACAAAAACCAAAAATCAATATACAAACAAGCAAAATCAGTATTCAGGACCCAGTAAACTAAGAAAAATATTGCTCTCTTAACAAAAAATGATAAAAATTCCAGTTATAGTTAAATAATAAATGGAGAAAAAATTTTAACAATTCCTATTAGAGACAGAAACATGACTACAATACCTACCATTTGTTAATTGTTCAATATTTTTGTAACTTCTAGTCAATGTATTAATCCATTAATTGGAGATAATATTTATCAGGTAGAATGAGACAAAAAAACTCTGTCATTTGAAAATAATGTGATAATATACCTAGTAATTCCATGGAAATCACTGACATATTGAGAACTAATGGCATTTTACAAAATGACAGAATAGCTGATAAGTACAGAAAAATCAATAGCTTTCCTATAAGTTATCAATAAGAATCCAGAACCTATTAAACCTATTAATAAAGAAAAGAATATGATTCCACAGCAGTCCAAAACACATTAAATTCTTAGAACCAGCATAAGTAGAAATATATGTAAACTTATGATTAAACCACAGAAACTTACAGAGGAAGGTAAAAGAAGCACTCAATAAATTTTGTATAAAATATATAAATACATATGCATATATTAATATTCCTGTGTCCCTTTGTTCCTGGAAGGTGTATAATGACTGGAAGAGATAGCAATTCCTTCAAATTAGTTTATATGGTTAGTACAAATTCCAATGAAATGCTCTAAAACTTGTAAAATTATTCTAAGATTAATCTAGAAGAATAAATAGATGAGAATAGTAAGACGTACTTGAAAATATGCATTAGTCAAGGCGTACTTACTTTATAATTATATTAAAACATAAAGCTACAATAATTAAAAAAGGAAGTTACTTGGGGATATACTTATGGAATTATTAAAGAAAAACATTTATGATTCTAAAGTAAATGTTTTTCAGTGTGTTTGTGTTTCAACCAACAATATGATAATGAAAGCATTTCAAAGACATGGAAAGTGATCAATGGTTCAATAAATCATCATGTGAAAATCAACTACTTTTTTAAAAAAGTAAGTTAAATATTTGTATTACAGTCATGCATAAAATAATTTTTCCATTAAACTCAGGACAATTATGCAATTATGTTACTTAATCCCAGGATGGAGAAGGAATTGCTAAGGTATAAAAGTAATGGGGAAAGTACAGATAGATATCAATATATAAGATTTTTATACTTCATGTAACCCGAAGGAAAAGCTAAAAATAAAAAAAAAAATTGGAGGGCTTCCCTGGTGGCGCAGTGGTTGAGAGTCCGCCTGCCGATGCAGGGGACACGGGTTCGTGCCCAGTCCGGGAAGATCCCACATGCCACAGAGCAGCTGGGCCCATGAGCCATGGCCGCTGAGCCTGCGCGTCCGGAGCCTGTGCTCTGCAGTGGGAGAGGCCACAGCAGTGAGAGGCTTTCAAAGTGCCTCGCACTGATTGTCACAGGCCCAGCCACCGGCCCCAGCTCTGCCCCGCAGCATAATAAAATGGCTAATCAGGTGAATGGTAATGCGGTACAGTTAAAAGAAAAGGAAGAACCAATGGATACTTCCAGTGTAACTCACACAGAACACTACAAGACACTGATAGATGCAGGCCTCCCACAGAAGGTGGCAGAAAGACTTGATGAAATATTTCAGACAGGATTGGTAGCTTATGTCGATCTTGATGAAAGTGCCATTGAGGCTCTCAGGAAATTTAATGAAGAAGGAGCTCTGTCTGTACTACAGCAGTTCAAGGGAAGTGACTTATCACATGTTCAGAACAAAAGTTCATTTTTATGTGGAGTTATGAAGACCTACAGGCAAAGGGAGAAACAGGGGGGCAAGGTGCAAGAGTCTACAAAGGGACCCAAGGAAGCAAAGATCACGGCCTTGCTTGAGAGGACTGGTTATACCCTGGATGTAACCACAGGACAGAGGAAGTACCGTGGTCCTCCACCAGACAGTGTGTACTCTGGCATGCAACCTGGAATTGGAACAGAAGTCTTTGTAGGTAAAATACCAAGAGATTTATATGAGGATGAGTTGGTACCCCTTTTTGAAAAGGCTGGTCCCATTTGGGATCTACATCTTACGATGATGGATCCACTGTCTGGTCAGAACAGAGGGTATGCATTTATCACCTTCTGTGGAAAGGAAGCTGCACAGGAAGCTGTTAAACTGTGTGACAGCTATGAAATTCGCCCTGGTAAACACCTTGGAGCGTGCATTTCTGTGGCAAACAACAGGCTTTTTGTTGGATCAATTCCGAAGAATTAAAGAAAACATTCTGGAAGAATTCAGTAAAGTTACAGAGGGTTTGGTGGACGTTATTCTCTATCATCAACCCGATGACAAAAAGAATCGGGGGTTCTGCTTCCTTTTTTTTTTTTTTTTTTTTTATTTTTTTTTTTCTGCTTCCTTGAGTATGAGGATCACAAGCCAGCAGCACAAGCCAGACGCCGGCTGATGAGTGGAAAAGTAAAAGTATGGGGAAATGTAGTTACAGTTTAATGGGCTGACCCTGTGGAAGAACCAGATCCAGAAGTCATGGCTAAGGTGAAAGTTTTATTTGTGAGAAACTTGGCTACTACAGTGACAGAAGAAATATTGGAAAAGACGTTTTCTGAATTCGGAAAACTTGAAAGAGTGAAGAAGTTGAAAGATTATGCATTTGTTCATTTTGAAGACAGAGGGGCAGCTGTTAAGGCCATGGATGAAATGAATGGCAAAGAAATAGAAGGGGAAGAAATTGAGTCTTAGCCAAGCCACCGGACAAAAAAAGGAAAGAGCGCCAAGCTGCTAGACAAGCCTCCAGAAGCACTGCGTTATGAAGCTTATTACTATCACCCTCCTCCTTGTATGCCACCTCCAATTAGAGGTCGGGGTCATGGTGGGGGGACAGGTGGATATGGCTACCCTCCAGATTACTATGGCTATGAAGATTACTATGATGATTACTATGGTTATGATTATCACGACTATCGTGGAGACTATGAAGATCCCTACGACGGCTATGATGATGGCTGTGCAGTAAGAGGAAGAGGAGGAGGAAGGGGAGGACGAGGTGCTCCACCACCACCAAGGGGGCAGAGAGCACCACCTCCAAGAGGTAGAGCTGGCTATTCACAAAGGGGACCACCTTTGGGACCACCAAGAGGCTCTAGGGGTGGCAGAGGGGGTCCTGCACAACAGCAGAGATGCCGTGGTTCCCGTGGATCTCGGGGCAACCGTGGGGGCAATGTAGAAGGCAAGAGAAAGGCAGATGGGTACAACCAACCTGATTCCAAGTGCCGTCAGACCAACAACCAACAGAACTGGGGTTCCCAACCCATTGCTCAATAGCCGCTTCAGCAAAGTGGTGACTATTCTGGTAACTATGGTTACAACAATGACAACCAGGAATTTTATCAGGATACATATGGACAACAGTGGAAATAGACAAGTGAGGGCTTGAAAATGATACTGGCAAGATATGATTGGCTCTAGATCTACATCCTTCAAAAAAAAATTGGCTTATCTGTTTCATCTTTAAGTAGCAATTTGCTGCCATTTGTATTGGGCTGAAGAAATCACTATTGTGTATGTATGCAAGTCTTTTTATTTTTTCCTCTTTTCATAAATGCTCTTGGATATTATTGGGCTTGCAAAGTTCCCTTATTCTGGGAGTTACAATGCTTTTATCCTTTCAGGCTTCATTTTAGCTTGAAAACAAGCTGAGCACACTGTTAAATCATGATTTTGCAGAACCTTTGGTTTTGGACAGCTTCATTTTTTGGATTTGGGATAGATTACCTAGCAGTATGGAGTATGCTGTAAATAAAAATACAAGCTAGTGCTTTGTCTTAGTAGTTTTAAGAAATTAAAGCAAACAAATTTAAGTTTTCTTGTATTGAAAAAAAAAAGACAAAGAATTATTACCATTTATGCTTAAAGACTTAAAAACCAATGAGTAAGACATTCACCATTCCATTTAAATATACAAAAAAATTTTAACAAAAATTTACATAGGCAAGGCCATAACTCTTCAATACGCAAACATTGAATGAAGATACTTTCACCCTAACAATAAAGAGAAAATTTAAGGGGACTTCCCTGGTGGTCCAGGGCTAAAGAATCTGCCTTACAATGCAGTGGACGGATGTGGGTTGGATCCCCGGTCAGGGAACTAAGATCCCACATGCCACGGGGCAACTAAGCCCATGCGCCACAACTACTGAGCTTGTGCACCTTAACTAGAGAGCCTGAGTGCCACAAATACAGGGCTCACATGCCCTGGAGCCTGCATGCCACAACTAGAGAAGAGAAAACCCGCATGCCACAACTAGAGCGAAGCCTGCACGCTGCAATGAAAGATAGCATATGCCTCAACGAAGATCCCATATGCTTCAACTAAGACCCAAAGCAACCAAAACTAACTAAATAAATTAAATAAATAAATAATAAATAAAATCTTTAAAACAAAAAAGAATAGTGCAATATTGGGGTTTGTTTTTTGGCCTAACAATTAATAAAACTTTTCAATTAAATTTGGCCAGATTTGGTTCTGATGAATTGTGTCATTCTCTATAGGTGAAAGTATAAATATCAGAAATATCTTGAAAGCAATTTGTCAAACTATTGTCAAGAGTCAAGAATATATATGCATTTTCATTTATTAATTTCATTTCTATAAATCTACCTTCTAGAGATAAGCAGTATGTTTACAAACTTTGTACATAGAATGTTTATTATGGTGTCAATCTTATAAGAGCAAAATATTGTTAGCAATTTACACGTAGAAAAGTATGATTAGTTTCATGTAACAAAGAAAGACAGATCTTTTTAAGGAATATTTTTCTGATACAAAAAAATTATCCTAATATAGTTTTAAATAAAGAGCCATCATGATCTTGATTTTTCATATGTATATAATGCAAAATTGAGATCATGATACTGTTTTATTTATATACACTTTGAAACGTTAGATGGAGGCATGTTAACCTATTAACAGCAGTTACCTCTGGTTGATGAGAGAAGAAAAATTTATTCTTTATCTTTTCTCTATTTTCTAAATTTAATGTAGTGTCTTTTCCATTAGCTTTATAAGTTAAACACAGATGCGGACACAGACAGACAGATACAGATTTCTAAATGAAAGCACTGAAAAAATTGTTTTACTATTAATATTGCCCATTGAGATAATGAATCAAAAATTTAGAAATTTTACTTTGACACACACTTCAATTAAACAAATGAAGTATTTATCTTCTGTCTTTTGATACCAAACATAGAATTAAATAGGATAGTTAGTAAAGGGATTTACATACTAAACCTTATACTATCTATTTATGAGTTCTAGTAAAGTTTACTCTGCTTATAGTTCCTCGCAATTGATTCAGACTTTAAGACTATAGGAAGACTTTAAAAGTGTAGGAAAATTCAAGTTTTCATAAAGAAACCTTGGATCTCACCTTACCTTACCTAAGAAGCACCTTGAAGTCCTTGGGTCAAACTGCAGAGTTGGGAATTATTCCACTAGTGGATGTCAGTCCAGAAAACTCTTCCTAGAGGAAGTCATGGAGGGAAAAATATAGGAGAAAGGGGACAGTGTAGAGTGAAACCTTGACAAACTTTGAATATAACACCAGAAAGGGAAAAATAATAAAAACAAATAGAAAAGAATTTCTTGATAGCTGGGATTATTTGTTTAAAAGATTATTTTATAAGAAGCAACAAATCATTTTGAGCTTTGACCACTGTGCCTAGTTCTTGTTTAGTTAGCACTCAATTAACTCAGCTGAGTTCTCAGAAACTGGATTTACTATTTATTGATATTGCTTTAAAAAAAGAAAAACAAAGTCTTTGAAGTTACAAGGAATGAAGAAAAAATTCAAATGAAAACAAAATTACACCCTGAGTATTAGAAAATATGGCACATGTTGCCCTCAACTAGTGTAGTAGAATTTTTTTCACTGTATTTTAATCTTCCAATGGGTGTTGGACTCAAAATTATAGTATGCATAGAGGGAAAAAAGAAGAAAATCAGAACTTAGAGAGGAAACAAATTTTAGGTTTGTGTTTGCTAGCTTTTTTCTCATTAATCAAGTAAGTTATTAATGTTTAAAGAAGAGAGTACTCTGACTGGCATTCAGAAGTCACAGAGAAATTCTACTGAAGGAAAAATAATGTTGGAAACTTTTTAATTTGTCACTCCATCAAAGTGTTTCAAAGGTTAGGGGACTGTGTACTTTGCTTTTCTCCAAGTTAGCAGGATAATAAAGATTATTTTGTTTTTGCAGGTGTTTAAAGACATGATGCCAAAGACAAATTTTTCAACTAGAACCCTCAAGAAATGTCACTTCTCTGTCTTGCCAAGAGAGATCCAGCATTTCCTCTACATAAACATCTGCTGGGAATATTTTAAAGGCAAGTATTTTAAATAATGACGTTTGTAGCTTCTTGTCTTTAATAAGTTTGAAAAAGAAGGGAAATTAATTTGTGATACATTCCCTCCCAAAGCAACTTTTCTTTTTTTTTTTTTTTTTTTGCGGTATACGGGCCTCTCACTGCTGTGGCCTCTCCCGCTGCGGAGTACAGGCTCCGGATGCACAGGCTCAGTGGCCATGGCTCACAGGCCCAGCTGCTCCGCGGCATGTGGGATCTTCCCGTACCGGGGCACGAACCCGCATCCCTTGCATCGGCAGGCGGACTCTCAACCACTGCAGCACCAGGGAAGCCCCCAAAGCAACTTTTATTCATTGACATGCATCAAATTGGATGGTTAGAAAGTGAAAACATTAACATTATGTTAGGTGGAAATGGTTAAAACAGTCTGTATCAATCATACCTGAGAGACACTCATAAATCATGGGTTCCTTTTACTCCAGAAGCTTCACCAGTTCATTGTTATGCTCACTAGTTTGTGGTAATTATACTGTTTATATTCACATAAAAATTGGATTTCCTATTAAACAGAAAACCCCACAAAAGCGAGAGTCAGGGAAACATAAGTTAGCTATACAATCTGAACAAAACAAATTCATTTGTGGTTAGAATGGAAACTTCATTTTGTGTAAACGAATGTAGATGTTTGGGGATAATTCTCTGTAGAAAATGCAAGATATATAGCCTGGCTCTTTAAGGTTCTAAGAAAGAGACACACACAGATTGCCTTTGTTAATAGGTATTTACTGCAATGATACATTAGGATGTAATTTCAGAAGTAGTGCTGTCTTGTACTCTGGATTACACTATAAAGAACTAGGGGTACTGCAGGCATCACGAAGTGGGAAAATGACTCAGTAAAAAAGTAGTTTGGTATCTTTCAGATTAGAAACTAAGTTCAAATGATCTGTTTTTTCTTCCTTTCCCCAACACTATTACTTCTTCAAACGACTAATTTGATTGATAGCTTTGTCACTATGACAAAAGGAGTAACCTTGTCATCAATAATTCAGACCAACTCACCTTAGGGTACTTATGTACCAGTCTCTAGGTGGAAGGTTTGGTTTCTCCTGATACATGGAGTTTAAGAAATTAATGACTGACTCAATGAAGTACTCGTTTGGGCTCTTCTTAGAAGTTAGCAATGGCCATGGTTGATACAGTTCTCCTGGAGTTTTCTTGTAGCATGTTCAATAAATTAGCAATGGAAAAAAGTGTGCAAGGATTCAGTGCATATGTCTTCAAATGGAGCTCATAGATGTCCCCTGAAGCTAAATTCAGAGACCGATTCTATACTAAAAGTTGATTAGTGATTAGGACTTCCAGAATGGTGGAGTGGAAGCTTGTAGGACCCTCTCCCCAGTAAAACAGCAATTTAACTGGTGAAAATGATAAGAAAACAATTTTTTGTAGTTTATGAAAAGTATCCTAAGGGCATACACAGACTGAGAAATATTTGTTCAAGAAATCTGCTAAAACTCAGTAATAACAGTGACAGTCTGTGTTGTTGAAGCCTCTACCTGCTCCCTTAACCCCTCTTCCCTCCCCAAGCTCAATATTGGAGAAGGGTTACTGCAAGTGCTCTACTTTGGACCAGTGTGACCAAGAAGATGAACTATTCTTTGAAAGCATTGCCCAAACCTCCTACAGAATCATCAGCATGGAGCTTCACTGGAACAACAGTCTGAAATACAACTTTTGGCCCAACAATGACTCTATAATAACCTATTCTTACCTAAGTGTAGCTCCCAGGAATCCAAACATAAAAATTATATCACAGTCATCCCTGGTAATCTGGAAAACTGTATGCATGTTCAACGTTGTGCCCTTTCAGGAGAAATCAACGATTATATTTCTAAGTGACTAGTCACTGGCTGAACATATGTTAAATAAATAAATAGATAGATAAACAAACAGACAAACAAATAAATAAACTCCCTAAACTGTGGTAGCCACCTTCAAACCACATGTACATCCAATGGTAAAAGTTAAAATTGATCTGGCTAAGTGGGTTTAAATATAGCCTTTGATGAATAAGTTGTTTATGCTGATACAGGGCCAATGCCTAACTAGCCAGGCAACAAAATAAAAACAAGGGTTATAATCTGAGCAGGGACATCAAAGTTTCAAATTGTAGGGGAAATAGATTTGGCAAAATTAGTTCAGCAAGGTCATTAAACAAATAAGCAAACAACCAGGCAAAAAGTAATAATAACCTCTGTCATGTGTGGGTGAGGGCAAACATTATATGGAGTTGCTAAAACACACAAAGTAAAATTTCAGTTTTCAAACAACAACAACAAATTGAGACCTACAAGGAAAAAAGGAAAGTGTGAATCAAGGAGCAAAATAGCACACAATGGAAACAGTTTTCGAAGAGGCCCAATTGTTGAACTTAGCAGACAAACACTTCAAAGCAATAATTATAAATCTGTTCAAATACTATAGTGAAATATGTTTCAATAATTAAAGGAAAGTATAATGATAATATCTTATTAAATAATGTATATTAATATAAGATATAGAAATGATTGGAAATAATAATCAAATGGAAATTCTGACATTAAAAGTGCAATAACCAGGGCTTCCTTGGTGGCGCAGTGGTTGAGAGTCCGCCTGCCGATGCAGGGGACACGGGTTCGTGCCCCAGTCTGGGAGGATCCCACGTGCCACGGAGCGGCTGGGCCCGTGAGCCTTGGCTGCTGAGCCTGCGCATCCGGAGCCTGTGCTCCGCAACGGGTGAGGCCACAACAGTGAGAGGCCCGCGTGCCGCAAAAAACAAACAAACAAACAAAAAGTGCAATAACCAAATCAAAAATTTACTAGCAGGGCCCTACAAAGCAGAAATAAAGAATGAGAAAACCTGAATATTAATTCAATAGAGATCTTACAATCTGAAGAATAGAGAAAAAGGGATGAAAAGAAAACCAAAAACAAAAGCAGAGCCTCATAAAAATGTGGGACATCAATAAATGCACTGAAATTCACATAATGGCAATATGAGAAGTAAAGGACTGAAAGAGGCAGGGGAAATATTCAAAGAAATATGAATGAAAACTGCCAAAATTAGATGAAAGCTTTAAACATCACAAAAGATCAATGAACTCTAAGTAAGATAAAAGCAAGGATATATATTAACACTGAGACACATCATAGTCAAAATGTTAAAAGCCAAAAATGTTAATAAAAATAAAATTTTGAAAACAGTAAGACAAATGACACATATACAAGGAAATTATACAAAGATTAATGACTAACTTTCTATCAGAAACAGTGGAGGTCAGAAACAGTGCAGTGATATATTCGAAGAGCTGAAAGTGAAAATAATTGTCGACCAGTGTCATATAGCCAACAAAATTACCTCTAAAGAAAAGGTGAAATAAATACCTCTAAGCTAAACAAAACCCAAGAAATTTGTTTCTAGAACCCCTGCTTTACAAGAAATACTGAAGGAAATTCTTCAGACTGAAAGCAAGTTTCAGCAGTCAGAAATTCAAATCCACAGGAAGAAAACAAAGAGCTCTCAAAAGTATTACAAAAGACAGGATAATTGCCTATTTTCCCCTTTCTTCTCTTAACTCATTTAAAAAGAAATTAGTAAAACAATATGTAAATAATTATATTGTTGAGACAATAACATGTAGAAATGTAATATATTTGACAATAAAGGAAAAAAAGTGGGTGTGAATAAAGCTGCACTGAAGTAAAGAAATGGTACTAGACAGTAACTCAAGTAAAAAGGTAGGAATAAAGAGAACCAGAAAGGGTAAAATAAGTCCCCTATTATTATATTGAGTCATTGTCATTTTTTTAATTTATCTCTGTTGATACTTGCTTTATATATTTAGGTGCTCCTGGATTGGGTGCATATATAATAAAGAGTATAATACCCTCTTCTTGTATTGATCCCTTTGTCATTATATAATGCCATTCTTTGTCTTTTGTTATAGACATTGCTTAAAGTCCATTTTGCCTGACATGAATATTTACCTCTGCTTTCTTATCATTTCCATTTTCATGAAATATCTTTTTCCATCCCCTTACTTTCAGTCTGTGCGTATCTTTAGCTCTGAAGTGAGTCTCCTGTAAGCAGCATATAGACAGGTCTTGTTTTTTTTATCCAATCAGCCACCCTATGTCTTTTGACTGGAGCATTTAGGCCATTGACATTTAAAGTAGTTATTGATAGGTATGTACTTATTGCTATTTTATTACTTGTTTTATGGTTGTTTTTATAGTTCTCTGTTCATTTCTTCTTTTTGTTTCTTCCCTTGTGGTTTGATGATTTTCTTTAGCAGTATGGTTGTGTTCCTTTCTTTCTACTTTTTGTGTATCTATTGTAAGTTTTTGATTTATGGTTACAATGGGATTTATATATGTTTACCTATAACTCTATCGACTTGTTTTAAAATGGTAGTTATTTAAGTTCTAACACATTCTAAAAGATCTACATTTTTTATTTTCCTCCCTCATATTTTGTGTTTTTGAAGTCATATTTTACATCTTTATGTTTATCTCTTCACTGTTAATTGCAGTCATAGTTGTGTCTACCTTTTTTTTTCCTTTTAATCTTTGTTGCATTTCTATCCACTAGTAACAAAGTATCAGAAATTGAAAGAAAAAAATTCATTTAAAATTGCATAAGAAGAATAAAATACGTAGGAATAAACTTAACCAAGGAGGTGAAAAACCTATACTCTGAATAGTATAAAACATTAAAGAAAGAAATTGTAGTTCCTAGAGCAACCACTAAGCAAATAACACACAATATAATTAAAAGTCATTAAGATATTTAAAATATTACATTAGAAAATAGTCGATTATAAGAGAAGGCAAAAAAGAGGAATAGAGGGAAAAACACATGAGTTAAATAGAAAACAAAACAAAAAATGGTAGAATACATACAACCATGCTAAAACATTAAAGGTGAATAGATTAACACTCTAATCAAAAGGAAATATTGTCATATTTGAACTATAGGAGACACACTTTAGATTCAAAGATGCAAATAATCTGAAACAACCTGCAAACTATGACCACAAAAGAGCTGAGTACCAGAAAACAAAAAAGCAAAAAATGTTTCTAGAGATAGAGAAGGACTTTTATAATAATAAAAGAATAAATCCATCAGAAAGATATAACAAGTATAAACATGTGTGAACCTAAAAACAGAGCCCTCACATACTTGGAGCAATACTGACAGAATTGAAGAAAAATATAGACCACTCAATTACAATGTTTGGAGACTTCAGTATATCATTTTCCAAATGGGTAGAGCAGCGAAATCAGAATCTCAGCAAGGAAACAGAATGTTTGAACAACAATATAAACCAACCAGATCTCACAGAAACTCTGTAACCTCCACAGAGCAAGAGTGATATATACATTCTTCTCAAATGCACATTGGACATTTTCCAGGATATGCCAAATGTTTGGCCATAAAAGAAGCCTCAATAACTTTTATTAAAAAACTGAAATTAACACCAGAAATATGTCTTCAGTCCACAATAAAATAAAAGTAGAAATCAACAACAGAAAGATATTTGGGAAATAAACAAATATATGGAAATTAGAGAATTCACAGCTAATTAATGATTTTGAGAAAAAATATCATAAAAAGATTTAGCAAATGTTTGATAGAATGCAACTGAAAACAACACATACCAAAAGGTATGTGATGCAGCTAAAACAGTGTTAGGAAGAAAATTTACAGTTATAAATGCCTATAATAAAAAAAGAGGAAAGATCTCAAATGAATAACCTAGTCTTCTACCTAAAGAAAATAGAAAAATAAGAACAAAACTAAGCACATAGCAAATATGAAGAAAGAAAATAATGATAAAAGAATAAATAAAGCAGGGAATAGAAAAAACAATCAAGAAAGTCAGTGTAACTAAATCTTAACTCTTTCAGAAAATCAACATAACTGATAAAACTTTAGCTATACTGGCCAAAAGAAAAACAAAGACTTAAATTACTAAAACTGGGAGTGATAGAGGGGACCTTACTACCAATCTTGAAGAAATAAAAATGAATAAAAGAGAATGTTATGTGTTATTGCATGACAACAAATTAGATGACCTAGACAAAAATGGGCAAATTCCTAGAGAAATACTAATCACTTAAACTGACTCAAAAATAGAGAATATAAATAAATTTATAATGTAAAAATATTGAATTAGTAATAAAAAAATTCCTCCAACACCCCCCACCCCACCTCCCCACCCCCACCCCCACCCCTGCAAAGCTCAGGCCCAAATGACTTCACTGGTGAATTCCACCAAATGTTTAAATAAGCATTAAAACCAGTACTTCATAAACTTTCTCTAAAAATAGAAGAAGGAACACTTCCCAACTAATTCTATGAGGCCCTTATTACTCTGATACAAAAGCAAAACAATGATATCACAAGAAAATAATTTATAGACAATATTTCTTATAAATATAGATGCAAAATGTTCAACAAAGCAGTAGCAAACTGAATCTGGAAACATATACAAACAATTATAATTCAAACAATGTAGTATACCACATTAACAGAATAAAGGACAAAAGCTATATGAGCATTTAATAGATGCAGAAAAAGCATTTGGCAAGATCCAACAGCCTTTTATGATAAAAATGCACAACAAATGGGAATAGAATGGAACTTCCTCACACTGATAAAGGACATCTATGACCAACCTAAGTAAATTGATAATTAATGGTGAAAGACCAAACACATTTCCTTTGAGATCAGAAACAAAAAAAGGATATCCACTCTCACCTTTTCCGTTCAATACTGTGCTGGAGGTTCTAGCCAGGGCATAAGGTAAGAAAAAAATAATAAAAGTCATGCAAATTGGAAAGAAAGAAGTAAAACTATTAAAAAATCAACACTATTAGAACTAATAAGGTCAGCAATGTTGCAATACAAATGATTAATAAACAAAAATTAATTGTATTTCCATACAATTGCAGTGAGTACTCTGAAAATGAAACTAAGAATTGGTGATTTGTACAAAACGTGCTTATTAGGAAAGAAATATCAAGGTCCTCATGAAAGTCATCGGTAAATGTTATATACATATAATATATATATTATATGTATATAACATTTACAAAAATATTATAACACATTCAAATATACACACACATACACACACCTGTTTTTTCATTACGTTAAATGAGAAACTCATGCTGAGGTCGAATATAGCTATTCTAATATATCTGGAAAATTTGCATATGATTTTGGAAATTTAGTACCCAGATCAGTCTGTATATCCTTTGGGTTAGGATCTAATTTGGGTTAAGAATTTGAAAAATACATTATATTCCATTCCACACATATTTGACAGAACAATGTGTTAAAACACAGCTTGTACCTGTTTAGAAGTCTTAGTGTTTGTAAAAGTTCCAGATTTAATGCCCAAGTGGAAATAGAGTGACTGAGAATTCATTCTATACTCATACAGGAGAACTCTCCATCAGAGTGATCGGTATACTGTGGCAGAGAGAACTTTTTTTTTTTTTTTTTTTTTTTGCGGTACGCGGGCCTCTCACCACCGCGGCCTCTCCCGCTGCGGAGCACGGGCTCCGGACGCGCAGGCTCAGCGGCCATGGCTCACGGGCCCAGCTGCTCCACGGCATGTGGGCTCTTCCCAGACGGGGGCACAAACCTGTGTCCCCTGCATAGGCAGGTGGACCCTCAACCACTGCGCCACCAGGGAAGCCCAGAGAAAACTTTTTAAAAAAAGGATCAGGTCAGGTCTTGCTACTCCTTTGCTTCCAAACATCCAATGGCTTTTCATCCCACTGCAAATAAAAGTGAAACTCCTACTCTAAAGCCATGTACGACCTGACCCTGCTTCCACTGTGGATTCCCTTCTTTTCTAAAAAGGTTCTGTATGTTCAGCCACACTGGCCTTCTCCCAGTTGCTAGCACTCACCAAGCTTATTCTTTCCTTGGGTATGTTTTTTCCCACCCCTGGAGTGGTCCTTGTAAAGACCTGCTCATGGTTCTCTGACGTCATCGAGGTCTTTGCTTAGACATGCCTGTCTGTCCTCCATGCTCTACCGGAAATAACTCCCACTTCCGCTCACTTATCGTCTCTTTGACCTTCTTTCCTTCCCTTCAAAGCACTTACTACTACCTAAAATTATATTATATACGTGTTTATATACTTAGTTATTTGCTTATTTATTTTCTCTCTTCTTCACTAGAATGTTTTCTCTTTGAGGGCATGGATAATTTCTATTTTGTCTAGTCCTCAGACCTAGAGGAGAGCCTGGTACATAATAGATACTCAATAAATATTTGATGAATGGATTAAATTCTGATTTTAATCTGTGATTCTGTCTAGTCTATCGCCTATGAACAAAGAATCAAGAGGTTAACTATTCTTTTTTCTTTGATTTGACAAGCTATATTTTCAATGAATCACATGAAAACCTAAGATCAGTGAGACACAAAATTAGAAAATATCTCTTGGAAATGGATCTAGTATTGATTTTTGGGTTAAGAAAGTCCCAAATAAAAGGTTCTGGTAGAGAAATGAGAAATTTCATAAAATGAGTAGTGTTCTCCTTACTATGAAGTCAAATCCATTTCGTTATTGCTTTTATGCCAGAGAAATACAGAAACCAAAAAAACTAAAATAATAAATTCTACAAAAAGACCCACAAAACGTGTTTTATTAGATTACATATGTGTGTATAAATGTATATTCATTTACCTATGTACACAAGTACATACACACACATATATTATATATTATGTATATATTCTGAACACAGTTGAAGACATGGTATTATAGTTCTTAGTTCTGACAGTGAGTCAGATACATCTGGTCCAAAATTATTTAACTTCAGTGAGACTGAATTGGTTTTTCTTTAAAATAGGGATCAAGCCTAATTCACAGGAACGGTGTAGGGGCTAAATGCAACAGTAAATGTTCAGTGCCTGGCAGAGTGCCTTGGACAGTGGAGGCCTTTTTGATAAGTAATAATTCTTCATTTTCCCTGCAGAACCTTCTGTGCTTAGGTTCCTATCTATGTAAATCCTCCTAAGCTTTATAAAACACACAGTCATTGAATCTGAATATTCCAGAGTCATGTTATTTTCATTTATTTCTCATATGTACTACAAATTTACCTGAGATGTGATAGATACATAAATTTGGTAAGTTACTCCCTCTGAACAATAAATAAATAGATAAATAAATAAATAAAAGGAAATGGAATAAAGTATAGAAATTCTTACACATCTTTTTTCAATGGAAATGTTTTATTAGATTTTATAACAAAATTTAAAAACAATATCAGGAGTTTGTGTGTTTCTCAGGCAACCAGATAAATATATGTTACAGGGCTTCCCTGGTGGCTCAGTGGTTGAGAGTCCGCCTGCTGATGCAGGGGATGCGGGTTCTTGCCCCGGTCCGGGAAGATCCCACATGCCGCAGAGCAGCTAGGCCCGTGAGCCATGGCCGCTGAGCCTGCGCATCCGGAGCCTGTGCTCCGCAATGGGAGAGGTCACAACAGTGAGAGGCCCATGTACCGCAAAAAACAAAAACAAAAACAAAAAAACATATGTTACAATACGTTAAGTTTTGTCCATACAGAAATGCCTTTAGGATGCTGTAGTAATGTAAAACCTGAAGGTAGACAGAGAAGGGCAGAAAGGCTCTGACAGATAGAGCATGAATTGTGGCCTGCTAACCAGGATCCAGATGCTAGCCAGGAGAGAACTTTAGTCCATAGTCTACAGAGAAAAAAAAATCAGGAAATTCCTTAAATTTAATATTTAGTCTATCATACTGTTTCGTTCTGATTCACTTTCTAAAAGTCTTAAATGTGTTTAGCCTAATACTCTCAATAGTAAAGACCAAATTAAAACGATCTGTTATTTCCACCTTCCTGAAACAGGTAGGATAGAAGAATTTTCAAGCTTTTCCTGGGTAGAAAGCACCTCCACAAAGGAAAGACAAGACAGTATTTCTGCCAGGGCTTCAATATGCTGGTACAACTAGAATACAAATCCTAAGGGTCTCCTGCAACACCATTAAAACAATGTCATGAACTGAAACATTGCCCAAGCTTGATCTTCAACAACAATCTCCTTCAAAAGACCTACTGGGCTGAGAAAATGATTTTCTATGAAGAGGCTGACACTTCACAGTTCCATGAAATATATTTCTGGTAATTCCAAGCAGTTTTTGTAAATCATGTGTTTCTCTGATTCATCTATGAATCTTTACATCTTTGTGTCTCTTCTCAATTTTTTCTGTCACTGCCTCAGCCAAAAAAAAAAAAAAAAAAAAAAAAACAACTGTGGAGGAAGCATTTAGCAAGTTGCTAAAATGCACTTTAGAAGATTACTAACAGAACAAATAATCCACCCCTGTTCTTTGACTGATTTTCTTTTTTTTTTTTTAACATCTTTATTGGAGTATAATTGCTTTACAATGGTGTGTCAGTTTCTGCCCCACAACAAAGTGAATCAGCCATACATATACATATGTTCCCATATCTCTTCCCTCTTGCATCTCCCTCCCTCCCACCCTCCCTATCCCACCCCTCTAGGTTATCACAAACCACCTAGCTGATCTCCCTGTTTTATACGGCTGCTTCCCACGAGCTATCTATTTTACATTTGGTAGTGTATATATGTCCATGCCTCTCTCTCACTTTGTCCCAGCTTACCCTTCCCCCTCCCCATATCCTCAAGTCCATGTTCTAGTAGGTCTGTGTCTTTATTCCCATCTTACCCCTAGGTTCTTCATGACCTTTTTTTTTTTCTTTCTCTTAGATTCCATGTATATGTGTTAGCATACGGTATTTGTTTTTCTCTTTCTGACTTACTTTACTCTGTGTGACAGACTCTAGGTCCATCCACCTCACTACAAACAACTCAAGTTCATTTCTTTTTATGCCTGAGTAATATTCCATTGTATTTTCAAGTAACTGTCTCCCTAACCCTAAAGGTGAATTTTCTCCAGGAAGGGAACTGGTCAATTTCTAGAGGAATTCTTGTTTAAGAGATCAAAATGCTGAATTCACTGAAGTGTCTGTGAAGTGTGCCTGCTCCCCTTTCCTTAGGATACTACCGAGTACCCTGAGTGTGATTTTATTATAGCCTAAAGAGCAGTATTTCCCTCCGTATCAGCCGCTGACTTGTGTCCCTATTCTTTGTCCCTCCTTATGTGTCTATGTTCAGATATGTTTATTTATTTTGATAATTCTCTGTGGTTTCAGGTTCCCTATCTTGGAAGAAAATTTTTATATATTTAATATGTATCTTTTAGGCCCTTCATAAATAACCCAAGATATTAGAAAACAAGGTACTTAAAAGTTGTGTTCCACACGTTTTACAATCTATACGAAGCCAAACACCCAGAAATAACATCAACATTATTATTTCAGTATTGAAATATGATAAGAACTACTTTAAATTCCTGCTTACCTGAAACCATGTCAATAAATACACATTTAAAAAATGAGTTAGCATTTTGTAAATACAGTGTTAATACTAGCCCACATTCTCTGAAACTGCTTTTCTTGTCACTCATGTAGGATGCTTGTACCAAATACATTTTCATTTATTACTGAACTACTGAAATTTTCTAGTTTACAATAAATTATATATAATCAATGCTATGTGTTAAAATAAAACAAACAATTCTACTATATTGTATTAGAAAGTTATCTTGGAAACTCTACAATGTATATCTTGCATAGGTTATTTCTAAATTGGACAATATATTTAAGTTATCAATTTGGTGGGAGAGAGAGAGGAGAAACAAATAAAAGTATTTCCTTTGCTTTTGTTCTTCTTTAAAATTGAGAAGCAAAACTGTTGAGAAGAAAAATAGTTTCTTTTAAAAGTTTTAGTATAGAGATCTATAAACAATTTGATTATCTTTTCAAGTTGACAGTCCCTTTGATGGTGGGTCCTGGACTCAATAAAGAAGCCACAACAGCTTACACATTAATATTTTTGAAAAATCAGTGTAAAGAAGAAATCAAGGGAGTAACTACAACATGAAATCTACAAAAAAAAAATCATGCCCAAATCTCTCCAAATGTATTGATATTCTTCGGAATGATAATAATAAAAAAAAGCATTACATGCTTAGTTCCAGAAATTCTCCATTTCCATTATTGCTGGAAAAGCCATCTAAAAAGCACTTGAAGTTGATGATGTATGTTGTTTACTCTCTTGAAAAAACATCCTCTCCAAATAGGGGGAAAGGTTAGAAATGATTTGTACTGCACTGATCAATTTATCTGAGTTGTCTTTCAGTAGATTGTATTAATGGAACTTCATTTTCTTTTATTCAGTTGACGGCCAATTTTTTGTTGTCTCCTAAAAAGATCAATGAACATGTCTTGCCATCTTTTCACAAAACAAGATGATTTTCCCCTTAAACTTTAAAAAAATACTTTATTATTTTGTTTTAATAGATTTTTGTCCCCCTCTTTCTTGCTTTCAACCCCCTGCAGTGAGTTTTTTAATGCCTGCCTATTCTTTTATATCTCTTTGTAGTTTCAACTTCAATACCTTGAATTTCACTTTTTTTTTTCATCATTCTGGGTGCCACAGATATCTTCAGGGGCAGCAGTTTCTCCCTTTTTTGAGCTGCAATGGGAAGACAGGCCGATGGTATTCACAATTGCAGTTTAAAAAGCACAACCAAAACAAGCATCCACAAGAACAAGAATGCATTTTGATTGGGACATTATGCACCACGTTCTTCATATTCCTTAAAACTAAAAGTTTGCTGCTTTTCCCAAGGCCAGGTGGGAATAGCTGATTCTCTGTGTAAGGAGGGTAGGGGTACTAGCAGCCCTCATTTGCCACGTCTTCACATTTAGAGTATGTTTTTATGAATGTGGATGCATCTCTCTGGCTGACGGAAGCATTCTATTTTTTTGTTTTGTTTTGTCTTGATTGCAGTGGAAAATATGAAAATATTTCCATGAAATATGGAAAATATGACCATAAAACTCAATTTCTCTACCTGTCTCTTCCTAGTAGATGCTGATCCCTGGTTCCTTCTTCCTCTTCTCTGCTCCCTTATAATTAGCCCCACAATCCCATCTTGGTTTTTCACCCACCCAGACTACTGGCATTTGTAAGGGATAGCCATGCCTGGAGAGAATAGGTACATTCAGCAAGGGATTTTTCCAGATATTGAATAAACGGTGGAAGCAATGTGATGTATACTAATTTCTCCCAACCCCCTTCCAAAAAAAAAAAAAGTAACAAACACATGCTAAGAGACTACGGCACTATGTCAATACATATATTAAGCACAGGTGGTATGGGTGTCTACATCTTAAACACAATATTTCATTCCTTCATTCTTATAGACTCAAAAAAAAAAATCTTTGAAACACAATCCAGGGGGAGAAAAAAAGAAACAGTATTGGTTCATCCATGCATGCATTTCTTTGCACTGTCATTATAGCAAAACAAAGTAAAATCTTGATTCCTGAGTTAAGGGGCCATTCCTAAATCATTGCTTGCCGGAGAGTGAGTCAATCATGATTGGCTTAGGATCTATCATAAATCACCCCTCATCTTCAGGACCCCGTAGCATGCAAAGGAAGACAAGTGGATATCTGGACCTGTGGGGTTCTGTTAGGGAGGTGGAAGGGCAGAGACTCATCTCCTTTTATTGGTGATTTTCATCTTTATCACTCAAGTGATATCTGCTTTATGATTCTACATTTCTCCCTCTTATTTAACTCACAAATATAATCAGTCCCTACATCTAACAAGTTCTCTTTCCTAAACATCTCATATCCATCACCTTTTCTATTATTTTTGCCATTATCTTGGTCCAGGCTTGCATCATTTCTCATCAGGATGACTGGTTAGCCTTGCAACTTGTCTCATTTCCTCCAGCATGGCCTTTGATCATTCAGCTAAAAAAAGCTTTCTCAACTGCAAATCTGATCATCTCACTGTATTCCTCAAACTCCTGGAAAGCCAGCCTTAGTTTTGGGTCATTTGCTCACAGCACTGCCATTCCTCCTCTGGACCCCTCTAGCATTTCTCCAGCCCCCGTCCCACATGCACATGTTCCTGTGGAAATAGTAACTCTTTTCACTTTCTTTATTCATTCTGATATTTTACTCTTCTCAACTTTCACATGTACTCTGCCTCTTCCTCTTTTTCATTGAGCAATTTCCTATTATTCTCTATAGTAAAGCAATAACAAAACCAAAAATGATAAATCTATCAAGCACAAAACACAATCTCTAACAAAATATTGCTTTCTTAGAAGTCCTACCTAGACTCTTGAGGGCAATGAAATGCTCCTTTTCTATGCTTTCCTAGCAGCCTTTGCTAGGTTTTCATAGAAATGACCACAGTTCTCTGATTATTGATTTAGTTGATACTGGAAGCTCCCAGTGTTCTGTTAGTTCTGAATTCCTAGTGCAAAGTGTTTGCCACATAGTAGACACTCAAGAAATATTTTTGAAGGTTACATGAGGGATTTGAGCTAAACATGTATTTCTGATAGGCTTTTCTGCTTTCCAACCAGAAATCATGGAATAATAAAAGGGTATTTACTTATGAGAAAACTTAGGCATCATAGAAGCCAAGAGAATGGATTGCTGGTCATGAAGGCTAATGCCCCCTGGGGGAATTGAGTCTCTTCCCTCCATCTCTTTAAGGTTACATGCGTTCACATCTCTGTTTCTCTGCCTATCTGTTTCACTCTTTTCTACCTCTACAGACCAGTTTTCCAACCTGCTCTCGTTTATATCTGCTTAAGTCCAGCCTAGCCCTAGCTTTGTATTACATTCTAATTTGGGTATTTACTAGACACGACTGAGTTAAGCATTTAATCTTCACTCTAAAATCCCAGTTAAGAGGAACTGATTATTCCAACTTGGAATTGTCCAGCTTGGCTCAGAAAGGGCTTTATCTGTCAGTAAAAATGGATTCAATGTCTATTCCTATGGGCAGGGGCAGGAGAAACAGGTCAATTCTTACAGGAGGATTGTTGTGGGTCTATAAGTGTCTAAACAATGGATGACCAATTCTCATGCCTGTTTCCCACCTCATATAAGCAACTTCACAGTGTCCTAGACTAGAAAGTTATCTGATATTTCTGCTTAAAAATGTGCTTTCCTCAAGGCCACTTAGTACTTTATGAAGTGATGATCCATGAATTCCTTTACCAGTTTTGACATTTGGTGATGCTGTGATTCTCCAGAACCATAGAACACAAATTTCTGGAGGCAAAACTGATTGTCAGAAGGAAGAGAAACATATTACATCAGATTCACTGTTGATAATTCAATAAAAATAGTGACAAGAATGCAGACCTAGACAAATCTGTGTTATTTATGTTGTTAATTAGTAAAACTGCTAAGGACCTAGTTTAGGGTGTTTCTCACTTAAGTATTGTGCTTTCACTTAAAAAAAAAAAGAACAAAAAACCACTTTTTTTCTAAAGCTTAATATTATGAGCTGAATTCTGCCCCCCTAAATTTGTATGCTTAAATCCTGACCCCCATTACCCCGACTATGACCTTACTTTGAAATAGAATCATTGCAGATGTAATCAGTTAAGATGAGGTCATGTTGGAATAGGATGGGCTAATCCAATATGACTGATGCCCTAATAAAAAGGGAAAATTTGAACACAGACATGCACACAGGGAGAAAGCCATGTGAAGAAGAAGACAGAAATCAGGGTGATACTCGTACATGCTATGGAATGCCAAAGATTGCCAGAAAACCACCAGAAGCTAGACAAGAGGCCTGGAACAAGCTATTCTTCACAGTCCTTAGAGAAAACCAGTCCTGCCAACACCTTGATTTTGTATTTCTGACCTCCAGAGCTGTGAGAAAATAAATTTCTGTTAAGTCACTCAGTTTGTGGTACCTTGGTAAGGCAGCCCTAGCAAACTAATACACACAATAATGATAAAATTAGAGTTTGTAAGCTTGAAAATCATACAAATATTAGATACAATAAGAAATCCCAAGATGACCACTAACTCTTCCAGATAAAGAGGTATATTTTTAAGATTAGCATAAATAAAGAGTTCAGTTTACAAACAGAAGTCCAATGATTAGAAATTTGTTGCTTCTGTAAACCTTTCTTGAACTGTTTTGCTTCCTTCTTCCTTCCGATTAAATTTAACCCAAATTAGTTTTCACAAATTAACACTTATGAAAGTCGTCTAAATTTATGCCAATGCATGCTTTTGAACCTCAGTTTCCTTATGTAATCGAAGATGTAAAAGGAAATATCTCTTAGAGTTTATGAGAGGACTAGATAGAAAAAGCATGTGAAATGCTTGTAGCCCAGTGCCTGGCACAGAGTGAGTGCACAGTAAAATTTATCTATTTTTCTCAAAGTCAGAAAATATTTTAACAGTCCAATTTGCATTTTGATACCCATAGCCTGGCATGGTTACCTAGGTTTCTGTGTTGGTTAAGCTTCATCTTTCCAAATAAATTGTATTTCAAGTACCTTTGTTCTTCAAACTGATCACTTTTGGCAGAAGAGTATCATGGGCTTACATTCTATGTTTCTTCTGCGTTCCCTTCAAGGTCTAGCATAATTCTGAGCACACAGCATATTTTAAAATGCTGTACAAACATATGATGGATAAAGAGACTGATGGATAAGGTAGACTTGAGTAAAAAAGAAAAAAAAAAACTAACCATCTGGATGGTTTCAGTATCCCTTTGGAAACTGGCTTTATAGCAATATTTTTAATTCTGAAGTTTCCAGGTGCATAGAAAAAATAAAAAAAAAACTTTGTAGTAAGTGAGATTCATATCATATTCTGCCACTGATTTGCTCTGAGGACTGGAAAGTGATTTAGTTTTCCCGAACTTCATCAAGCTTGTCTGTAAAATACTAGATCCTTTGTGAAGATGGGAAACATAAGGTGGGAAATGTAAGAAATGTTGTAGAATATCTGACATTTAGTAGGTGCTCAGTAAGGTAATTGCCAATTACCCAGTTTATGCTTGAACTCCAAGGAAATTAGATGAATAGGGAGAGAGAGACAGAGAGAGAAAGACAGAAAGAAAGAAAAAGAAACAAGGAAAGAAAGAAAGAAAGAAAGAAAGAAAGAAAGAAAGAAAGAAAGAAAGAAAGAAAGAAAGAAAGAAAGAAAGAAAAGGAAAGAAAGAGAAAGAAAGAGAGAGGGGGAGGGAGGGAGGAAGGAAGGAGAGAAGACAGATGTCATGAAATTAGCTCATGTGATTGTGGGGGCTGGATAAGCATGTCTGAAATTCATAAGACAGGAAGCCAGTAAAATAAGGTAATGAACAGGCCAAAAACATGGACATGGGACAAATCTGATACCTTCCCTTCCATCCTTGTAGTTTCATTTAATCAAGTTGACATATTAAAAACAGTCCTGTGTAGAAAAAGAAAGTTTTGAAGAGAAGAAAGTGCTTCTCCTCCTTACGTTCTTTCATGGTAGTGATCAGCTAAGAGTGAAGGAAGTAGTTGCTTGATGCCAGTTCTATACTTGTTTCCAAAGGTCTCATCCTATATGCATATCCTCTGTTTGCTCTGTCTATATATCTGAACTTTTCTTTTTAATCAAGATAGTGCATGCATAGTTAAAAACTAACATTGTATGAAAATAATTACCATGCAAAGCAGCCAAAGAAGGAGTGGGGGAAAGAGAAAAAAAGACAAAGCAGAGATATAGAGAGCATCTCTGTATAAAGGTATACAGAATGCTACCTCTCACTTATCCATCAGGGGTTACTCAGTGGTACCACTTAGAGAATTTTTTTTCTACTTTAAAAAGATCAGTGAGTCTCAGTCTAAATATTTGCTGCTATTTCTCCTTATGGGTCAATGCAAAATTGTGACTTGGTTATAAATTTCCAGGAAAAATATAAATTTTGATATTAAATCTAGAAATATGAAGGTTTTTCAAGGAATAAAAGACACTATAAGTGCAGATAGCAAAGTTTAAGGCTTAAAAGAGCAAAGAAAAAGAAAGAGGGTTAGTGAAAGAAGGTAAAGGTAAATGTGAATTCCAGTTCAATATGGTGATCTCCTCCATCCTGGGTTGTACAAATGGAAGTCGACCAACAATGAAAAGAATGAGCAGAGAGGGCTTCCCTGGTGGCACAGTGGTTGAGAGTCTGCCTGCCAATGCAGGGGACACGGGTTCGTGCCCTGGTCTGGGAAGATCCCACATGCCACGGAGCGGCTGGACCCGTGAGCTATGGCGCGTCAGGAGCCTGTGCTCCGCAAAGGGAGAGGCCACAGCAGTGAGAGGCCCGTGTACCGCAAAAAAAAAAAAAAAAAAAAAAAAAAAAAAAAAAAAGAATGAACAGAGGAAGGATTTACTGCAGGTGAGATATTTCAACAGATTTCTGGAAGATGGAAAGCAGATGACATAGGCAGACGGATAAAGTCTGCAGAGAAATCCGAGACTCAGAAATTGTGCAGAAAGCCTGTGGTTGAGCAAGAACCTATCTTTTTCAGCTGAACCCAGAGGATCTCTAGGATGGACCTAGAGATTGTCATACTGAGTAAAGTAATTCAGAGAGAAGAACAAATGCCATATGATATCAGTTATATGTGGAATCTAAAAAATGGTACAAATGAACTTATTTACAAAGCAGAAATAGAGTTACAAATGTAGAAACAATCTTATAGTTACTGTGGGGAAAGGGCAGAAGGTATATATTGGGACATTGGGATTGACACATACACACACTACTATGTATAAAAAAGGTAATGAATAAGGACCTACTGTATAGCACAGGGAACTCTACTCAACACTCTGTAATGACCTATACGGGAAAAGAATCTAAAAAAGAGTGGATATATGTATACATATAACTGATTCACTTTGCTGTAACACAACATTGTAAATCAACTATACTCTAATTAAAAAAAGAAAACAAGAATTTAAATGAACCACTGCAGGAGAACTTGGACTCCCAGTGAGAGCCTTGTTGGCCCAGAGTTAACCCAAGTGCTTTCTCCCCCAGCACTGCTAGATCCCCAGGGTAAAGTTTGGTTCTCTATTCATCAACCTGGAGAAAGGTAGGTTTTGGCCTATCCCTGTTCATCCAACTGCCAACCTGTCTTCCATCCAGGGAACAAGAGGATAGAATAGGGAACTCACAGCGGTTTTCTTAAATCATCAACCCAGTCCTTGATTTACAGACATGCCTCGCCCATCAGTTACTGTGTCAAATGAGCATCTCCAGGTTTGGGGCCGCCTCCATCCCATCTGTTTATCCCCAGTAACACACATAGGGCTAGGTGAAGACAGAAACAGGAATCTTCACCTATTCCTGTGAAGGCTGAATACCTCTCAGGGAGTGTCCATTCCACCATCATATCTTTCTATTGTCTTTAAAAAATACATTCATTCATTTATTCATTTAAAAAGTATTTATTGATCACTGCCAAGCATCTTTCTAAAGGCAGAGATCAAAAGTTATATTTTAATATAATTCTATGACTAAAATGTTTTTGGATGACAAAAGAAAGTCTCAGGGTTTGAAGTAAAATATGTCCTTAATTTCACTTGAAGTCATTTGTTTCTAATGAGGAAGAAGATGATGATAATTCTCACTATTTTATGTGAGCCAAGCATCTATTTCTTTATTCTGGCTTTTAACTTCTTGCAATTCATATGAAGATGATCCTTTGAGTATAAGAGAGAATAAATGGAAAAATAAAGCATAGGTTTTTTTTATCTGTTTTCTTTTTTTATTTAACATCTTTATTGGAGTATAATTGCTTTACATTGTTGTGTTAGTTTCTGCTGTATAGCAAAGTGAATCAGCTATACTATATGTATACATATGTTCCCATATACCCTCCCTCTTTCATCTCCCTCCCACCCACCCTATCCCACTCCTCTAGGTTCTCACAAAGCAACCAGCTGGTCTCCCTGTGCTATGCGGTTGCTTCCCATTAGCTATCTATTTTACATTTGGTAGGGTATATATGTCCATGCCACTCTCTCACTTTGTGCCAGCTTACCCTTCCCCCTCCCCATATCTTCAAGTCCATTCTCTACATCTGTGTCTTTATTGCTCTCCTGCCCCTAGGTTCTTCAGAACCATTTTTTTTTCTCTTTCTGACTTACTTCACTCTGTATGACAGACTCTAGGTCCATCCACCTCACTACAAATAACTCAATTTTGTTTCTTTTTATGGCTGAGTAATATTCCATTATATATATGTGCCACATCTTCTTTATCCATTCATCTGTTGATGGACACTTAGGTTGCTTCCATGTCCTGGCTACTGTAAATAGTGCTGCAATGAACATTGTGGTACATGACTCCTTTTGAATATGGTTTTCTCAGGATACATGCCCAATAGTGGGATTTAAAGTATACTTTTGACTTAAAACATATTAACAGGTAGGAATAATTAGGAAGTAATGAGTGCTCTGACATTAAATATGCAATAATATTTACAAAGAGCATTTTAAAAGATAGACAAAAAATTCCTATATGAACCATGGATTCCTACCTTCCTAACTCCCTACTTAGTGTTTTTACAAAGTTGTGCCACTTTTTCTTCCTACATTTGTACTCTAGGCCTCAAAGTCAATTGTTAATCAAAAAGTGGGAACATATGGTCAGATCTTTCTGATATCTCAGCTTCCAATTTACCAATGAAATGTAGAAGAAACCAACCAAATAAACAACGAAACCTGCTGTGTTGAATAGAAAGTTTCCACAGTCACTGAGATCCACTTCCAATTGTAATCTTCTCAATACACATAAGGCTTGGCTTGCAAAGCCAGTGACTCAGGAACAGGGGCCAGGGAGGGGGACAGGGGAAGAGGGGGAAGTTGTTTTAAACCTGGGACCTCAAAGTTGTGGCACTTACCTTCGTGTACACGGTGCCGAGGTGGAACAGCAATGTGAAAAATGTTTCCTCTGTTTGTAAACACAAATTTGCAAGCACGTGCCTTTAAGACAGAATTCAGTTTATATCTGTCATTCTATTCATCATCCCAAACTGGAGATTTGTTTTAAAGTAAATTATATCCAGACTGATAGTGTTCCCAAGTGCCTGAAGGAAACATGTAAATCCTCTCTATACTATTTTTTTGCCCCTTTTAAAAAAAATTAAGGTCTAATTGACATATGATATATTGCATATACTTAATACATACAAATTAGGCAAGTTTTGCCATATGTATACACTTATGCAGTCATCCTTGCAAAGAACAGATGCATCATCACCCAAAGTTTCCCCAAGTCCTTTGTAATTCTTCTGTCTTGTTCCTTCCTGGCCACTCATTCTGGTCCCAGGTAACAAATAACCTGATTTCTATCACTGTACGTAAGTTTTCATTTTCTTATTTTCTAGTATTTTATATAAATGGAATCATACAATACATTCTTTTTTTGGGGGGTCTGTCTTCTTTTACCTCTATATAATTATTTGAGATTCATCCATATTGTTGTATGCAATTGTAGTCCATTTCTTCCCAGACTGGAAAGGGAAGAGTAAAGAGTATTCACAAGGATATTATCATTGATGTGTAAGATTGGTGGAATCTAGTAGCATAAAAAATGAATTTGGCAAGATTGTAGAATGTGCAGGAACCAATTGTATTTCTATATACTAGCAAGGAAAATTGGAATTTGAAATAAAAAACAATACCTTTAGAAGAGCATAAATTATAAAAAACTTAGGTATAAATCTAACAAAAATGTGTAAAACCTATAAATAAAAACTAAAAAAAAGACATGGCTAAGATAAATTAATGAAGACATACATAAGTGGGAAGATATACTGAGATTATCTTGAAAACCTCAATATTTTTTAAGGTGCCAATGTTCCCCAAATTTATCCATAGATTCAACACTATGTCATTCCACATTACAAAGGATTTTTGTAAACCTTGACAAGATGTCCTAAAATTCACATAAAAATTCTAAGGACTTAGAAGAACACAAACAATTTGAAGAAAATAAAAGTTGAATAACTAATACTACTTGATTTCAAATGTATAAAGTGACAATTATCAAAGCCCTGTGCTATTGTTATAAAGATAGCTAAATAAATCAATGGAACGTAATAGAGTCCATAAATAATCTGCCCAATATATGGACAACTGATTTTTGATAGAGGTGGAAAGGCAATTCAGTGTAGAAAGGATAGTCTTTTTAATAAATGGTACTAGTACATTCTATATCCATATGCAAAATATGAAATCTTACTGATACTTCACACTGTATAAAAAGTTAACTCAAGATGTATCATAGACCTAAATGTATCACCTAAAACTATGACATTTCCAGAATATAGGAGAAATCTTTGTGGCCTTGAGTTAGGCAAAGATTTCTTAGCAATGACATCAAAAACATGATATATAAAAAATAAATTGATAATTGGGATTTCAGCAAAATTCAAAGCTTCTGCTCTTTAAAAGACACTGTTAAGAGATTGAAAAGACATGCCACAGACTGGAAGAAAATGATCACCAATTATATATTTCAAAGAGGACTTGTATCCAGAATACATAGAAAACTTTCAAAATTCAACAACAGGAAAAAAATGCCATAAAATATGGGCATACAATTTGAGCAGACACCTCGCCAAATTAGATATGGCCAGTAGGCAGAGGAAAAGCTGCAGCCTATCATTAGTCATTTAGGAAATGAAAATTAAACTCATAATGAGGTACTAGTGCACATCAATTAGATTGACTGAATTAAAAGATTTGTCATAACTTAGTCTTGGAGAGAGAGAATTCTCATAAGCTACTGATAGGAATATAAAATGGTATAAATTGAAAAACACATTAGAAATTTTTTAAAAAGTAAAACACCATATGTTTTACCATGTAATCCAACCATTCTTCTCTTAGGGATTACCCAAGATTAATGAAAGCATCTGTTCATTCAAACTCTTCTACACAGATGTTCATAGCAGCATTTTTTGTAATAGTCAATAACTAGAAACAAGTCATATGTCCATTAACAGCTGAGTGGATAAACAAATCATGGTATATCCTTGTAATGGAATACTACATGGCAATAAAATGGAATGGACTATGGATATTTGAAATGACAGGGATGAATCTCAAAATAATTTTGCTGAGTGAAAGTAATCAGACAGAATACCTATTGTATCATTTAATTTTTATAAAACTCTAGAAAATGCAAACCAATTCACAGTGACAGAATGCAGATCAGAGGTTGCAAAGTGGGAGAGGGGGACAGGAGGGAGGGATGAGCAAGGGGCAGGAGGGAATTCTTGGCTGATGGATATGTTCATTTTCTTGGCTGTGGTGATCTTTTCACAGGTGTATACGTACGTCAAAACTTAAAGTGACACTTTCAATGCATGCAGTTTACTGTATGTCAGTGATGTTTCTCAATAACACTGTTAAAATAGTAAAAATAGGAATGATAATAAGCAATAAAATAAACAAAATCTGAAAATGGAGCTAAGGTAGCCAGTTCCCCAACCAGGGATTGAACCCATGCCCTCAACAGTGAAAGCTCAGAATCCTAACCAGTAGACTACCAGGGAATCCCCTAAAAGGAGTTCTTGAGTTGGCAAAACTAATCCAAGGCAATGGCAGTCAAAGTAGTGCCTCCTTTGGGACGGTTGGGGATTGCGGGGGAGGAATGACTGGGAATGAGCAGGTGGGAAACTTCTCAGGGTAGAATGTTCAATATCTTGATCTATATAATAGTTATAAAATTGGCACAATGTTTTTAAATGATAACTGAAAAATAAAGAACTTTTAGAAACATTAAGATGCGGTACAATGGAATGGAGAATAAAGAACTGGACTTTCTGTATTATTTTCTATGAAAAAAATCAATGCTTTCTGTCTGCTTTTCCCTCCCTTAGAGATTTTGATGCAATTAGCATTTTAGAGGCTCTAAGGATTTTGCAGTATAGCAACTGGCTTAACTTTGTTTTAAACCAGAGTTTCCAAGACTTACTGGATCACTGAAACTTTTTTTTTAACACTTTTAAACATCTGATGGAACAAGTGTTCCAAAGGGATATAATTTAGGAAATGCTAAACAAGCCAATTAAAAATATACTGTTTAAAATCTCTGGAGGTTTAGAGAGGTTAATTGTTTTTGTCAGAGCTCAAGCAGCCAGAAAAGTGTAGAGGCAGGATTGAAAACACAGGGAATTCTGATTCAAAGGTCAATCCTCATCCCTCCAGTCCTCACTTATCTGCCCCAGGCCTCGGTTTTCTCATCTATAGAATGAGAAGGTGAGAGCATGTAGAATGGGAGATAGCAATCAGCACCCCACTTTCTCCACATGTGTTTTGGGTGGCTTAATTAAACATTCTAAGTTTTAGATTCCTATGCTGCAAAATGAGAATAATAATACTCTAAATGAAATGAGAATAAAAAATAACTTCTGTAAAATATCCAGTATTTTACAGAACACTTTATTTCTATTTTATTTCTATTTATTTTAACACTCTTATTTCTATTTTATTTTCATCTAAAAAATTGCTCGATAAAATAAGAGATGCTTTAAAATGTTGTAAGGCTCAGGCCTGTCCGTGCTGGACTATTCTATGTGTGAAAGGTCAGGAATTATTCTTCTGCTTTGGGTCTTCGTCAATAAATACCTGGCCTGGCATACAGAGATACTCATTAAATATCCTACCTCACCCATCTGGCTTTTAAAAAAGCATAATTTAAATTTTAATATTTGATGTATTAGGAGAACAGACATCATAAGGAGAACAGACATTATTTATGATATGTGCTTAATGATCATGCTACTAATATGTTTCTATAAAAATATTATTTCATTTAATCATCATAAAACTCTAAGAGGAAAGTATTATGCTCATTTACACACTGGAAAATTAAATTCCAGAGTATTCAATCAAAGACCAGGACTTTGGAGGTACTAAGAAGTGGAACCCCAGTTTCAATCAGATCTCTCTGCCTTTCACGTTTCTGTTTCCCTCTACGGCACCACTGGTTTACTTCATTGTGGTTTAAAAGGTGCTCATGGATCAGCGCTCTGTTTGGGGCTTATTGCTCTTTTTTATTCTGTATCTCACAGGGAAGAACAAAACTCATCGATGGTGCCTCTGAAGCTCTGTAATTTGAGATTTGGAAAATACAGTGTTTTTCATTACTCTTGCCATTAATCAAGTTCTCAGGCTGTCTCCAAATTTCTCTTTCAGAAAAATAACAGTCACGTTTGATATGGAAATGGATTAATAAAAGAGTATAGAAACATGCCCTCCCACCACAAAAGAACCCCCAAACCATATGGCCTTTTCTTTTAACATAATGGAAAATAATGTTATTATAGCATGTTCTTCCAAATTATCAAGAAATAAAGGTGTACTTATAACATTCTAATTCATAATGCAAAACACATTAATAATGAGAAAGCAATATGTGACATGTGTATCATCTTAATAAGAAAATAACTAGCTGTTATCAATTGGAAGATTTTCTAAACATTGCTCTGCCAACACCAACTTTTTATATAAGTTAGATAATAATATTAGCTAGTCATTTTTTCATAAACAAACTTATTTTTTTTGAGTGTCTACTATGTATCTTGTCCTGTGGTAGATGGACCTAGAAAGATAAAGTCATTTGTGATTCTTTTCATATAAAATATTAATATTTTAAAGAAAATTAAAAGAAAATTGGAAAAACAAGATTATTAAATAAAGAAAATAAATCTAAAGAGAAAAAATAAACTTAAATAATAAAAAGTCAATAAATTCAAACTGCCATGATGCAAATCTCAGCACTATCTGGCCCCTGTGGACCCTTCTAATCTCTCCCAATGGTACTGTTCCCTGCTGTAGCTTTTTCTTTTCTTTTATTATGATTAGTGTAGTATATTGTTTTTTAAAAAGTAAGCATAAATTATAGGCCCTGACCTAAGCATTTGTTGATCTAAGCATTTATTCTCTAAATATTTACTGAGAACCTACTAAGTGAAGACACCAAATTAGGTGTTAGATTAAGGAGTTGCCTCTCTAGCTGACTACCTCTGAGGCTTCTTGTCAAAGATCAGCTATGCTCACCAGTTCCCTTCAAGAATACACCAGGTGACCCGATGAAACGCCCTTATTTTTAAATATCACCAACCATCCAATCTCCTGAGTCATGCCTAGTACTCTGGGAAACCATTGCATTTGGCATAGAATGAGTAATATTAATAGCTAGCATGTTGGGAGAGTGATTGGTACATTTAAGTTTATAAGTATCTCATTAGATTTATTCTAACTTTCTACAGCATACTGCCTCAAGAGTGTTTCTTTCTCACTTCCTTTTTCCTTTATCCTTCTTATCTTCCTTCCTCCTTTCCTTCCTTCCTTCCTTATAAGCAAGTAGCTTATAATGTAGAGTGGCAAACAGACAATTACAACACTCATGTGATGAATGCTATTATTCCAGAATTATAAGAATTTATGAAAATATGAGATAAGGGTAAGGGGTAGGAGAATGTCACTCTAAACAAAGTTGTGTTCTTAAGATTTGATAGGCTTGTTTTTACAAAAGTACTGTAGGCAATACTTGGATGGCTACCATATTTTTATATTCAGTAAGCCATGTGTTCTGATAAGGAGCACAGTTTCCAAGAGATCAGTGGCCCTCAGTAACGGAACAGAGGGAATGATGATCAACATTAGATCTCTAGCTTTCCAAGCAGAACTGACTGGTTGCTGGGCTGGGTTATGCTAAGCAACTTATCGATCTAAAGTTCTGATTTCTCAAGCCCCTTACAAAGAACGTAACCAAGACACAATAAAGTGCTAAAGCTGAAGGAAAACTTGCTGATGAGAAATAAATGATTCTGCCATTAGCATCAATTGTTAATTGATTTAAAAGGGAGAAAGTGCAAGTCTACACAATCACTTCAGACAAGAGATACATTGACTAGCAGCCGCAAAATGTCTGCTTTAATCTTGTTCTACAAGGTGTTTCCCAGGAAGGGGTATTCCGACCAGGAGATGTGGACCTTTTAGTGTAAAGGGAGATTCTAAGGAATCTAGACATGAGAAATACAGACAGTGTTTCTTATAGAAAGAGGGAGAAGTGAGCATTCTTCATTGTGGAACTATATTAATTAGGTCCTTACCAAGCCATTTACCTAATTAGCCATTTCTGAAAACTTCACTATGGCCATTAATAAAATCCCTAATATATTTTTGAAACTGGAAATCTGCTTTGGCAATGCCATATAGAGCTGAAGAATGACCTCTTTGACTTCTTCAGGTGTAGTGGGCTCAGCAATGGATGAAGACTAGGAAGGCAGGACCTGACATGCTATATTAGCTTGCTCTGAGTGGAGGGAAAGAAACAAATAAAACAAACATTTGTGGTATGAGAGAAGAGTGCAAATTAATGTTCTCTTTGGTCTTCAGAAGAGTAAAAGGACATAGCTTCTTCCTCATTAAGCCCTAAAATCCAGTGAGCTTAGTTGTGAAAGACCAACTAAGAGAGAGATGCCATGAGCTTTTATGAGAGAATGTTATTTTTAAAAAGAGGGGTAGGGAAGTAACCTTAATTTCCATCAATAAAAGAATGATTAAATAGATTAAAGAGACAAAGTGAAATGCATATAAAGAATGAGATATTTCTGACACAAATGAACCTATCTATGAAACAGAAACAGATTCTCAGACATAGAGTACAAACTTGTGGTTGCCAAGGGGGAAGAGGATGGGGAAAGGATGGATTGGGAGTTTGGGGTTAGCAGATGCAAACCATTACGTATAGAATGGATAAACAAAAAGGTCCTACTGTATATACCCATGTATAGCACGGGTAATTATATTCAGTATCCTGTGAGCAACCATAATGGAAAAGAATCTAAAGAAAGCATATATATATATATGTATAACTGAATCATTTTGTTGTACAGCAGAAATTAAAACAGTATTGCAAATCAGCTATACTTCAACTTAAAAAAAAGAATAAGATATTTCTATTCTTACTGATATGGAAAATATTCAGTACAATTGCAAATGAATGGGTACAACATAATTCCCTTTTATAAAAGAAAAATATAGATACATATTTGTCTATAAGTATAGAACAATTGATAAATCAGGAGCACCAAACCTATTAGGTTTGGCAGTGGAGGGTAGGAACAATTCTAGTGGACAGGGTATTGTATTTTATAGTTTTCCAGTGTGTATGTTTGTGTATGTCTGTGTGTGTGTCTGTGTGTGTGTGTTTGTGTGTGTGTCTGCTTCCAAAAAGCTACTAGAGTCTGTCATTTGTTGGTTAATTGTATAATTAAATGATTTTATATTTGGATGTCCTGGTATAACATCATAAGTGAAAATGAACTGTTATGAATTCACAACTTATATTTGAGTTAAAGAAAACTATTTTCTGGTAATGAGTTACACCATCAGACCTAGCAAGGTTTTGAATCAACTCTGATGACGGCATAGGATTTCTTCTGGCTATTACTCTCTTGTCAAATCATATTTAAGATCTCCTCTATATCAAGATATTTTCAAAATTTCAAAATCAACTCTATATCAAGATATTTTCAAAATTTGAAACTTTAAATCAACTTGTACATACTGATGTGAAATCAGCTTCAAAATGGAGTCTAAATTCATTTTGTTTAAGATTGAAGGCAAAAGGAGTCCTAGATAATATGAGTTAGCCATATATAATTGAAATCATAGTATTTCATCCTTCTCATGTTTTGTACCTGTGCAGTATCTGGACAGGATTCCCCACAGTGTGGAGTTTCTAATAGTACTTGAATAAAATCAATATATGTTATTGATTTGTTTCCAATCCCTGAACAATAGTACATTTTCCAACCATCTTCACTCCAGCCCCTCTTATAATTTAATCACCCAAGTCCATCCCTGACTCTAGTTCTTCTTGTCCACTTCCTCCATCCTCTAGCTCATGTGTCTGGTATTAGCCCTGATGCAGAGAACTAGAGTACATTACATCACAACAGATTCTGAAGGCAGAGTGGAACTGGGTATCCATCTGTGGTGTTTTTTTTATGGATCAACCCAGCAGATCTGGAAAGATGATTCACAGAATTGCCTTCCTGTATGGTTTAAGTTAGGGTTGGCCATACAGAAATTTGTCATGATGGGGAAGGTGAAGTGAAACAGCAGTCATGCTCAGAATTTGGAGTTAGGCTCCCGGCACCACTGTAGCTCGTTATGTTGTCACTGTCCTGCTGTCTCACCTGACTGCTGTGAGGGAGCATCAGGGCCCTCTCTCCTCTGCTTCCACTACATCTCTTCCTTCAGTCTCTTCAAGTCTTAGGCCAAGTTAATGGAATGATCTGTGGCCAAGGGTGTCATCTCCTTCTGTAGAACACCTGTCCGTCAACATTGCAGACAGTGAGAGAGAATCAATTTGTCATGGGTTCCCAATTGTCCTCATAGGTTCCAGTTTGTCCTCATGGATTTCAGTGTGTCCTTGCCTTCTCCCACTCTAAGTTCAGCTTTCCTTCCCAACCACCAATTCTGCAGACCTACAGCGACCTCGGGCCCACTACCAGACCCCACTATTCAGTCAGGTTCAATCCCCGTAATAATTCCCTTACTCTACGTGGCTCATTGTGGCTCTGTTTTCCTTATTGAAACCTAAAGAATACAATAGCAGAAACATACCTCCAATATTTGGTATATCAGGAAGTTCTGAGCAATAGAACAGGAGACCTTGGTGCTGATGTTGCTTTATTATTTTTTTAACCTATTTCCACTGCGTGTGTGAGCGTTTGACCCAACCAGTGAAGCAATTCAGAGAATCCCTTGTTGGAAATAATTCAGAACACTTACAACCAGGCTTTGGACTCTGAGCAAAATTTTCTTACTCACATCCTGATGAGAAAGTAAAGTTTTTTGTCATCCCCTCCCCCACTTTCACAGATGGGAAAATATTTGAATCACTGAAGTGTATATACTATTCTCCTTGTGCTATGGACGTTCTAACAGTATTTATGTGAAATGTTTCTATCATTCCCAAACTTTGGGGGTTTCTATTGGTGATTGGAGAGGAACAGATTGCACTGTCCTGAACTGAAATCTAATGAATGGCACAAAGTTAAAATAAACTGGAGACACTTGAAAAAAGGAAAAAAAAAAAACTCAAAGAAATCTAAGCTTTTTTTTCTTTTCCCCTCACTTGCAGCCAACTAATCTCCCCACACATTCTGATCATCTTCTCGCTGCACGGTGTCTGTGGTGGCGACAACTGATTCATGTGTTCATTTGCATATCCCCCGGTGCCAGCAGCGGAATGCAGAATGGGGCCTCCTGCTCTGGCAGCCAACACAGCACTGGCAAATCAGGGGGGCTGTCAGAAACAGCTGTCCATTAACGGAGTTTGTGGAAACAACCAGGAGCCTTTTGAAAATGCTAGGTGGTAGAATTTAATTGGAGTAGCAACTGTTCAAAATTAAGATTAAAAGGACCAGTCAGTCATTGTGGATTTCGTGACACCTTAAAAATCACATTTCAGGTGTGATTAATGCCTCATCAAGTTTGCACATTTCTCTCCTTTGCCAATAGGGCCTGTTTGCTGGTGGTGTTTCAGTGAGTATATGTAGCCATGAGAGCTCCAGGGTTCCCAAGCTCGGTATCCTATTCCCCGTGCTGACACCATTGCTTCTTTAAGAAAACAGGACTTTAATAAAAAGGAATCACATGCAGATTAAATAGGATGGAGTCTAGTGGCCCTGGAAGAAGCAAGGTGGCAAGTTAGGGAGACAAACACTTGTCTTTATCCATTCTGTGAGGGCGGCTCAACCATGAACAGCCCCACCCTAACCTCTAGGCCCTCTTCATAAACAGGAGTTTATGAAGCACATTTCCTTCCTTCTGGCGCCTGAGTTGTGGAGAAAGGGAATTGGTCTCCGTGGCACATTTAATCTTTGGCTCTTCTCCTGAGTTTGCCGAAAAGGGTATCAGAAGTTGCCAACGTTGAAAGGGGGGTGAAGGGCTGGGGGTGGGGTTGGAGATGAAGACTAGTAATGGTGTCCTGAAACTATTTTTTTTTTTTGTCTCTTGAATAAACATCTCAACTTAGTATTTCATTAAGATTAGAAAATAATTCTAACGTGCCAGAAATAGCTCCTTATCATTTGGAACAGAATTCATAACTTTGAACCCCGTTTTTTAACTGTTTTAAATTCATGATTGAACTCTTAAATACTCCAGTCAACATACTCTGTTCCACTCTCACCATTCCTGTTGTCGTTGGCTAAACTGCAAATCTGAAACTAGTTATTTAGTTTAATTCTTTGACTTTTACTATTAAATAGATTGAACATTACATCACTCCCTTACAAATGTCCATTATAAGTCATTTTGAAAGGGAGCTTATTGAATTTAGTTGATAATGAAAGCAAATATATAGTATGGTTAAATATGAATTTTTTTTTTTTGTAGACTTAAAAGAAAAAACAAAAACAGAAAACATCTGAGCAGCTATACCATAGAGTAAGGATGATTGTGAAGTGACAGTTCTGGATAGGTAGTGCACGGTAGCCAGGAGAGGAAGTGACAGCTGGTAGCTTAGTAAACAGATTTCAGTTTAGAATTTTCTGAACATTTTAATATGCTTCTCCACTGTATCTTTTGTTTCCAATTCAATAACAAAGACTTTGTCTATTTGTTGCCTTGAAATATCAAATCAGTTAGAAAACAGATTTAGAAAAGGATAAAATCAGGTGACATTAAAACAAAACATTTCTTAAATATCAGATGCAATGTTATAGCAATATTGGGAAGGTGAGGGAAGGGAACGTTATCCAAAAGGAGACAGCATGAGAACATTTGAAAATGGCAAGGCATCTACAAAATTTCATTCCTCCAAGTATTTTTTCCTTAAATTATATTCTTTCTCTCCAAATATCATGTATCTCCCAACTTCTACCAAACTGTTCAAGAGGCCAGCTGACTGGTGCTGGTTTGAAGGAAAAAAAAAAACCTGTGAATAGTGGAACTGAAAATGGCATTGAAGGCATTGCTCCTAGTAATAGCCTCACCCATTTCAAAGATGTTAGACATTGAAAGGAACAGTTATATTTGAGTGCCATGGTATGTGTGGCATACATTGCCTAATCTTGATGAAAAGTACCAATTTGTGTTTGTAGTAAAGATCTGTAAATACTGTCTTATGGCAGCTAGTTTGTAATTGTCACCAGCCTCAGGGGAAAACGTGATTGAGTTCTCAGTGCTGCTCACATTGCCTGTGTGAGATGTAGTAAGGTGAGTGGAGCTGTTCTTTGAGTGGAAATGTTCCCCTCCAGCTTGAGAGAGGGAGAGAAGTGCTTTAGAATTCAGCTTTGCCCTTTATCTTTTTAGTTTAATTAGGTTTATGTCAATGAGATAGGGCTGCTGCATTGGCCCAGGATATGACCAAAGTAAACTGCTAATATTTCTGTAACTTAGAAAGATTCCAAGTGAAGTCACTGTTGGGAAATCCTAGTTTTAAGTAAAAAAGAAAACTGAAATCAAGTATTAAGCATAGCTTGCAAATTAGCTTTTCATGTCACTGCTTTCTACTGAGACAATCATGGAAAGAATTCATTTTTGATAGTGTCTTGGTCTCATTTTTCTCAATTCTACTTTGAATATACAGAAAAAAAGTACAGATTGTGTTAATAGATTCATACAAAATAAGTCTATAAATATCATCTGATTATATTAATACTCTTTTAATGTAACCTCTCTCCTCTTCTAAATCTACACTGCTGTGCACTGTGCCTTTATTTGGTTGCAAGGAAATGAGAACTACTCATGCCAACTCTGTTAAAGGGTGCAATATCATAAGAATATACTAAGAATATTGTGAGGATTTCAGAAAAAGAACAATGGAAAAAATGTGATCAAGGTAGTTTAACAGTTTCTCTTTCTCTCAGGACTTTTGCTTCTGTTTTCTTCTCCCCTGAGTAACTCAGCCATCTCTTTATGACTCATTGTAATTCTGGCTTGCCTATGGCTCTTGGCTTGGGTGTGTAGCAGGTCACCAACAATCTATTTCTTTGTCTCTCTTTACATACAGTGCTACAAATTTCCCAGCATCTCCTGCAATTAAGGGTGATGACATGACTGGTCTTCACTAATGGAGTCTGAAGGGAAGCAACAGCTTCAAACCCAGGCTTTTAAGAAGACAATGTCCGAGATTGGTTCAAGATGGTGGAGTAGAAGGACATGCTCTCACACCCTCTTTCCATAACACTGGAAGCACAACTAACTGCTGAACAATCATCGACAGGAAGACACTGGAACTCACAAAAAATGATACCCCATATGCAAAGACAAAGGAGACCCTGCAATGAGACAGTAGCAGGGGAGCTATCACAATAAAATCAAATCCCGTAACTGCTGGGTGGGTGACTCACAAAGTGGAGAACACTTATACCACAGAAGTCCACCCACTGGAGTGAAGGTTCTGAGCCACACATCAGGCTTCCCAACCTAGGGGTCTGGCAACGGGAGGAGGAATTCCTAGAGAATCAGACTTTGAAGGCTAGCAGGATTTAATTGCAGGACTTCGGCAGGACTGGGGTAAACAGAGACTCCACTCTTGGAGGGCACACACAAAGTAGTGTGTGCATCAGGACCCAGGGGAAGGAGCAGTGACACCATAGAGAACTGAATTAGACCTACCTGCTAGTGTTGGAGGGTCTCCTGCAGAGGTGGGGGGCAGCAGTGGCTCACGAAGGGACAAGGAAACTGGCAGCAGAAGTTCTGGGTAGGAACCCTTGGCATGAGCCCTCCCAGAGTCTGCCATTAGCCTCACCAAAGAGCCCTGGTAGGCTCCAGTGTTGGGTGCCTCAGGCCAAACAACCAACAGGGAGGGAAGCCAGCCCCATGCATCACCAGAGAAGTGGATTAAAGTTTTACTGAGCTCTGCCCACCAGAGCAACAGCCAGCTCTACCCACCACCAGTCCCTCCCATTAGGAAACTTCCACATGCCTCTTAGATAGCCTATCCACCAGAGGGCAGACAGCAGAAGAAGAACTACAATCCTGCAGCCTATGGAACAAAAACCACATTCATAGAAAGATAGACAAGATGAAAATGCAGAGGGCTATGTATAAGATGAAGGAACAATAAAACCCCAGAAAAAACAACTAAATGAAATGGATATAGGCAACCTTCCAGAAAACGAATTCAGAATAATGATGGTGAAGATGATCCAGGACCTCGGAAAAAGAACAGAGGCAAAGATCGAGATGATGCAAGAAATGTTTAACAAAGATCTAGAAGAATTAAAGAACAAACAAACAGCAATGAACAATACAATAACTGAAATGAAAAATACACTAGAAGGAATCAATAGCAGAATATCTGAGGCAGAAGAACAGATAACTGACCTGGAAGACACAATAGTGGAATTCACTGCTGTGGAACAGAATAAAGAAAAAATAATGAACAGAAATGAAGACAGCCTAAGAAACCTCTGGGACAACATTAAACACAACAGCAGTGCTTCCCTGGTGGCACAGGAGTTGAGAGTCAACCTGCCGATGCAGGGGACAGGGGTTCGTGCCCTGGTCTGGGAAGATCCCACATGCCACGGAGCGGCTAGGCCTGTGAGCCATGGCCACTGAGCCTGCCCATCCAGAGCCTGTGCTCCGCAACGGGAAAGGCCACAACAGTGACAGGCCCATGTACCGCAAAAAAAAACCCAAAACAAACAAAAAAACAAAAAAGGCATTCACATTATAGGGGTCTCAGAAGGAGAAGAGAGAGAGAAGGGACCTGAGAAAATATTTGAAGTGATTATAGTCGAAAACTTCCCTAATATGGGAAAGGAAATAGCCACCCAACTCCAGGAAGCTCAGAGAGTCCCATACAGGATAAACCCAAGAAGAAACAGGCCGAGACAAATAGTAATCAAATGGGCAAAAATTAAGGACAGAGAAAAATTATTGAAGGTAGCAACTGAAAAATGACAAATAATATACAAGGGAACTCCCATAAGCTGATTTATCAGCAGAAACTCTACAAGCCAGAAGAGAGTGGCATGATATACTTAAAGAGATGAAAGGGAAGAACCTACAAACAAGATTACTCTACCTGGCAAAGATCTCCTTCAGATTCAATGGAGAAATCAAAACCTTTACAGACAAGCAAAAGCTAAGAGAATTCAGCACCACCAAACCAGCTTTACAACAAATGCTAAAGGAACTTCTCTAAGTGGGAAACACAAGAGAAGAAAAGGACCTACAAAAACAAACTCAAACCAATTAAGAAAATGGTCATAGGAACATACATATCGATAATTACCTTAAATGTGAATGGATTAAATGCTCCAACCAAAAGACACACTTTTGCTGAATGGATACAAAACCAAGACCCATATATATGCTGTCTACAAGAGACCGATTTCAGACCTAGGGACACATACAGACTAAAAGGGAGGGGATGGAAAAAGATATTCCATGCAAATGGAAATCAGAAGAAAGCTGGAGTGGCAATACTCATATCAAATAAAATAGACTTCAAAATAAAGAATGTTACAAGAGACAAGGAAGGGCACGACATAATGATCAAGGGATCAATCCAAGAAGAAGATATAACAATTATAAATATATATGCATCCAACATAGGAGCACGTCAATACATAAGGCAACTGCTAACAGCTATAAAAGAGGAAATCCACAGTAACACAATAATAGTGGGGGAGTTTAACACCTCGCTTACACCAATGGACAGATCATCCAAACAGAAAATTAATAAGGAAACACAAGCTTTAAATGACACAATAGACCAGATAGATTTAATTGATATTTATAGGACACTCCATCCAAAAACAGCAGATTACACTTTCTTCTCAAGTGCTAATGGAACATTCTCCAGGATAGATCACATCTTGGGTCACAAACTAAACCTCCATAAATTTAAGAAAATTGAAACCATATCAAACATCTTTTCTGACCACAACACTATGAAATTAGAAATCAATTACAGGGAAAAAATGTAAAAAACACAAACACATGGAGGCTAAAAATATGTTACTAAATAACCAAGAGATCGCTGAAGAAATCAAAGAAGAAATCAAAAACTACCTAGAGACAAATGACAATGAAAACACGATGATCCAAAACCTATGAGATGCAGCAAAAGCAGTTCTAAGAGGGAAGTTTATAGCTATACAAGCCTACCTCAAGAAACAGGAGAAATCTCAAATAAACGATCTAACGTTACACCTAAAGGAACTAGAGAAGGAAGAACAAACAAAACCCAAGGTTAGCAGAGGAAAGAAATCATAAAGATCAGAGCAGAAATAAATGAAATAGAAACAAAGAAAACAATAGCAAAGATCAATAAAACTAAAAGCTGGTTCTCTGAGAAGATAAACAAAATAGATAAACCATTAGCCAGACTCATCAAGAAAAAGAGGGAGAAGACTCAAACTAATAAAATTAGAAATGAAAAAGGAGTAGTTACAACAGACACCGCAGAAATACAAATAATCCTAAGAGACTACTACAAGCAACTCTAGGCCAATAAAATGGACAACCTGGAAGAAATGGACAAATTCTTAGAAAGGTATAACCTTCCAAGACTGAATCAGGAAGAAACAGAAAATATGAACAGACTAATCTCAAGTAATGGAATTGAAACTGTGATTAAAAATCTTCCAACAAACAAAAGTCCAGGACCAGATGGCTTCACAGGTGAATTCTATCAAACATTTAGAGAAGAGGTAACACCCGTCTTTCTCAAACTGATCCAAAAAATTGCAAAGGAAGGAACATTCCCAAACTCATTCTATGAGACCACCTTCTCCCTGATACAAAAACCAGACAAAGATACTACAAAAAAAGAAAATTACACACCAATATCACTGATAAATATAGATGCACAAATCCTCAACGAAATACTGGCAAACAGTATCCAACAACACATTAAAAGGATCATACACCATGATCAGGTAGGATTTATCCCAGAGATGCAAGGATTCTTCAATATACGCAAATCAACCAATGTGATACACCATATTAACAAATTGAAGAATAAAAACCCTACGATCATCTCAATAGTTGCAGAAAAAGCTTCTGACAAAATTCAACACCTATTTATGATAAAAACTCTCCAGAAAGTGGACATAGAGGGAACCTACTTCAACATAATAAAGGCCATATATGACAAACCCACAGCAAACATCATTCTCAATGGTGGAAACCTGAAAGCATTTCCTGTAAGATCAGGAACAAGACAAGGATGTCCACTCTCACCACTATTATTCAACATGGTTTTGGAAGTCTTAGCTATGGCAATCAGAGAAGAAAAAGAAATAAAAGGAATACAAATTGGAAAAGAAGAAGTAAAACTGTCACTGTTTGCAGATAGCATGATACTATACATAGAGAATCCTAAAGACACGCACCAGAATACTACTAGAGCTAATCAATGAATCTGGTAAAGTTTCAGGATACAACATTAATGCACAGAAATCTCTTGCATTCTTATACACTAATGATGAAAAATCTGAAAGAGAAAATAAGGGAACACTCCCATTTACCACTGCAACAAAAAGAAGAAGATATCTAGGAATAAGCCTACCTAGGGAGACAAAAGACCTGTATGCATTAAACTATAAGACACTGATGAAAGAAATTAAAGATGATACCAACAGATAGAGGGATATACCATGTTCTTGGATTGGAAGAATCAGTATTCTGAAAATGACTATACTACCCAAAACAATCTACATATTCAATGAAATCCCTATCAAATAACCAGTGGCATTTTTTACAGAATTAGAACAAAAAATCTTAAAATTTGTATAGAGAAACAAAAGACCCCAAATAGCCAAAGCAGTCTTGAGGGAAAGAAACGGAGCTGGAGGAATCAGACTCTCTGACTCAGACTATACTACAAAGCAGTAGTAATGAAGACAGTATGGTACTGCCACAAAAACAAAAATATAGATCAATGGAACAGGATAGAAAGCCCAGAGATAAACCCACGCACCTATGGTCAACTAATCTATGACAAAGGAGGCAAGAATATACAATGGAGAAAAGACAGTCTCTTCAATAAGTGGTGCTGGGAAAACTGGACAGCTACATGTAAAAGAATGAAATTAGAACACTCCCTAACACCATACACAAAAAAATAAACTCAAAATGGATTAGAGACCTAAATGTAAGACCAGGCACTATAAAACTCTTAGAGGAAAATATAGGAAGAACACACTTTGACATAAATCACAGCAAGATATTTTTTGATTTACCTCCTAGAGTATTGGAAGTAAAAACAAAAATAAACAAATGGGACCTAATGAAACTTAAAAGCTTTTGCACAGCAAAGGAATCCATAAACAAGACGGAAAGACAAACCTCAGAATGGGAGAAAATATTTGCAAATGAATCATCAGACAAAGGATTAATCTCCAAAATATATAAACAGCTCATGCAGCTCAATATTAAAAAAACAAAGAACCCAATCCAAAAATCGGCAGAAGACCTAAATAGACATTTCTCCAAAGAAGACATGCAGATGGCCAAGAAGCACGTGAAAAGCTGTTCAACATCACTAATTATTAGAGAAATGCAAATCAAAACTACAATGAGGTATCACCTCACACCAGTTAGAATGGGCATCATCAGAAAATCTACAAACAACAAATGATGGAGAGGGTGTGGAGAAAAGGGAACCTTGTTGCACTGGTGGGAGTGTAAATTGGTACAGCCACTATGAAGAACAGTATGGAGGTTCCTTAAAGAACTAAAAATATAATTACCATATGACGCAGAAATCCTACTACTGGGCATATACCCAGAGAAAACCATAATTCAAAAAGACACATGCACCCCAATGTTCATTGCAGCACTATTTACAATAGCCAGATCATGGAAGCAACCTAAATGCCCATCGACAGATGAATGGATAAAGAAGACATGGTACATATATACAATGGAATACTACTCAACCATAAAAAAGAAAGAAACTGGGTCATTTGTAGAGACGTGGATGGATCTAGAGACTGTCATACAGAGTGAAGTCAGAAAGAGAAAAACAAATATCCTATATTAACGCATATATGTGGAAGCTAGAAAATGGTACAGATGAACCGGTTTGCAGAGCAGTAATTGAGACAGATGCAGAGAAAAAACTTACAGACACCAAGGGGGAAGTGGTTGGTGGTTGGGGTTGTGGTGTGATGAATTGGGAGATTAAAAGAAAATAAAAAATTAATTAATTAAAATAAAACAACCTAAATTAAAACAAAAACAAAAACTATTTCCTTCGTGTGCATTCCCTTTCTCTCTAGGGGATGGCAGGGCCACAACGTCCCTTGGGGATGATAAAGCTACAAAGTGGAAGAATCCTGAGTCCTTGCACCATTGTTTGAGGAAAGCCAACTACTGACTATATGCATCTAACATGGATTCTTATAAGAGTGAAAATAAGCTTTCCTTGTGTTTGAGGCATTAACAGTTTTCTCAGTTGTTGTTGCATCCTGTCCAAAGTGAACTAATACCCATGAACCTGATCCTCATAACACAGTTTCTCTGTCACCTGCCACTAGTTTCTCCAACCCATCTATTTCCCACTTGAACCAATCTAATTAGCCATCTAGTGGTTTTGATTCAGACCTCACGGATGATAGGTTTCTGACCAGCTGATACATCAACTACAGTTGCTGGTTCACACTTAGTCCAATCAGCCCTAGTTGTTGTGGGCAGGTCACAAGCTGCTGGGCTTCACCTGTGGAAGGAAAATATAAGGGCCACATGGTAGGAGAATTGTTCCTGGGTGGAGATGCAGCAGGGATAGTGGAAAGCCTGGCAGTAGTCCAACCTTGTTATGAACTTCCAGCAAAAATCAGTCTTTCTGAAATCAGTCTTTCATAGTTCTGAATGTAAAAATTGGACTCAACGCAATCACTGCATGCATTCAACTTTTTCAGCCTGGATTCTGAGCTAAACTTGCATGCACCCATATTGTAAATGGAGCATTACTTCTGTCATCCTCAATTATTTCCCTTCCTAATAACAGACTCTTCTAAATGAAGATAGTCTTTTCTGATTACTCATTTATTTACATAAGGAATATGATCTTTGTCCTGTCCTGCAGATATTCATAGTGAGGAAGAGGGCATTTGGAGCTGGGTGCTAGAGATACAAAGACGGGTGACACAAACTAGGTCTTCTGTTCATAAATCTTTGCATAAGACAGGAACCTACAGGGACGTACACTCTAAAATCTGTACAAAATACTATGGAATCATATGGCCAGGGGACAACTGAGAAGATGCCAGGATACAGGGATACAGGGTGATGAATATGTCCTAAAAACATTTAAACAGAGGGAAAAATCAGACATATTAGGTCTTCAGTGATAACAGGAATATCAAGGTTTTTTTCTTCAAAAAATGGTGTTGAAGTATTTATTTACTCTTAAAATAAATATAGTTTTAAAACATCTTCAACTGAATCACCTCTACTGAAATAAAAGGAATGTGATAGGCCTTTGTCTAATATGAATATGTTGGAACTTACAGATCAAGGAACTGTAAACATTTATCCCTGAGATTCTTTAAGTAACTCTATAGGGTGCTTGCCCTGGCACTGATGGAAGGGCTTTGACTTGTTACTTCCAACAGCCATTATTAGGGCTCTCTGTGCCACTTCCTTATATCACATGCCAACAATTGATTGGGACGTAGATTCCAGTACACTGCAGGTAAAATCACGTATCTTGAGATTCAAGCTATCTTGAGATAGAATAATAAGCTGACATAACCTTTTACATAGAGGGTAAGAATACATATATGTATATATATGGATGTTCACACAATGACATCTAACAATTTTTTTTTCAGCTTGCCTACAGTACGTAATACACTTCCTGGAGAAAGGAATGTCGGGACAACTTGGGTAGCCCTAATCAATTGTATTTTGAATTCCTAAATAGACTGTCTCTGTACTTATTAAGACTGTTCTGACCACAACTAGCCCAGAAACTGAGCTGAGAAATTTATCTACATAGCAGTAGAGACAAATGAAACTAACAACTCTCCATTTGTGCTGACTGTGACTGTGCAGCCTGACAACTCAACAGAACATCATGAAAGGGATTATTTTGTGACACGACCAAAGAGGAATTTTTAAGTATGTCACTTTTCAATGGAATGAAAACACTTTTAGGTTATCTGTGTACAAGTATGACATGATTCTTCCAAAATATATTTAGCTAAGTATGCTTTTCTGTTTCTAATAGGCAGGTGTCTTTCTCAGATACATAACAGTTAAAATTTTTGCTTGTTTATCCTCCCCATTGATTTGGTACTTTAGCACTTGAACTATTTCTCCAACATTATTATATTTAAACATACAATGGAGTTTTTAAAAATGTGAAGGCCACAGGAAAAAAATGATATAGTAGCATAAGGAACTAGACAATAGAATAGCAGTAAGATGTGATGTGACCTATTGTAAATTCATATTATGCTAGGTGCTTTTTTAATTGTCTGTGTTTTGATTAATCCCTATAGTAATAATGTCAACCATAGAAAAATAGGAACATAAAGAAGAGAAGAAAGTTAGAAGGAGCAAAATAGTGTAGTGTTTGAGAGCTCTGGCTCAGAAATCAGAGAGGTAAAAAGCCAATGACTGCTAAAACCATAATCATGAATTTGGACATTTTGAACCTCCCCTCTGCGTGTCAGATTACTCCTTGGTAAAATATGAAAAATATATTTTGTTAGAGGAGTAAATAAGTTACTTCATGGTAAGTGCTACAGATGGCACCTGGCACATGAAGGTGGTAGACACATCTTAGCTTCTTTCTTATTGTAAATAAGCATTGCTACTGTCATTTTCATCACAATCTCCCACCACCCAGCTCTTCAAGACATCTAGGTTTCTTTCTTTCCCATCCTTTATTCTATTCTTATTTGCTTTACATATTTTTATTATATCATATATCTGCACCCCTTTTGGTGAAGCATTTTAAAAGCTAATAATGCTGAATTAAAAAAATAAAACTTTCCAGTTCTTATTAAAATTGTGGTGATTTGAGGGCTTCCCTGGTGGTGCAGTGGTTGAGAGTCAGCCTGTCGATTCAGGGGACGCGGGTTCATGCCCCGGTCCGGGAAGATCCCACATTCCACGGAGCAGCTGGGCCCGTGAGCCATGGCCGCTGAGCCTGCGTGTCCGGAGCCTGTGCTCCGCAACGGGAGAGGTCACAGCAGTGAGAGGCCCACGTACCGAAAAAAAAAAAAATTGTGGTGATTTGATTACAGAGTACCTTGAGGAAAATGTAATACCATACAACTTTGTTGTAGCACAAACAAATTTAACACATTTTATTATGCTATAGGGCTTTGTCCTCTAGCTTTGGCAAATTATATTCTGATACAAAATCATTACATAATAATAAATGCCAGGTAACAGGATTGCCCCACACAAAAGGTATCGTTCTTGTTCTCCAATATCAGCATTATGAAAATATACACTGCATTTTCTGAGTCCATATTTATATTCTTTTAGCAAATCATTTCCAAATTTGTATACTCTGGTCTCAATATTTTTATGACTTTTGTCATCACATACATTAATACACACGTGTGCATTGCTCTGGTACAATTACATAAATTCACAAATATGAAATTTTTAAAAAATGAGCCATTCAAACCCATGCTTATCAAACTTTAGGGGAGATTCTATAGCTATGCAAAGGCTCCAAATTAAAATAAATAAATAAATAATTAAAGATGCCATCTATAGCTGTAACTCCATGGGTCGCATCGCCTATCCTAGCAACAAAGACCTTAGCTAGAGCTAAGATGACAATAAATAGAAATGCAAATTTTAAAAAGGAGAAGGGCAGAAAAGAAAGCATTAGGAGGAGAGACAGGTTGAGATTGAAAGGGGCTGTCGCTTAAATGGGAAGCTGCAGCAGGTCACATCACCCACTCATCTGTGTGTGTGCTTCGTGATCCCCATTCAGTTTGGCAAGATTCTCAAACAAAGTCCAGTGTCCTAAAAATATTTGGAACTATTACAAAGCATAAATTATAAATGTTTCAGGAAAATGGAAAAAGGTGTCTTGGGCCTACTTAAAGCACAAAATGATCTCAACCATTATTCAACAATGATATGAACATCTTTTATTTCATCTCTCCTTAACAGTTCCTTCTGTTTGCTATCATTTCCTGCTCAGCACCATGTCAATAATTACTAAATTAGCAGGACGCCTGTACAATTTCAGCTCAAGTGTTATTACTGACAAGTCAAACAATGGGGCTGATAGAAAAGATGGGACTCCATCTCCTTATTTAGATAGACCGTGTTCAGAAGGAAAGATTGAAGCCTCCTTTTTCTTCAAAAGAGGGAAGGAGGGAATGGTTTACATTTTGTGCAGCTCAAGGACACAGAGTCAGAGGAAATGCCTTTTTAATGTAAACCTCTTTTCGTTTCCAGAAAACAAAAATGAAGGTCACTGGAAAGAATCATGCTTGGTAGAAAAAGTAATTACACTTTTTTTCAAGTCTCAGAGGAATAATGCTTTTATATTTCCTGAGATGACCCAATTTGCACTGCGATATGCTCCCTTAAATGTAAGTGTGCGGAAGTCTTCACCCTGCATTGTTTTTCACCAGTAAAACATGCCCATATCTCACCTCTGATTAATTTCAGTCCAGATCTCCCGAAGTGCAAAAGTGACTGCACCAGAGTTGCCCCTCCTTACAATGATGAGTTAAAAATGAAAGACTCTTTGGCCAGTTGTCCCCTACCCCACTCCCCAAAAGTCAGAGTCAAGTAGCTTCAGCTATAAACCATCTTTTCAAACTGTACAAGTCAGCTCTCCCCACCCGCTTCGAGCAGGGAAGGGAGTAACATGACATATTATTGTTCAGAGGAACCTAGGGTTTTGAGTCCAGCAGCCAGTGGGTGGCTGTGTGTACTGAAAGGAATGTTTCCTTAGTCCCAGTTCATTTTTCTCCAGCCCCACATACATGTGTGTATACACCAAGGACTCTGCTATCTATACCTGGACAGGTAAGACCCAGCACTTCAGGAATATCTTTTCTCTACAATAAGGTGTAGTGCTTCTTAAACTGGATTGAATATTTGTTAAAATGTGTGTGCCTGACAATATCACTACTAACAAAACATTTACACACCTTTAAACTTTCTTTGATTATTTCAATTAAAATGCTTCAAGCACTTTCTGGACATTGATTTGCATTTTGTATAGATATGAGCTCACTAGGCGTAACACAAACCTTATTTTTGAAATGTCAAACTTTCTGGGACCTCTGGCTTGTAGTGAGGTAAACATTTATTTAGGAAACATATATTGCCTGTTCTAGTTAATTCACTGACAAACTCTTGATTTCTGAAGAAGTCATCATTCATGGGGTCATTTTACAGGTTGAAAGGCCCTGACCTTAACTCTTTCAGCATCCAGAAAAAAACAGATGGTCACCTCACTAATGTTAATCAGCTTTCTATCTTTCTTAAATAAAGTTTTAGCTCTGTATTTCTCTTCACTCATTTTATCACACCAGCTGGAAAGAAAGGGATGTGGATAATCTGGGGTGGTTTGTTTTGAGAGCTGACAGGGAATTGGGGTTTCTATCACCTGCAATAACTCAAAGGTGTTAATACAAGCACTAAGGTCATCAGAAATTCAACAAACATGTGCAGTGAGAGGCTCAGAAAAGAGAAACAGCTTCTGTCTCACTAGTATGAACTGGTAACACTTGACCTAAACTATCATAAAATTGGTGCTTAGTGGTTAATGAACATGTTTACCTCCTTAAGAAGACCTGCAACATTTGATTACTTACGCTCAAGAACCCAATTGTGGATTTTGGTAATTTTAATAATGAGTCTCAAGGTATGAAAAAATCTTCACTATTGCTATTTTTCCAATGTTGGGAATTTGTTGGTGATCTCAGCACTCTGGCTACTGATTGAAAGGATACACATAAGGAAAGGGAAAAAGAGGGAAAAAAAAGAAAAGCTAAAGTTATCATTGTAATATTTCTAACATTTGAATTTAATGATTTTACCTTGATTTGTGTACTAGTTGCCCATTCAGTTGAATTCTTTTAAAAAAAATTATTAGAGTATAGTTGATTTACAATGTTGTGTTAGTTTCTGCTGTACAGCAAAGAGTATTAGCTATACATATACATATATCCACTCTTTTTTAGATTCTTTTCCCATGTAGGTCATTACAGACTATTGTGAAGAGTTCCCTGTGCTATACAGTAAGCCCTTATTAGTTATCATAGTAAGTGAAATAAGTCAGACATAGAAAGACAAATATCATATGATATTGCTTATATATGGAATCTAAAAAAAATGGTACAAATGAACTTATTTACAAAACAAATAGAGTCACAGATGTAGAAAACAAACTTATGGTTACTGGGGGTGAAGTGGGGAGGGAGGAGGGATAAATTGGGAGACTAAGATTGACAGATACACAGTTGAGTGTTTTTTTTGCTCCCACAGAACTGACTGAGTTGTCTGTTTTCACCAGTATTGACCCTCTGGAATCATTCAGTGTATTTTCCCTTGTGCAGTATATGTGAAAACAGTTTTTTGAACTATCAGTTATTTGAGTTAGTTGTTTTTCCTACTAGGATCTGATTCTTTATTTGTTCAAATATTAATATATTTTGAAATAAGCTTCTGAATTGTGAGGTGCTGTCTAGGACTTTGGGTAGATTTGTAGATGGTGTCTCCATAGGCATATCAGAGGTAGATGAGTAAATAGGTATTTCATTTGCACTAACAAGGATTTGTGGTATTATGAAAATGTGAGACAGCAGACTCTTCAAAACAATGATTTTCAGGGAGTGTAAATGAAGATGCTGCTGTAGGGACACATAGGGAGACCAGTGGCCTTTCTTAGGATGACTCACCCCTTTGAGTGGGATTCCTCGTTGTCCAGAGTTTCACACACGCACACACCCGCCCCCTTTCCTTTGGTCATAGCTTGCCAAAGGACCTTTTCAAAGAGTAGCTATTAAATAATAATTTAATTGGATATTATTAATTTGAATTTTCCTATCAGGCTGCATGTCTAAAATGAAGTGTGAGCCTGCCTAGTAAAGTGATAACTGTCCCAGGATGATCTCATGCAAAACTCTTTATTTCACACAGCTTGGTCAGATTTCCCAGGTTTGATATCTGGCTCCACCATATCCTCTCTGATGACTTTGATCAAGTTAATTCACAATTTTACCTTCTGTAAAATAAGGATGAAAACCCAGCAATAATGTCCACCTCATGGGGTGATTGTAAGAGTTGAATGATTTCATAAACATAAAGAGCTCAGGACCATGCCGAGTACAGAGTGTATACTTACTAAAAGTTAGCTGTTATTATTATTATCATCATGCAGAGTGATTTGAAGGACTGTCTTGGTTATACAGTGTTCTCAGATTTATGAGCATGCTCTTTCTAAATCAAGATGGAATTGGCCTTTATCATTTGCAGTCTCCATTAAGCAAATGATTTATCTCTATTAGAGTAGCTACAGAAAATGATCCGTTGACATGTACTAACACAACCAATTTATTTACCGTTCCCTCATGCAGCACATATTTACTCAGTGCTCATCACTTGCAAGACAATATATAGAAATGAGGATGCTCAAATATTGAGTCTGTAGTATAGAGAAATGATCTTTTAAAAGATATGATTATACACATTACACATATATGTGTATGTGTGTATATATATATATAATATATACACACATATATGTAATTTTGTTAGAGGAATAAAAGTTTTTGAGAATCTTGAAGCTTTTCATTGAAAAGGAAAAAATGAAACATTGCCTTTTTTTTTTTAATTTATTGAACATGTTTGTCAAGCACCTAGGCAATTCCAGTAATGGTGCAAGTCCTGTAGGATGATAACATGTTCTGGATGACAATTAACAATCCATTATCCTGGGGGACTACAGAATAGACTAATGGTTGCTGTATGCACCCATGAGTGCACAATGCCCATAATCAAAGCACTGTTTTATAACCTTTTTAAACTTAATCTTAAAAAAATGTCTATTGAAGTAGCACAGGCATGCAGTTAAATCATGTCGTTTGGAAAGGCTTAGAAGTCAAGGAGTTTCACATTTCCTTTGGTCATAGCAGTGTCAGAGGACCCTTCCATATAGTAGCTACTATTAAAGAGTAGTTTAAATGCATATTAATACTTTGAGGGTTCCTAGCAGTCCACATGTCTAAAATGAAGCATCCTTAGACTGTTTCCTGACCCTGCTTCTCACAGGCAGCCCTTTTTCACCATTTACCATGTTGTTCTTTAGGGGCCATTGCCACATCTCTAAATTATATTTTTAGTGGTTATTTCTTGACATGTTATATTTAGCCCTTATGTATTGATTCCCTATTATCTTCTCCCATCAATTTTAGAGTAACTCCTGGCTCCCTAATTTGTAACTCCCACCTTTTCCTTGTCATCCCCCTTTAGTGGCCATATTCTATAATCTATTTTCACTTTAACATTGCCAGTGTTGTTGAGCTTTTTAGTCCCTTGTGTATTTCCACAATAAAATCTGCTATGGTTTCTAAAAGTTGGTTTTAAAAGTTAAAAAACAATAAATATTAATTAAGACTTTTTGACAATATGAACTTATTCCTAGTTTGTGGTGATTACAAACTTTTTGTGTTTCTATTTTTTTTTTCTTGGAGATTCCATTTGTCTTTTTCTGACTTTATAGCAACATGTCTTCTTTCAATATGTCAAGCATAATATAACCCTATTTCCCCTCCACCTCCACCCAGAAATCAACCTCTCTCCTGGAGCCATCCATCCTCCTGCATTGACCTGGGTTGGAAGCTCTGAGGATCACATTGGGATCTTCCATCCTTCTCCTGCAGATCTTTTGTATCTTTTTTTTTTTTTTTTTTTTGCCGTACGCGGGCCTCTCACTGTTGTGGCCTCTCCCGTTGCGGAGCACAGGCTCCGGATGCACAGGCTCAGTGGCCATGGCTCACTGGTCCAGCCGCTCCGCAGCCTGTGGGATCTTCCCGGACCGGGGCACGAACCCGTGTTCCCTGCATCGGCAGGCGGACTCTCATCCACTGCGCCACCAGGGAAGCCCTGATCTTTTGTATCTTGATACACAGATCTGGTTCTAACATCATTTACTGTGGTATATATTTCATTAAGTTCCAAAGAATGGTTCAATAGAAGCAAAGTATAAGTATTTTTACCTCTAAAAAACTTCTTCATACTTTTCTCATATTTGATTAATAGTCTGCTTGAGACAATGATTTTCTCCTCAGGACACTGGAGGCATTCATTCATGTTCTTAGCAACCATGCCAGCTTGACTCTACTTCCTTTGTAGGTGACATACTGTCCTGCCATTCTTTGTGACATGTACTTTCTCCCCATAAATTATGTTTTTCTCTCTATCCTTTGTGTTGTGAAATTGTATAATTTCCTAAATGTGGCCTTATTTAATTTATTTTTCTGAGCATTTAGTGGGCCCTTTCTTTTAAGTCTCATGTAGAAGATTTACTTATTCATTAATTATTCAATAATTTATCCATTCAACCAATATTTTTCCTATTATGCAAAGAGCACTATTCTAGGCACTTGAAATGTGTCAGTGAGTGAAAACAAAAACAATCCCTACTTTGAGGAGCTTAAATTCTATTTGGGAGAAAGACAAAAAATAAATAATAAATATAATAAATAATTTTTAACTGTGAGTGGGATGCCTGGGCAGGAAGGGGAAGTTGCTGTCTTTAATAAGTTGGTTGAAATTGGCTTTATTAAGAAGATAATATCAATATTTGAGGTAAGACTTGAAGAAAGTGAGGGAACTAACCAAGAAAATATGTGAAGGAGGAACATTTCACGTAGAGGAAAGAATGTGTGGCTGGTATGCTCAAAAAAAGTAAAGGGTCCGTGGGGACTGCAAGGGTTTGAGACATCAGGAGAGTAGAAGGAAAACAAAAGGTCAGAGAAGTAACAAGGAGAGCAAAGATCATTTAGGATCTTGTAGGCTGTTTATTGTAAGAACTGGGGATTTTTCTTGGAGTGAAACAGGGAGATAATCCAGGGTTTTGGACAGAGGAGTGATATGAACTGACCTGTATTTTTAAAGGCTCATTCTGGTTGCTCACTGATAATAGACTGAAGAGGAGGGTAAAGATACAAACCTGGAGACTTGTTAGGATGTTATTGCAATAATCCAGGGGAGCAATCATAGTGGCTTAGTTCAAGCTGGTAGTTCCAAAAGTGAGAAGTAGTTAAGTTCTGCCTATCTTTGGATATGGGTCCAACAGAATTTGTTCAGGGACTGGATGTGACATCTGAGGGAAAGACCTCAAGGAAGACTTTTGCCTCAGCCACTGAGTGAATGTAGCTTCTATCCACTGATATTAGTTCTGCACGTTAGACATCAGGGTGGAGGTTGCCAGTGGGGTGGAAGTGTGCAAACCTGGGATCCCAAAGGAGATCTGAGCTAAACATGTAACAACATGAGTCATTGTCATATAGGGAGTATTTAAAACCTTGAAATTGAATGAGACAATCAAGGCAATGAGAATGAATAGAGGAGTGTCAAAAAATAATGCAAGTTGTGCCTCAAGTAAGATGAAGTCTGAGAATGGACCACCACGTCTAGCAATGTGGAAGTTGTTGGTGACCTAGGGGAGGGTAGTTCTGCTGGAGAAATGGAAGTGAAAGCCTGGTTAAAGAGGGCTTAAAAGAGAAGGAAAAGATTAATTGAAGACAATGCATATACAGAAATCTTTCAAGGGCTTTCATTTGCCAAGAGAAGCAAAGAAATGAAGCCAATAGCTGGAAAAGGAAGTGAGGATATGTGTGTGTGTGTGTGTGTATGTGTGTGTTTGCGTGCGCGCACGAGCAAGAGTGTGCATAATCTTTCAAATTAAAAAGTAACGGGCTGTATATAATGGGGAAAATCCAATTGAAAACAGGAGTATGAGAGAGTGGAGAATTATTGGAGTGATGTCTTTGAGTAGACAAGGAAGGATGAGACCTAATACACAAGAACAGCAATTGGCTGAGACCAAGGTGGTGTAAAAGCAAAATGTGTGGGGCCAGTGCTGGCAGGTGGTAGACATATAGTGGAAGACTGAAATTCTCTTCTGATTGCTTCAGTCTTCTCAGTGAAACACAAAGCAAGGTAATCAATTGAGAGGAGGGAGGGAGAACAGGTACTGGGGAGAAAAAGGAGAGAAGATGTGAAATCAGCATTTAGAACAGTGCTACAGCAAGTGTGTATGCAGGCCGGACATGTGGTCAGCAGTCTGTGATGAAATAAGTCCAGCCATTGAGAATAACTATTCATGAAGTTTTGTAGTACGTCCACGTTGCCTTAACATCCAAGCCCATGATACATATCAGTAAATGTGGTTTTGTACTTATTTTGTGTAGGAGTGTATTCATTTGATGACACTGTTGCTATGCAAAGCAAACAATGAGGTATTGCTTAGATTAAGTTTACACTGGAAAATAAATCAATGCACTGCTTCCTTCACTGAGAATGTTTTGAAAAAAGTTGAGCTGAATCAAACTGTGACTTAGTGACATAGTGAAAAATGTGAATTACACAATTATTAAATTGGAAGTATTCTCATTATTATGTAATAACATGGAAATTGGTCATGAACAACTTATTGTGTGCTGAGGTATGATGGCTTATGGAGAGAAAAATGTTGTGTTGCAAAAGTTTGAACTCTAGAGTGCATTCTTAGGGTTTCTGCAAGAGAAGTAACCAGTTCGGTCCCAACTTTTTTTTAAAGATGTGCAATGAACAACCAGGCTTGTTTATTTCTTATATATCTTTAGTATTTTAATTTAATCATAACATTCCCCTGCAAATGGAAGGTAAGATCAAAGGGCAGATACAAAGTTCGAAGATCGGAAGAACAGAGTTCTATAGATTGTTTCATCAGGTTTCATAAGTAGCAATGATTTTAAGGAAGCCGTGATGGCCTTCCTATTGCACATCCAAACAGGTTGTAGGTTATAACAGAACAACTGACATGTTGATAAAAAGTTCTAATTTTTTTATTTTTCATCAAAAATAGACTAATACATAGGAAATTCATGGATCTAAAATTTACCTTTTACATCAAAATATAATTTAAATTTGACATTCCAGGATATGACATTCCAGGATAAATTATTGAAACTTTCTACTGACCAAGAGTTAAAAATCACTTTTGAAAATACAGCATGATTTGTTCATTTTGAATAAAAGGAAAAAAATAAATATTTTGAGCTTGTCGAAATTGCTTTAAAATCTCTTCTTTAAAATCTCTTCTTCCATTCCCATCAACATACTGTATGAGTACTGAGTATTGCTAATACTCCTGTGAATACTGTTAAAACAAAAAACTTAAAAAAAAACATTTATATATTCATTATCCTCTGCAGGTAAGGTTGCTATCAACCTGCAACCCCAGGGTTGCAATGCAGATTAGATGAGTTAAGCAAGAAGCAAGTTTATTTTTTCACATTAACAATTTTAGGTATTGACATACTTGTGTAATTGTTCAAAGTATACTTACAGTCATTACACATGGGTGTTTTCAGTTTTCTTTATTATTTTGTTTGTTTCAGACTGCAAAACAACTGAAAGTTATAAGTGTAATAAATATTTTCTATATATTTTGTCCATAATTATACTTTAAATGACCAAAGTGTATGGTGTTTTTCCAAAGTGTACAGTTTTGAAATTTCTTTTTCCCCTATTATTTCATTTGAATTATATTAGTTAAAATTTAATTTTATATCTGCTAAATTTAACAACAAACACTGAGCTTATATTTTGTAGATTTCTTGTTTTTCATTTGTTTTAAATTATGTTTTACAAAAACATTAATCTGGAATAGATTGAGGAATAAAGCTAGTATTTTTTTAATGTATTTATTGGAGTATAATTGTTTTACAACAGTGTGTTACTTTTTGCTTTCTTACAAAACTAGTATTTTACTGTAAATGGTTTGAGCACTGTCTGGCCATGAGAACCATGTAAGTTTTTCAAGCCAAAAATCACACGATTAGAAGTATACAGTGACAGTATAGAAGAGGACAGATTGATAGAAGGGCTGAGTACCTGAAAAATCATGTAACAGAAACTGAATGAGCCAGTAATAAAGGCCAGCTAGTCTACAGCTGTAAATAACAAATATTACCAAGGGAAAATTTTGAATGATATTATGGTGAAGGGAGAGGAGTCTAAGATTTTGGAGACTGAAGAGTTTTCAGTGCAATGGGAAGAAGAATCACAGTTCATCATAAGTTTTTGAAATTTGCCAACTAGATGATGTGTATTTGCAATAAGAGATCAGAGGAGGATTAGACTGATGAAGAGAGAAAAAGACTCAGTCATTCAATATTCATCCAACAAATATTTAAGTACCCTTGGAATACTGGACACTGTTCTAGGCACCAGCGAGGTAGCAGTGAACAAAAAAGTCAAAGCCCTTGCCCTCGTTGAACTTATATTCTAGTTGGGAAAAGATAGATAATAAAAAGTAATTGAATAAATTGCTAAATATATATCAGATGGTAAATGCAAAGTAAAAAATCAAGCATAGTAAGAGAGATGGTGGTGTTGAGGTAGGAAATGATGTGGCTATTAGCATTTTTATAGGGTAGTTAGGAAAGTCCTTACTGATATTTCTCTTCACATGTGGGAAAGATGTGAAAAAAGTGAAGGAAAGGGCCATGAAATGATTTGAGGGAAGAATGCAAAATACCAGAGGCAGAAGGGAGCTTGACATGTTTGAGGAGTAGCAGGGAACCTAGTTTCAAGGCAGTGAGCAAGGGCAGCGAGTGGGGTGGCACTGGTAGGAGATAAGGTCAGAGGAGAGGCAGAACCCAGGCCTGGCTTCCATCTATGGACATTCTGAATCAATAGATGTTTGTAGGGCCCATGGATTTGCATTTCTAATAAGCTCACAGGTGATATCTATGCTGCCAGTCAGAAGACCACACTTTGAGAACCACTGTGTTAGTCTGTACAGTCTAGGCTGTATAAATAAGAAAGAGAGGAATGAGGTCGAATGGACAGTAGAAGGTTTCAGGTTTGATGTATTGTAGGAAACTTTTGGTTATTAGAAGTAATAAGGAAGAATCAGAGGTTTTAGATAGAGATGATGAAGGTGGTATAAATTGTTGCTAATGACAAGGTCTAGGGTATAACTTTATAAGTGGAAGACTCAGATATAGGATGTAAAACATGATTCTTGGAGGTGAGCTGCTCAAGGAACTGAGAGGCCAAGGTATACTGATATCAACATTGTATATAGATATTGACATTACCATGAATTTTGATAGAAGTCGAGTTTAAGAAAGTGACAGTGAACCATGGAAACACTAATTCTATACATATACCCTCTACAATCAAATGATCAAAGGAATGCAATAGTGAAAATAGTCAACATTTGAAAGGGTCAGTGGGATGAGAAAAGTATTCTCAAGGAACAAGAAGATTTTTGGTCAGAGTAGGAATATGTGAAGGAAACATTCATATATGTGTAGATAAAGGTTGTTTTACAAATGATAGGTCATATATTCTAAAAGACTCAGAGGAAGGGTCTGGAATGGGAGAGGTGAATGCTTGAATCAGATTGGATAATGTCCATTTCTGCAGGACTTAGAATATGGGATTGATGAGTGATCTGGGAGTTTTGGTTTGTTAATGAATAACATAGCAGAGGTAGAAAGTATGACAGGATTCCTTCTCATGGGTGTACAAGGTTAATTGTCCCACTAAGGGAGGGAGACATAGGATCTATCCAATGCCATCAAGGTTCTGAAGTGCCTCTAATCCTTCCTTCTCACTTCTAATAACCCACAGCCTCCCATAATATATCAATCTTAACACCTGTCACTGTCTACCACATCTCATTCTGGTATCAGGGACTATTCTAGAGGCAAGGAGTACAGACATAAACCAGATGGATGTGTTCTCTTCTCATAGAACTTACCCATAGTGATAGAGAATGAAACATTAATAAGTAAACAAGTACATATGTTCATAAATAAAATCATTTCAAAGAGTAACATCTGACTGTGAAAATTATACAGGGTAAATTGAAATAGAATTGGAGGACATTTTTTGTAGAGTGGTTAGAAAATATTTCTCTGAGGGGTTGATATTTAATGTGAGACTGAGATACAAGAAGAAAAGGAGGGGTGGGGAGAAGGTGGCGGATCACTCTTAATGGAAATATTCAACACACAGGCTATGGATGGGAACAAGCTTGATATGCTGCACATCAGAGAGTAGGCCAGTGAGCTAGAGGGGAACATGAGAAATGAAGTCAGAGAAGGCAGGGACAAATCAGTATTGAGTTTTTTAGAGTCTGGAGTGTGTTCTGAGTATGATGGGAAGATAGTGGAGGACTGTAAGCAGAAGAGTAACATAAACTTATTTTTATTTTTAAATGAACTTTCTGAGTGCTATGAAGAACTAAGTGTGGGGACAGAAGACAAAATCAGGGTGGGCTTTGTTTTCACATGTATTGAAATTCAAGCAGATTGAGATTTCCAGTGATGTGCAGATGTTTCGAATGTGAGGATCAGTCATGCTAAAACCAGTTTGAAGGGTGATGTACCAACAGCTGAGTCACTTTGTCATTTCACATCTATATCATAAGACTGACTCACCAGCATAGCAATTTCTTCTCTCTAGAATATATTCCTTCTGTAAGTTGGATTTCATATCTATCTGGCCTGTTTCTGATAAGAGCATCTTTCATTTCTGCATTAGGGATAGTGTTTGTGTTGGCAGAAAATAGAGTCATTACTAGTTAAGGCATTTTCTTTTTGTTGCTGACTTTTACATCCATTACATGGAGTTTCAGCAACTTATAATATTCCTAATAGAAAGAAAAATCATGGCCACTTTTTTGGTAAGTCAATAACTTAACCTGTTTGTTGCCTCTAGGTCAAACAATTTAGTTTAATAAGTAAGAGGGGACACACTTTTTCTGCTGGAAATACAAACTTTTAAATTAGTTTCCAGCACTCTATTCAGAACAATGGATGCTAACAGAGAACTGGGGACCAGGCAGTAGGCAATAGAATGAACAAGGGCCAACCTTTAATTCACATGACAGTTTTCATGTTTTAGTTTGGTTCTGATTTAAATGTCAAAGAAGACAAAGAATTACGTTGTAAACAACGACTTCACTTGTTTTAAAGAATGGAAAACTAGGAAGGGCCCCAAGTATTTTTAGGATCAGAAAATTTAGGTGGTCATTCACCTCTTTCATTAACTGAATTTTTTTGAGAAATTTATTTATCCTCTCTGTGTCCTGGCATTACCTTATAGAAAACAGAGAAATAAAATTGTCCTTAAAATGTTACCAAAAATTAAATATATTAATGAGAGTAAATGTGAAAGTGCTTTATTAACAGGATACTCTATAGAAATATAATATAATTGTTATTCAAATATTAGTATTTATGTCCTTAAAAAGAATTCTAATGTTCTTATTTTTGGCTTTGTCTCTAAGAAAACATAAACCCTTTATTCAAGAAAGAATAGCTATCACTAGTACTGAGACCATGAAATATGCCCTCTAAAGAGGATAGTATAGTATAATAAATAGTACCTTTAAGAAATCATCAAAGCAAATAAAAAGTAACCTTTATAAGCCTGATCCTTAGCAAGTTCTTTAATGTTCAAAATGTCTTAAAAAGAACAACTTTTAGTAGAAATCAATCAATGCCATGGCATAACCTATAAGTAAAATTTTTCACAGCTCTTTGGACTCTTCATTAGCAGCAACTTGGTATCTTGGGCAAATGCATTGATAGACTAATGGTACTTTGGGGGAATATACCATGCATTTAAAAAGTGTTTCTTATAAGCTTTAAAAGAACAAGTGAGAAAGAACAATTTCATGTCTTTTACTGTTTGTGGTATGTATCAAGTTCCAGGAACTTGTTCTGATTTTTAAAAAAATCTGTTCAATAACTCTGATCCCAAGTTATGTCTTTTTGACTCATCACAACACACAGTTTATATTATTCATGGGCAAGCTGAGTCAGCTATTCATGACACAATGGCTGTTTTACTTTATATTAGTTAGTTTTAAGACAAACTTCTAACTTAAAATATTAATATTTTAGGAGGAGGATGCCTCTTTCAGAATTAAGGTATATAAAACATATATACTTTGAGTATTGATTCATCAATATAACATACTGATGAATAAATACTTATTTTTTTCAGTGTGAGAACTAAGTTACCTGGTACTGATTTTTTTGGACCATTCTTTGTATACTTCTAAGTTTTATAGATTTTTGTCTCAGGCCTCACATAAGAACTCTAAAGAGGGAAATGCAGATATTTCAAACATTCAATCGGAGGAGATCTCCGATGGGTTTATTTTGGAGTAGGCAAAATGGCAGCTCATTCATATTTGACAAGTCTTCAGTGTCCTGTTTTATAGATTATTATTGAGGGCCTATTATGATTCAGGTCCTGTACTAGGCACTAGAGATTAAAAAAATAAATCTAGGTGAATATGTCATGAATCATCTGAGGGAGTGCTTGGTGGTAGACACACATATATTTACTTTCTAAGAGCTCAAGTAAACGTCTCGGGGTGAATTTCATTCTTGTACTTGGTAATCTGCAGGCTGAATTATAATAATAAAAATAATAAACATTTATTAAGTGTTATCTGTGGGTAACTATCCAATATATTATTTCTAATATCTAGAATAATTCTAAACAAGAAGGTGTTATTATCCAGTTTTATAGTTTTAGTAACTTAGAGAGATTTAGTAACTTGCTCAAGGTTACATGAATAGTAAGTTTGATAGTCAGCATTTACATCCAGATCTTGCTTCAAAGGCTATTTATTTTCTTTGCTTGTTCTTTAAGTATCATATGATCTACCACTATGAAATATCTTTTAGGAGTTAGGTAGTTTTGGTGGATCTTGCATGCTGCAGAAATTAATACAAGGCAATTAATGAAAAAGAAAAATATTCTCCTTCATGTGTTTAACTTAGTTTGCATTTTGTTGCACCCCCAAAATCATCTCATTTTGTTTTCCACATTGTAAGACAGAACTGTCATACTGCTCCTCATGTACTGAAGAAGAAAACAAGGACCAAGAAGATGATACACCTTGCCTAAGAGCATACAACTAGAAATTATCAGACCTAGGGATGATATTTGCCTTTTTTACTCTCTCTATTGCACCTCCAATGCTGGATTATGCTATCTTCTACTTGGTTAATGTGGAAAATACATATTTCAGTATCACTTTCTCTGTATGGTTCTGAGCTACAGTTGGCCAAAAGAAGAACATGCTGAGCTTAGAAGACAGAAGTGAAGTAAAAGGTTATTATAATCAGATACAGTGATAAAGAAACAAGTGCACCTGTTGGTATGGATACCAGCTTTCCTTGCTCCCCTCTACTTCACACCCAGCTCATCTTGACTATTTTCTTTGCTCCCCAACAGCAACCCTAGACCCACCATCAGATGTTTGACTGTAGATCCACAGAAACAGTAGCTACACAGCAGCAACAACTTCCCAATAACCCTTTTGTTAGCTCCCTCTGCATGATTCTAATTGAGTATTCAACATACGTGGCATCCCAGATTTCCCTTTAAGTTCCAATTTTTCACCCATGCCAGCACTCCAGACAAATTGGTTAGTGTCCCTTTAGTCTCTGACTATCCCTTCCAGACATTCTTTTCCCCATTCTGCCCTCATTTGTATAAGGAAGGTCTAGTTCCTATAATCAATCCCTTACTCCTCTAACATTTTCTGTGGCCCTACTTCCCTGAGTAAACTCTGACTAGTACAGTTATTGTTCCTAGAAATGATCCCACAGGAACAGAACCTTAAAGATGAGATTGGTTCTCTGAGCTGACTAGACATAAAAAAAAATTATAGGTGATTTTGATGTTACCTATAAGTGAGACAGGGTGGCTTATGGCATGCAGTGGCTACACATTACATAGGTTATCATCTATGATCATCTGGAGTCAAGTGCCCATAGAAGGCAAGGTTTTGGGCAAGTAGCTAATAACAAGTAACATGTGTTTTGATTAAAATAAAGAGTATAATGGCATTTGGACTTGCTGTTTACAAAGGATAATTTGGATAAAAAACTTCTAAGTTCAAGGCTTTAAATTCCCAACTTGAGATGTGGCTAAGGAACCAAAAAGCTTTTATGACTAACTTACAATAAACCCTTGTCTCCTGTAGCCACAGATTAAGACTCCTGAAAAACAAACCCCAAAGCTAATCCTGAAGGGGACTGAATAACACTGCAAGCTGAATTCACAACTTTTCAGTGTCTCTTATTGGGAAGAAGGGGACCCTTAAAATTAGAAAGTCAACCAGAAAACATTGGACTTGAACCTTAATTTAGATCAAATGTCTAACAGATGTAAAAAAAAATTCCATCCAGCAGCAACAGAATGCACATTCTTTTCAGGTGCACAGGGAATATGTGATAGGTCACTACACAAGTCTTAAAAATTTTATAAGATTTAAATCATACCAAGTATCTCTTCTGACCACAATGTTATAAACTAGAACAATGTATGAGGAGGAAAGCTGGAAAACTCACAAATATATACAAATTAAACAACACTCTCTTGAACAATCAATGGATCAAAGATGATCAAAAGAGAAATAAAAAATAATCCTGAAACAAACAAAAATGGAGATAACTGTATCAAAATTCATGGGATGCTAGAATAAGAGGGAAGTTTAGAGAGATGAATGTCAACATTAAGAAAAAAAGAATATCAAATAATCAACTAAACTTTATACCTCAAGGAACTAAAACACAAAGAACAAACTAAGCCCAATGTGAGGAGAAGGAAGGAATTAACAAATATAAGAGCAGAAATAAATAAAATAGAGATGAGGAAAACAAAAGTTTAACAAAGCTAAAAGCTCATGTTTTGATATATAAAAATTTGGCAAACCTTTAGCTAGACTAGGAAAGAGAGAATACTCAAATAAATAAAATCAGAAATGAAAGTGGAGACATTACAACTGATACCACAGAAATGCAAAGTATCACAAGAGATTACTATGAAGAATTATACACTAATAAATTGGGTAACTTAGATGAAATGTATAAATTCCAAGAAATATGCAACCTACAAAGACTGAATTGGGAAGAAATAGATAATCTGAACAGACCTGTAATGAGTGAGGAGATGGAATCAGTAATCAAAAAACCTCCCAACACAGAAAATCCCAGGAACAGATGATTTCACTGGTGAATTCTACAAAACATTCATGAAGAACTAATGCCAATCCTTCCCAAACTTTTCCAAAAAATGGAAGAGGAGGGAACATACCTAGACTTATTTTAGAAGGCCAGCATGACCCTGATACCAAAGCCAGTTAAGGACACTACAAGAAAAGAAAACTATAGACAAATACCCCTGATGAATATATGTGCAAAAATTCTCAACAAAGTATTAGCAAATTGAATTTGACAACACATTAAAAGGATCATCCATGATCCTTTTAAATGAGGATCATCCATGATCCTTTTACATGAGGATCATCATACATGATCAACCATGATCAAGTGGGATTCAGCCCTGCCATGCAAGGATGACTCAACATCCACAAATCAATACATATGATACATTAAGATAATAGAGTGAAAGATAAATTTTATAAACCATCTCAACTGATGCAGAAAAAGATTTGACAAAATACAATATATTTCCATGATAAAAATCATCAAAAAATTAGGTATAAAAGGACCATACTTCAGCTTAATAAAGGCCATATATGACAAGCTAACATCAATGGTAAAAAGTTGTAAGCTTTTCCTCTAAGATCAGGAATAAGACAAGGGTGCCCACTCATACCACTCCTATTCAACATAGTACTGTAAGTCCTAACCAGAGCAATTAGGAAAGAAAAAGAAATAGAAGTTGTCCAAATTTAAAGTAAGAAGTAAAATTGTCATTATTTGCAGAAAATATGATCTTATATATAGAAACTCCTAAGGACTCCACCAAAACTTTATTAGAGAGCTTCCCTGGTGGCGCAGTGGTTGAGAGTCTGCCTGCCGATGCAGGGGTCATGGGTTTGTGCCCTGGTCTGGGAAGATCCCACATGCCATGGAGCGGCTGTGCCTGTGGGCCATGGTCGCTGAGCCTGCATGTCCAGAGCCTGTGCTCCACAACGGGAGAGGCCACGGCAGTGAGAGGCCGCGTACTGCAAAAAAAAAAAAAAAAAAGCTGTATTAGAACTGATAAACTAATTCAACAAAGTTGTAGGATACAATATCAACACAGAGACATCAGTCACATTTCTATACACTAGTAAAAATTATCTGAAAAAGAAACAATATAATCCTGTTCACAATAACATCAAAAACAAACAAATAAAAATACACATGAGTGAATTTAACCAAGGAGGTTTTGTACACTGAAAATTATGGCCATGAGGAAAGAAATCTAAAAAGACACAAAATAATGGAAAGGTATCCTGGGTTCATGGATTGAAGGAGTTAATATTGGTAAAATGTCTATAAAATCAAAAGTCATTATTCAGTGCACTCTATATCAAAATTCCAATGACATTTTTTCACAGATGCAGAAAAACAATTCTAAAATTTGTGTGGAACTGGAAAAGACCCTGAATAGCCAAAGCAATCCTGAGAAAGAAGATCAAAGCAGGAAGCATCAAACTAACTAATTTCAAACTATACTACACAAATATAGTAATCGAAAGCTGTAGGGAGGAGAGAGCTTCAAGATGGCAAAGGAGTAAGACATGGAGATCACCTTTCTCCCCACAAATCCATCAGAAATACATCTACATGTGGAACAACTCCTACAGAACACCTACTGAATGCTTGCAGAAGACCACAGACTTCCCAAAAGCCAAGAAACTCCCCATGTACTTGGGTAGGGCAAAAGAAAAAAGAAAAAACAGAGACAAAAGAATACTGATGCGACCTGCACATCTGGGAGGGAGCTGTGAAAAAGGAAAAGTTTCCACACACTAGGAAGCCCCTTCACTGTTGGAGACAGAGGGTGGGCGGGTTGGGGGGGGAAGCTTCAGAGCCACAGAGGAGAGCACAACAATAGGGGTGTAGAGGGCAAAGCGGAGAGATTCCCACACAGAGGATCAGTGCTGACTAGCACTCACCAGCCTGAGAGGCTTCTCTGCTCACCTGCTGGGGCAGGTGGGGGCTGGGAGCTGAGGCTAGGGATTCGGAGGTCAGATCCAAGGGAGAGGACTGGGGTTGGCTGCTTGAACACAGCCTAAATGGGGGGTTAATGCACCACAGCTAGCTGGGAGGGAGTCCGGGAAAAACTCTGGACCTGCCTAAGAGGCAAAAGACCATGGTTTCAGGGTGCGTGAGGGGAGGGGATTCAGAGCACCACCTAAACGAGCTCCAGAGATGGTGCGAGCCACAGCTACCAGCACGGACACCAGAGATGCGCATGAAATGCTAAGGCTGCTGCTGCAGCCACCAAGAAGCCTGTGTGCAAGCACAGGTCACTATCCACACCTCTCCTCCTGGGAGACTGTGAAGCCCGCCAGGGCCAGGGTCCCATGATCCAAGGACAACTCTCCCAGGAGAACACACGGTGTGCCTGAGGCTGGTGCAAAGTAATGCTGGCCTCTGTCGCTGCAGGCTCACCCCACATTCTCTACACTTCCTTCCCCTGACCTGAGGGAGCCAGAGCCCCCTAATCAGCTGCTAGTTTAACCCCATCCTGTCTATGTGAAGAATACACGACCTCAGGTGACCTACATGCAGAGGCAGGGCCAAATCTGAAGCTGAACACCAGGAACTGTGAGAACAAAGAGGAGAAAGGGAAATATCTCCCAGCCACCTCAGGAGCAATGGATTAAATCTCCACAATAAATTTGATGCAACCTGCATCTGTGGAATACCTGAATAGGCAATGAATCATCCCAAAATTGAGGTGATGGAGCTTGGGAGCTACTGTAGACTGGGCATAGGCTTTCTACAACTAATCTGTTTCTGGTTTTATGTTTACCTTAGTTTAGTATTTAGAGTTTATTATCACTGGTAGATTTGTTTATTGATTTGGTTGCTCTCTTGCTTTTACATATATATATATATATATTTTTTCTTTTTCTCTTTTTGTGAGTATGTATGTGTATGCTTCTTTGTGTGATGTTGTCTGTATAGGTTTACTTTTACAATTTGTCCTAGGGTTCTGTCAGTTTGTTTTATTTTTTTACTATAGCTTTTAGTGCTTGTTATCATTGGTGGATTTGTTTATTGGTTTGGTTGCTCTCTTCTTTCTTTATTACTTTTAAATTTGATTTTTAATATATTTTTAAATTTGAATAACTTCCTTTTCTTTTCTTTCCTTTTCTTTCTTTCTTTCTTTCTTTCTTTCTTTCTTTCTTTCTTTCTTTCTTTCTTTCTTTCTTTCTTTCTTTCTTCTTTCTTTCTTTCTTTTCTTCTCCCTTTTCTACTGAGATGTGTGGCTGACAGGGTCTTGGTGCCTTGGCCACGTGTCAGGTCTATGCTGCTGAGGTGGGAGAGCCCAGTTCAGGACATTTGTCCACAAGAGACCTCCCAGCATCATGTAATATCAAATGGTGAAAGATCTCCCAGAGATCTCCATCTCAACGCTAAGACCCAGCTCCTCTCAATGACCAGAAAGACACCTTAGGCCAAAAACCTAGCAAGACAGGAACACAGCCCCACACATTAGCAGAAGGTTGCCTAAAATCATAATAATGTCATAGGCACCCCAAAACAAACCACTGGAGGCAGTGCTGCCCAACAGAAAGAAAAGACTCAGCCTCATGCACCAGAACACAGGCACAAGTCCCCTCCACCAGGAAGCCTACACAACCCACTGAACCAACCTTAGCCACTGGAGGCAGACACCAAAAACAATGGGAACTATGAACCCCAGCCTGTGAAAAGGAGACCCCAAACACAGTAAGTTAAGCAAAGTGAGAAGACAGAGAAACACACAACAGATGAAGGAGCAAGGTAAAAACCCACCAGACAAAACAAATGAAGAGCAAATAGGCAGTCTACCTGAAAAAGAATTCAGAGTAATGATAGTAAAGAGGTAAAATCTTGGAAATAGAATGGAGAAAATACAAGAAACTTTTAACAAGGACCTAGAAGGACTAAAGAGCAAACAATGATGAGCAACACAATAAATGAAATTAAAAATTCTCTGGAAGGAATCAATAGCAGAATAATTGAGGCAGAAGAACGGATACATGACCTGGAAGATAAAATAGTGGAAATTACTACTGCAGAGCAGAATAAAGAAAAAAGAATGAAAAGAATTGAGGACAGTCTCAGAGACCTCTGGGACATTAAATGCACCAATATTCAAATTATAGGGGTCCCAGAAGAAGAGAGAAAGAAAGGGTCTGAGAAAATATTTGAAGAGATTATAGTTGAAAACTTCCCTAATGTGGGAAAGGAAATAGTCAACCAAATCCAGGAAGCACAGAGAGTCCCATACATGACAAATCATGACAAGGAGAAAGATGACAAGACAGATAGTAATCAAACTATCAAAAATTACATCCAAAGAAAAAATATTAAAAGCAGCAAGGGAAAAACAACAAATAACAGACATGGGAATACCCATTAGTTTAACAGCTGATCTTTCAACAGAAACACTGCCAGTGGGTGGCAGTACCTAATTAAAATGATGAAAGGGAGAAAACTATAACCAAGATTACACTACCTAGCAAGGATCTCATTCAGATTCGCTGGAGAATTTAAAATCTTTACAGACAAGCAAAAGCTAAGATAATTCAGCACCACCAAACCAGCTTTACAACAAATGCTAAAGTAACTTCTCTAGGCAGAGACCACAAGAGAGGAAAAAGACTTACAAAAACAACCCCAAAACAATTAAGAAAATGATAATATGAACATACATATCAAAAATTACCTTAAATGTAAATGGATTAAATGCTCCCACCAAAAGACATAGACTGGCTGAATGGATACAAAAACAAGACCCGTATATATGCTGTCTACAAGAGACCCACTTCAGACCTAGGGACACATACAGACTGAAAGAAGGGGATGAAAAAAGATATTTCATGCAAACGGAAATCAAAAGAAATCTGGAGCAGCAATTCTTATATCAGACAAAGTAGTCTTTAAAATAAATACTATTACAAGAGACATAGAAGCCACTATATAATGATCAAGGGATCAATCCAAGAAGATATAACAATTGTAAATAGTTATGCACCCAACATAGGAGCACCTCAATACATAAGGCAAATGCTAACAGCCATAAAAGGGGAAATCGACAGTAAAACAATCATAGTAGGGGACATTAACACCCCACTTTCACCAATTGACAGATCATTCAAAATGAAAATAAATAAGGAAACACAAGCTTTAAGTGACACATTAAACAAGATGGACTTAATTGATATTTATAGGGCATTACATCCAAAAACAACAGAATACACATTCTTCTCAAGTGCTCATGGAACATTCTGCAGGAGAGATTATATCGTGGGTCGCAAATCAAGCCTTGGTAAATATAAGAAAATTGAAATCATATCAAGTATCTTTTCTGACCTCAATGTTATCAGACTAGATATCAATTACAGGAAAAATACTGTTAAAAATATAAATATGGAGGTTAAACCATACACTATCATATAACCAAGAGATCACTGAATAAATCAAAGAGGAAAGCAAAAAATACTTGGAAACAAATGACAATGAAAACACGATGACCCAAAACTTTTGGGATGCAGCAAAAGCAGGTCTAAGAGGGAAGTTTATAGCAATAAAATCCTACCTCAAGAAAAAGGAAACATATCAAATAAACAACCTAAACTTACAACTAAAACAATTAGAGAAAGAAGAACAAAAAAACCCCAAAGTTAGCAGAAGGAAAGAAATCATAAAGATCAGATCAGAAATAAATGAAAAAGAAATGAAGGAAAGATCAATAAAACTAAAAGCTGCTCCTTGAGAAGATAAACAAAATTGATAATCCATTAGCCAGACTTCTCAAGTAAAAAAGGGAGAAGATTCAAATCAATAGAATTAGAAATGAAAACGGAGAAGTAACAATTGACACTGCAGAAATACAAAGGATCATGAGAGAGTACAACAAGCAACTCTATGTCAATAAAATGGACAACCTGGAAGAAATGGACACATTTTAGAAAAGCACAACCTTCTGAGATGGAATCAGGAAGAAATAGAAAATATAAACACACCAATCAGGATCACTGAAATTGAGATTGATTAAAAATCTTCCAGCAAACAAAAACCCAGGACCAGATGGCTTCACAGGCAAATTCTATCAAACATTTAGAGAAGAGCTAACACGTATCCTTCTCAAATTTTTCCAAAATATAGCAGAGGGAGGAACACTACCAATCTCATTCTATGAGGCCACCATCACCCTGATACCAAAACCACAAACAGATGTCACAAAGAAAGAAAACTACAGGCCAATATCACTGATGAACATAGATGCAAAAATCCTCAACAAAATACTGGCAAACAGAATCCAACAACACATAAAAAAGATCATACACCATGAACAAGTGGGGTTTATCCCAGGAATGCAAGGATTCTTCAAAAAACGCAAATCAATCAATGTGATAAACCGTATTAACAAAGGGAAGGAGAAAAAACATGATCATCTCAATAGATGCAGGAAAATCTTTTGACAAAATTCACACTAATTTATGATAAAAGGCCTCCAGAAGGTAGGCATAGAAAGAACCTAACTAAACATAATAAAGGCCAAACATGACAAACCCACAGCCAACATCATGCTCAATGGTGAAAAATTCATACCATGTCCTCTAAGATCAGGAACAAGATAAGATTTCCCACTCTCACCACTATTATTCAACATAGTTTTGGAAGTTTTAGCCAGAGCATCAGAGAAGAAAAAGAAACAAAAGGAATCCAAATCGGAAAAGAAGAAGTAAAACAGTATGAAGTACTGTTTTATGTATTTATGTATTATGAAGTATGTATTATGAAGTAATACATAATTACTGTATGAAGATGACATAATACTATACATAGAGAATCCTAAAGACGCTACCAGAAAACTACTAGAGCTAATCATGAATTTGGTAAAGTAGCAGGATACAAAATTAATATACAGAAACCTCTGGCATTCCTATACACTAAAGATGAAAAATCTGAAAGAGAAATTAAGGAAACACTCCTATTTACCACTGCAACAAAAAGAATACGATACCTAAGAATAAACCTACCTCAGGCGACAAAAGACCTGTATGTAGAAAACTGTAAGACACTGATGAAGAAATTAAGGATGATCCAAACAGGTGGAGAGATATACCATATTCTTGGATTGGAAGAATCAACATTGTGAAAATGACTCTACTACCCATAGCAATTTACAAATTCAATGCAATCCCTATCAAACTACCACTGGCATTTTTCACAGAACTAGCATCAAAAATTTCACAATTTGTATGGAAACACAAAAGACCCTGAATAGCCAAAGCAATGTTGAGAAAGAAAAATGGAGCTGGAGGAATCAGGCTCCCAGACTTCAGACTATACTACAAAGCTACAGTAATCAAGACAATGTGGTACTGGCACAAAAACAGAAATATAGATCAATGGAACAGGATAGGAAGCCCACAGATAAACCCACACAGACCTTATTTTTGATACAAGAAGCAAGAATATACAATGGAGAAAAGACAACCTCTTCAATAAGTTGTGCTGAGGAAACTGGACTGCTGCATGTAAAATAATGAAATTAGAACACTCCCTAACACCACACACAAAAATAAACTCAAAATGGATTAAAGACTTAAACATAAGGCAAGCACTATAAAACTGTTAGAGGAAAACATAGGCAGAACACTCCATGATATAAATCACAGCAAGATCCTTTTGGATCCACCTCCTCCAGAAATGGAAATAAAAACAAAAATAACCAAATGAGACCTAATGAAACTTAAAACCTTTTGTACAGCCTAGGAAACCATAAACAAGATGAAAAGACAACTCTCAGAATGGGAGAAAATATTTGCAAATAAAACAACTGACAAAGGATTAATCTCCAAAATTTACAAGCAGCTCATGCAGCTCAGTATCAAAAAACAAACAAACAAACAAACAACTCAATCCCAAAATGGCAGAAGACCTTAATAGACATTTTTCCAAAGAATATATACAGATTACCCACAAACACATGAAAGGATGCTCAACATCATTAATCATTAGAGAAATGCAAATCAAAACTACAATGAGGGGCTCCCCTGGTGGCACAGTGGTTGGGAGTCTTCCTGCCAATGCAGGGGACATGGGTTCGCGTCCTGGTCTGGAAAGATCCCACATGCCACAGAGCAACTGGGCCTGTGAGCTACAATTACTGAGCCTGCGCGTCTGGAGCCTGTGTTCTGCAACAAGAGAGGCCACAAAAGTTAGAGGTCTGTGCACCACGATGAAGAGTAGCCCCTGCTTGCCACAACTAGAGAAAGCCCTCACACAGAAACAAAGACCCAACAAAGCCATAAATAAATAAATTAATTTAAAAAAGTCTTGACTTAATTGACCCAACAACAGCATAATATACATTCTTTAAAAAAAAGCAAACAAACAACAACAACAAAAAACAAATAAAAACTACAATGAAGCATCACCTCACACAAGTCAGAATGGCCATCATCAAAAAACCTACAAACAATAAATGCTGGAGAGGTTGTGGAGGAAAGAGTACCCTCTTGCACTGTTAGTGGGAATGTAAATTGATGCAGCCACTACAGAGAACAGTATGGAGATTCCTTAAAATACTAATAACAGAACTACCAGAAGGATGTGCTCTCATTCCCTCCTGCAAGAACACTGGAATCACAGCTAACTGCTGAACAATTATCGACAGGAAGACACTGGAACACACCAAAAAAGCTATCTCAAATCCAATAACAAAGGAGAAACCACAATGAGACGGGAGGAGTGGCACAATCACAATAAAATCAAATTCCTTAAGTGGTGGGTAGGTGACTCACAAACTGAAGAATACTTATACCACAGAAGTCCACCCACTGGAGTGAAGGTTCTGAGCCACACATCAGGCTTCCACCCTGGTGGTCCAGCAACAGGAGGACAAATTCCTAGAGAATCAGACTTTGAAAGCTAATGGGATTTGATTGCAGAGCTTTGACAGGACTGGGGGAAACAGAGACTCCACTCTTGGAGGGCACACACAAAGTAGTGTGTGCATCAGGACCCAGGGGAATGAGCAGTGACCCCATAGGAGACTGAACAAGACCTATCTTCTAGTGTTGGACGGTCTCCTGCAAAGTTGGGGGGCTTACTGTGTCTCACTGTGAGGACAAGGACACTGGCAGCAGAATTTCTGGGAAGTTCTCCATGGCATGGGCCCTCCCAAAGTCTGCCATTAGCCTCACCAAAGAGCCCAAGTATGCTCCAGTGTTAGGTCACCTCAGGCCAAACAACCAACAGGGAGGGAAACAAGCCCCACCCAACAGCAGTCAAGTGGATTAAAGTTTTACTGAGCTCTGCCCACCAGAACAACAGCCAGCTCTACCCACCATCAGTCCCTCCCATCAGGAAACTTGCACAAGCCACTTAGATAGCCTCATCCACCAGAGGGCAGACAGCAGAAGAAAGAAGAACTACAATCCTGCAGCCTGTGGAATGAAAACCACATTCACATTAAATGAAAAAGCAGAGTACTATGTATCAGATGAAGGAACAGGATAAAACCCAAGAAAAAGAACTAAATGAAGTAGAGATAGGCAACCTTCCAGAAAAAGAATTTAGAATGATGATAGTGAAGATGATCCAGGACCTCGGAAAAAGAATGGAGGCAAAGATTGAGAAGATGCCAGAAATGTTTAACACAGACATAGAAGAATTAAAGAACAAACAAACAGAGATGCACAATACAATAACTGAAATGAAAAACACACTAGAAGGAATAGGTAGCAGAATAACTGAGGCAGAAGAACGGATAAGTGACCTGGAAGACAGAATGGTGGAATTCACTGTTGTGGAACAGAATAAAGAAAAAAGAATGAAAAGAAATGAAGACAGCCTAAGAGACCTATGGGAAAACATTAAACACTACAACATTCGCATTATAGGGGTCCAAGAAGGAGAAGAGAGAGAAAGGACTCAAGAAAATATTTGAAGCAATTATAGTTGAAAATTTCCCTAACATGGGAAAGGAAATAACCACCCAAGTCCAGGAAGCACAGAGGGTCCCATACAGGACAAAACCAAGGAGAAACATGCCAAGGCACATAGTAATCAAATTGGCAAAAATTAAAGATAAAGAATAATTATTGAAGGCAGCAATGGAAAAATGACAAATAACATACAAGGGAACTCCCATAAGATTAAAGCTGATTTCTCAGCAGAAGCTCTACAGGGCAGAAGGGAGTGGCATGATATACTTAAAGTGATGAAAGGGAAGAACCTACAACCAAGAGTACAATACCTGGGAAGGATATCATTCAGATTCGATGGAGAAATCAAAAGCTTTAGAGACAAGCAAAAGCTAAGAGAATTCAGCACCACCAAACCAGCTCTACAACAAATGCTAAAGGAACTTCTCTAAGTGGGAAAAACAAGAGAAGAAAAGGACCTACAAAACAAACCCAAAACAATTAAGAAAATGGTAATAAGAACATACATATCTATAATTACCTTAAATTTGAATGGATTAAATGCTCCAACCAAAAGACAAAGGCATGCAGAATGGATAAATAAAACAAGACTCATATATATGCTGTCTACAAGAGACCCACATCAGACCTAGGGTCACATACAGACTGAAAGGGAGGGGATGGAAAAAGATATTCCATGCAAATGGAAATCAAAAGAAAGCTGGAGTGGCAATACTCATATCAGATAAAATAGACTTGAAAATAAAGAATGTTACAAGAGACAAGGAAGGACACTACATAATGATCAAGGGATCAATCCAAGAAGAAGATATGACAATTATAAATATATATGCACCTAACATAGGAACACCCCAATACATAAAGCAACTGCTAATAGCTCTAAAAGAGGAAATCAACAGTAACACAATAATAGTGGGGGACTTCAACACCTCACTTACACCAATGGACATATCACCCAAACAGAAAATTAATAAGGAAACACAAGCTTTAATTGACACAACAGACCAGAGAGATATAATTGATATTTATAGGACATTCCATCAAAAAACAGCAGATTACACTTTTTTCTCAAGTGCACACGGAACATTCTCCAGGACAGGTCACATCTTGGGTTATACATAAAGCCTCAGTAAATTTAAGAAAACTGAAATCATATAGAGCATCTTTTCTGACAACAACACTATGAGATTAGAAATCAATTAGAGGGAAGAAAACATAGAAAACACAAACACATGGAGACTAAACAATATGTTACTAAATAACCAAGAGATCACTGAGGAAATCAAAGAGAAAATCAAAAAATACCTAGAGACAAATGACAATGAAAACACGAGGTTCCAAAACCTATGGGATGCAGCAAAAGCTGTTCTAAGAAGGAAGTTTATAGCTATACAAGTCTACCTCAAGAAACAAGAAAAATCTCAAATAAACAATCTAACGTTACACCTAAAGGAACTAGAAAAAGAAGAGCAAACAAAACCCAAAGTTAGCAGAAGGAAAGCAATCATAATGATCAGGGCAGAAATAAACGAATAGAATCAAAGAAAACAATAGCAAAGATCAATAAAACTAAAAACTGGTTCTTTGGGAAGATAAAATTGATAAACCATTAGCCAGACTCATCAAGAAAAAGAGGCAGAGGACTCAAATCAATAAAATAAAAATGAAAAAGGTGAAGTTACAACAGGCAACACAGAAAGACAAAGCATCCTAAGAGACTACTACAAGCAACTCTATGCCAATAAAATGGACCACCTGGAAGTAATGGACAAATTCTTAGAAAGGTACAACCTTCCAAGACTGAACCAGGAAAAAATAGAAAATATGAACAGACAAATCACAAGTAATGAACTTGAAACTGTGATTAAAAATCTTCCAACAAATAAACGTCCAGGACCAGATGTCTTCACATGTGAATTCTGTCAAACATTTAAGAAGAGCTAACACCCATCCTTCTCAAACGCTTCTAAAAAATTGCAGACACAGGAACACTCCCAAACTCATTCTATGAGGCCACCATCACCCTGATACCAAAACCAGACAAAGATACTACAGAGAAAGAAAACTACTGACCAATATCACTGATAAATATAGATGCAAAAATCCTCAACAAAATATGAGCTAACAGGATCTAACAGTATATTTAAAGGGTCATACAACATGATCAAGTGGGACTTATCCCAGGAATGCAGGTATTCTTCAATATACACAAATCAATCAATGTGATACACCATATTAACAAATAATAGAATAAAAACCATACAATCATCTCAAAAGATGCAGGAAAATCTTTTGACAAAATTCAACACCAATTTATGATAAAAATTCTCCAGAAAGTAGGCATAGAGAGAACCTACCTCAACATAATAAAGACCATATACCACAAACCCACAGCAAACATCATTCTCAATGGTGAAAAATTGAAAGCATTTCCTCTAAGATCAGGAACAAGACAAGGATGTCTACTCTCACCAGTATTATTCAACATAGTTTTGGAAGTCCTAGCTATGGCAGTCAGAGAAGAAAAAGAAATAAAAGGAATAGAAATTGGAAAAGAAGTAAAGCTCTTACTCTTTGCTGATGACATGAGACTATACATAGAGAATCCTAAAGATGCCACCAGAAAACTACTAGAGCTAATCAATGAATTTGGTAAAGTTGCATTATACAAAATTAATGCACAGAAATCTCTTGCATTCCTATATACTAATGATGAAAAATCTGAAGGTGAAATTAAGGAAACACTCCCAGTTACCACTGCAACAAAAAGAATAAAATACTTAGGAATAAACCTGCCTAGGATGAGAAAAGACCTGTATGCAGAAAACTAAAAGACACTGATGAAATAAATTAAAAAGTATACCAACAGATGGAGAGATATACTATGTTCTTGAATTGGAAGAATAAATATTGTGAAAATGACTATACTATCCAAAGCAATCTACAGATTCCATGCAATCCCTATCACATTACCAATGACATTTTTTACAGAACTAGAACAAAAAAATCTTAAAATTTTTATGGAGACACAAAAGACCCTAATTAGCCAAAGCAGTCTTGAGGGACAAAAGCATAGATGGAGGAATCAGGTTCCCTGACCTCAGACTATACTACAAAGCTACAGTCATCAAGACAATATGGTACTGGCACAAAGACAGAAATGTAGATCAATGGAACAAGATAGAAAGCCCAGAGATAAACCCACACACCTATGGTCAACTAGCCTATACAAAGGAAGCAAGAATATACAATGGAGAAAAGACAGACTCCTCAATAAATGGTGCTGGGACAACTGGACAGCTACATGTAAAAGAGTGAAAGTAGAACACTCCCTAACACCATACAGAAAAATAAACTCAAAATGGATTAGACATAAATGTAACACCGTACACTTTGAAACTCCTAGAGGAAAGCATAGGAAGAACACTCTTTGACATAAATCACAGCAAGATGTTCTTTGTCCACCTCCTAGATTAATGGAAATAAAAACAAAAATAAACAAATGGGACCTAATGAAACTTAAAATCTTTTGCACAGCAAAGGAAACCATAAACAAGATGAAAAGACAAACTCAGAGTCAGAGAAAATATTTGCAAATGAAGCAACAGACAAAGGATTAATCTCCAAAATATGTAAACAACTCATGCAACTCAATATTAAAAAAAATAACTACCCAATCCAAAAATGGGCAGAAGATCTAAATAAACATTTCTCCAAAGAAGACATACAGATGGCCAAGAAGCACATGAAAAGCTGCTCAACATCACTAATTATTAGAGAAATGCAAATCAAAACTACAATGAGGTATCACTTCACACCAGTTGGAATGGGCATCATCAGAAAATCTACAAACAACAAATGCTGGAGAGGGTGTGGAGCAAAGGGTACCCTCTTGCACTGTTGGTGGGAATGTAAATTGATACAGCCACTATGGAGAACAGTATGGAGGTCCCTTAAAAAACTAAAAGTAGAGCTACTGTACAACCCAGCAATCTCACTAATGGGCATATACTAGGAGTAAACCATAATTCCAAAAGACACATGCACCCTAATGTTCATTTCAGCACTATTTACAATAGCCAGGTCATGGAAGCAACCTAAATGCCCATCAGCAGATGACTGGATAAAGAAGATGTGGTACATATATACAATGGAATATTACTCAGCCATAAAAAGGAACAAAATTGTGTCATTTTTAGAGACATGGATAGATCTAGAGACTGTCATAAAGAGTGATGTAAATCAGAAAGAGAAAAATAAATATCATATATTATCGCATATATGTGGATCCTAGAAAAATGGTACAGATGAACTGGTTTGCAGGGCAGAAATTGAGACACAGATGTAGAGAACAAACTTATGGACACCAAGAGGGGAAAGAGGTGGGGAGAGGGGGTGGGGGTGTGATTAATTGGGAGATTGAGATTGACATCACATCAGTACACACTGATGTGTATAAAATGGATGACTAATAAGAACTTGCTGTATAAAAAAATAAAATAAAATCCAAAAAAAAAAAAAACATTTCTAAAAAGAAAAATAAAGGAACTACCATACGACCCAGCAATCTGACTCCTGGGGATATACCTTGAGGAAACCATAATTCAAAAAGAGTCAAGTGCCACAATGTTCATTGAAGCTCTATTTACAATAGCCAGGACATGGAAGCAGCCTAAGTGTCCATCAATAGATGAATGGATAATGAAAATGTGGCACATATATACAATGGAATATTAGCTATAAAAAGAAATGAAACTGTTACTTGTAGTGAGGTGGATGGACCTAGAGTCTGTCATACAGAGTAAAGTAAGTCAGAAAGAGAAAAACAAATACCGTATGCTAACATATATATATATATATATATATTTATATATATATATATATATATATATATATATGGAATCTTAAAAAAAAAAAAAAAGGTTCTTAAGAACCTAAGGGCAGGGCAGGAATAAAAACCTAAGGGCAGGGCAGGAATAAAAACACAGATTTAGAGAATGGACTTGAGGACACAGGGAGGAGGAAGGGTAAGATGGGACAAAGTGAAAGAGTGGCATGCACACATATACAGTACCAAATGTAAATTAGATAGCTAGTGGGAAGCAGCTGCATAGTACAGTGAGATCATCTCGTAGCTTTGTGGCCACCTAGAGAGGTGGGATAGCGTGTTTGGAGGGAGATGCAAGAGCGAGGAGATATGGGGATATTTGTGTACATATAGCTGATTCGCTTTGTTATATAGCAGAAACTTACACAACATTGTAAAGCAATTATACTCCAATAAAGATGTTAAAAAAAAAAGCTGTATGGTATTGGCATAAAAATGGACATATATACCAATGGAACAGAACTGAGAGCCTAGAAATAAACCTCTGCATGTACAGTTAACTAATATTTGTCAAGAAAGACAAGAATATTAAATGGGGAAAGGATAATCTCTTCAATAAGTGGGTTAATGGAAACTGGATAATCACATGCAGAACAGTTAAACTGGACCTGTGTTTTACACCACTGACAAATGGTAACTCGAAATGGATTAAAGACTTACACATAAAAAAATGGAAACTGTAAAACTCCTAGAAGAGAACTTAAGGAAAATATTCCTTGATATGGGTCTTGGAAATGATTTTTTGGATATAACACCAAAAGCACAAGCCATAGAAACAAAAATAAATACACGGGACAAAAAAAAAAAACTGAAAAGCTTCTGCATAGTAAAAGAATCAATGAAATGAAACCTATGAAATGGGAGAAAATACATGCAAATCATATATCTGATAAAGAGCTAATATTAAAAATAAATAACTCATACAGAGTCATTTATTTATTTTAAATAACTTCAACAGAAAAAAAAATCTTATTTAAAGTGGGAAAAGGAACTGAATAGAAATTTTTCCAAAGAAGACATATCAATGGCCAACAGGTACATGAAATGGTGCTTGGCATCATCAGTCATCAGAGAAGTGCACATCAAAACTGCAATGAGGGCTTCCCTGGTGGTGCAGTGGTTGATAGCCTGCCTGCCAATGCAGGGGACACGGGTTCGTGCCCCAATCCAGGAAGATCCCACATGCCGCGGAGCAGCTGGGCCCATGAGCCATGGCCGCTGAGCCTGCGCGTCTGAGCCTGTGCTCCACAACGAGAGAGGCCACAACAGTGAGAGGCGCGCGTACCACAAAAAAACGAATAAAACAAAACTGCAATGAGATATCACCACACACCTTTAAAATGGGTATCATCAAAAAAAAAAAAAAAAAACACACACACACACAAAATACGAGGTGACAAGTGTTGGTAAGGATACAGAGAAAAGAAAATCCTTGTGTACTGTTGGTAGTAATTTAAGTTACCAGAGCCACTATAGAAAACAATATGGAGGTTTCTAAAAAAATTAAAAATAGAATTATTTTATGATTTGCAATCTCATTTCTGTGTATATATCCAAAGGTAATGAAAATAGGATCTCAATGAGTTATATGCACTCTCATGTCCAATTTCAGCATTATTCACAATAGCCAAGATATGGAAGCAACTTAAGTATCCATTAACAGATGATGAAAGAAGATGTGATACACACACACACACACAGGAATATTATTCAATCATGAGAAAAAAAGAAATATTGACATTTGCAACAGCATGGATGAATCTTGAAGGCATTATGCTAAGTGAAATAAGTCAGACATAAGAAAGGCAAATACTATAGGATATCACTTATATGTGGATTCTAGAAAGGCTGAACTCATAGAAACAGAATGTAGAATGTTGGTTACTGGGACTGGTAGTTGGAGGAAGTGGAGAGATATTAGTCAAAGGGTACACACTCCAGCTTAAGATGAGTAAGTTCTGGTGATCTAATATACACCATGGTGTTGCATATGTGAAAGTTGCTATGAAAGTAGATCTTAAATATTTTTACCACAAAAAGAAATGGCAACTATTTGATGTGATGGGAGTGTTAGCTAACTCTATGGTGGTAATCATGTTGCAATATATGTGTATCAAATCAACATATTATATGTCAATTATATCTCAATAAAGCTGGAGAAAAGAGACACAATAAAAAAATAAACATTTAATAAACAAACAAATAAATAAATTGATGGTCTATTTTAGGCATGTTATTCAGCTTTCTTCCCCTGTGTTTGCCCAATGGTCTCATGGCTATTACAGAGGTATTTGTGATTTTTCATAGGTTCATCTACATGGGCTTCCACTCACCAAGAACAATATAATTGTAGTTACTGTAGAGTTTCTAACTTGCCCACAGAGAGCACTTGTTATTCCTCTGCTTTCTGACTGAAACTGTGCCTTTTTCTTTTGCACAGAATATTCTTCCACTGTTAATGATTGGAAAATATTAATTTGCACTTTTAACCCTCCTAAGGTTTGGACAATTAATTTATCTTAAACAATCATAAGTATTTTGAACTTATTAAACTTAAGTAATTTTTAGTGGAAAGAGTGATAGGAAATAATCTTTATCCAAGACTTTATATAACTACAGTAAACAGTTTTCCTGCATAGTAATACAAATAGTAGTATCAAATATTTAGAAGTATTCCTTCAAAACCCCATGTTTTGGCCAATATTCTATAGAGAACAGAAAGTAAGCAAGACTAGCTGATTTAAAGCTCTTTAGTGTCTAGAGACTGTCTTGCAAACCCTCAGGTATAATATTTATTCCCCTTGCCTATCATGATTTACTCTATAATTTATAACCTTACATAAACTGCCAGTTTTAAATCAAAGAGCATTTCTGAGATGGTAACACAATCCTATAGAGGGGTACTAAATCTCTCCCTTAAGCATACTTGAACTTTCCAATAGTCCTTGGGGAAGACTCATAAGATGCTGCACCATGGTATGTCAGCTACTTATGAGAAAATATTATGATTTTTGCTAATTGGACCATTAAAAAATAGGTTTCGATAAAATTTGAACTATTCCTTGAATAGGCTGAAGTGTGATAACAAGAATTGAACACTTTCGTATACCATTTCTGCAGAGCTAAACATAGCAACTCATTCAGCCAGACAACAAACATGTGTTGAGTGGTCAGATATGACTGACTTGTCTGGTCAAGCCAAACTGATATGAACTATGTAAACACAAAGTAACTAGAAAACTGACAAATTTTTTATATATATATATATACGAAATTTCTGGACAAATTCAGTGACATTGAAGAGTAGAAAGGAAATTATTAGAATTATGTTTCTGAGATGAAGCCAACTGAATTGGATGGCCGATAGGTGTGGAATATCAAGAAGAAAGAATTGAGGATGACATTATTGCCTGTGTCATTCTCCTTGAACCAATACAACCTTTGGGATGCTTTCATGGCACACTTTCTTTCTAGTTAGATCAACCTGTCTGGTCAGAATTTAAGCTACTATAATTTGTGGAAGAAGAAGAAAAAGAGTCAGACATCTACAAGCCTCCCCTTATTCTTTTCAACATCAATTTCCTTTTGAAACTTAGGAAACCCATGCTCAGGTTTGAAAAGCAAAGGTGCTGACAAGTATATCTAAATTGAAAATAATTGGATGCTTGTAGGTCAAAGCAGTGAGGCACAGAAAGTCAAGTATCTGAACATCAATGGAAAGGCAAGTGGGTCAGAAGATAACCCGTATCTTCTATATCTCTCTATGTCTGTCTTCTAAAGGCTCACTTTGGAATTCATAGTGTTCTCTGGTAACCCAATGAAGTTAAAGTCTCTTATTATAGTATGTTAATAGTGCTGGACAATTCAGCTAAGACCCTTGGAATGGGAAGGAGTCATCTGTAAAGGCTCAGAGAATGAAAATAAACCTGAAACAAACCTTGACAAATCCCCACACTATAAAGTATTTGAAAATATTCCTAAACCACAAAGACCATAAGGAACTTTTCTAAGCTAATAAGGTGAACAGAATGATTGGACAAGTACAAAGCAGTCACTTTGATGTGGTAATTAGATAACAAAATTTTGTATGTAGCTCTCACAGAAGAGGAAAAAAAACTGTTAAATTTCACTCAAAGTTTATTCTCTAAAAGATATTGAAATAAGAGACTCATTCACTTCTTGACACACTTCAATTATTTTAAAATTAACATTGTATATATTTTGCCTGTAGTGCAATATTCTGACTTAAGAAGTCCCTCAAGGGATGAATATATTTGATAATACAGTCTTCACGTTCATTTCAACCTTTTGATGACACTAAAGTCTGGTATGAAACATTACAGACCCTGGGCACTGAAAAATGATTCTACCACTTCACCTTAGTAATAAAACGAACTTCCAAAGAGTTCTGGGAGGCACTGCTGTACCATCTGGAGGAAACAAAGCATGGTTTGGAGTCAGTGAACTTGGTAGAAAAACCAAGCTGCGTCATATCCTAGTTATATAAATTCAGAAAGGATATTTAACCTTTCTGAGTATCAATCTCTTCCTTCCTGAAATGGGGATCACAATAGCTATTATGTCATTTGCTGTGGTTATTAATTCCAATAACCTATTTAAAGCAATAATAAATGCACAATATACATTCATGTATTTTTCTCTCCTGCCACCCTTCTTTCTCTTTTTCCATCATAAACAATTTAATATTAGACTCAACTGCAAGTGACAGAAAACCCAAAATAACAGTATCTTAAACTAGACAGTTTATTTTCCCCTTCTAAAAATGTAGGCAAATCCAGGGTTACCACAGTGGTTCTGTGATCACCAAAGCATGACTCAACAGAGCTCTCCACCTATATCTATCATGATAATATCACAGGGAAAAGGGTGGAGATGGCTGCATGACTTAAATTCAAGAATACCTGTTAGGGTCTTTACTTTAATCTCACTGGACAGGACTTTTATTAACAAGCTTCTGTGAGGGTTAATCTTATGTCAACTTGATCTGGTCATGGGGTGTCTAGATACTTTGTTAAACATTATTTCTGTGTATGTTTTGAGGGTGCTTCTTTTTTTTTAACATCTTTATTGGAGTATAATTGCTTTACAATGGTGTGTTAGTTTCTGCTTTGTAACAAAGTGAATCAGTTATACATATACATATGTTCCCATATCTCTTCCCTCTTGCGTCTCCCTCCCTCCCACCCTCCCTATCCCACCCCTCTAGGTGGTCACAAACCACCGAGCTGATCTCCCTGTGCTATGTGGCTGCTTTCCACTAGCTATCTATTTTACGTTTGGTAGTGTATATATGTCCATGCCACTCTCTCACTTTGTCACATCTTATTCTTCCCCCTCCCCATATCCTCAAGTCCATTCTCTAGTAGGTCTGTGTCTTTATTCCCATCTTACCCCTAGGTTCTTCATGACCTTTTTTTTTTCTTAGATTCCATATATATGTGTTAGCATATGGTATTTGTCTTTCTCTTTCTGACTTACTTCACTCTGTATGACAGACTCTAGGTCCATCCACCTCACTACAAATAACTCAGTTTTGTTCCTTTTAATGGCTGAGTAATATTCCATTGTATATATGTGCCACATCTTCTTTATCCACTCATCTGTCAATGGACACTTAGTTGCTTCCATGTCCTGGCTATTGTAAATAGAGCTGCAATGAACATTGTGGTACATGATTCTTTTTGAATTATGTTTTTCGCAGGGTATATGCCCAGTAGTGGGATTGCTGGGTCATATGGTAGTCCTATTTTTAGTTTTTTAAGGGACCTCCATACTGTTCCTCATAGTGGCTGTATCAATTTACATTCCCACCAACAGTGCTTCTGAATGAGATTAGCATTTGACCCAGTAGACCGAATAGGCAGATTGTGCTCCCAGTGTGGGTGAGCCTCATCCCATCCATTAAGGGCCTGAATAGAACAAAAAGACAGAGGAAGGGAGGATTTGCTCTCTCTGTCTTCTTCTGCCCTTGGGCTGGGACTAATGCCATTGGCTTACCAGTTCTCAGAACTTACGACTCAGGCTATAACCCTTCCGCTGGCTTTCATGGGTCTCCAGCTTGCAAGCATCTGAGCAAGAGACTTCTTAGCTTCCATAATTGTGTGAGCCAAAACCTTATAAAAATCTATCTATAATTATATCTCCAATCCATATCTATATCTTTCTATCTATCTAACCTGGGAAATGTAGTTTTTAGGTATTTGGTCATATGCTCAACTAGAAATAGAGCTTTTTTAACAGATTTTTAAAATTATTATAAAAAAATGGAGAACAGATAAGATGGAAAACTCTAAGCATATATATTTCTCTCCCACCTTCCATATTCACCACCTGAATGGAGTCAAACATTTCAATGGAATTATAACAAATGGTCATTTCAAAGAAAAACATAGTTTATCTCTATAAAACCAAATTATTCCTTCATGCAATATACTAAATGGAGTGAAAGATTGAAAGAATCAGTTGATTTGGAATTGTACAGAATAAGTTCAAATGGAATTGTATACTTTATTAATAATCTAAGGAGTTGATGACTTTCTTTGTGTCTACATTGACCCTGTCAGCTGAGAAAATAGTGGAGACATCATTATAAATTCATATCTAGAGATAACTTTATAATAATAATAAAAGACTTTATTTTTAGGAGAATGAGTTGAGATTTTAATAAATAAAACATCACCTTTTCACATATTTCCTCCAAATGAAAAATAAAAGTGAAAGAAAAAGAAAAAGTAAGATGTGTCTTTGCAGAAAAAATCCAAATAACAGATGAAAACCACCAGTTAAATCAAATTTCTGCTTTCATATGGAAGAGAATTGGCTGGATAACTAATTTAACTGTATATAAATGGTCCTGTGAGGAAGTAAAAATAAATTTGGCAGGAATATATTTTACTCAGGGGTTTGGGTATGCGAGTCAGAGGAACAATATTGGTTTGAAATGAAATTACACTTACCTAAGTGTACGGATGTAACAGGTTTGCATTTAGCTGGAAACTTCGATATTTCATATTCTTTGGCATTACAATACCTGGCCTTTGACTCTCTGGCTTGGGCTTTACCAGGCTTGGAGTTAGCAGGAGTGGGTTCTAGGCTGGATCTTCCCCCAAGGAGCTTGGCTGTGGAGACTTCCCTGTGAAATGATGAAAGACTAGACAATTTCAAGACAGCTCTTTCTAGCTCTAGGATTTTTTGTCCCTGTGACTTCATGACTTGCATTTCCTCACAATTTACCCACTGTTTGGTGTGGGATAGAAGACTTTTGTCCAAGGTGACAGGGAGTGCTGTGGCATCTCTGCTTGGCACAATCCTTCTAACATTTGAAAATCTTTTCCTGTCGCATGTGCAGTGTTACTTTGAATTTGCACAATTTCCCACTGCTGCCGTTTAAACAATAACAGAAGGTTCAAGTTATTTGCAAACTGTAAGAAAAATGACTGCAGACATCCCTGTCATTTCCAGTGGCTGTAGATATACCCTTAGGCTAAAGCCACAGCAGAGTTTTAAATACTGCAAGATAAATCCAAGCTGACCCACTTCCTCACTTCTGACACTTCCAACAATTAAGGTCCCATCAGCCTCACTCTAGTTGCTGTTCTGTTAGAAATACCATGTGACCTGTGGAGGGACACCTAAGAATTTCCACTCTCTAAGGAGAAAAATATATTAAAGCATAAACTTTAAATTTTGATTATTAATCTTCATTCCTAAATATCTGAAGGGACTCTCCCTTCCAACCATCCCAGAGTATAATTAGGATATTTTAAAAACACTTACAACAATTGTAAGTAGTTTGATTGTCTCTTTCTTTTTAAAATCTGACTTCCCTACCAGAATTTCATCTTTCTAAGGGCAGGGACCAAGCCTATCTCATTTGACCTTCTTTTCCATGATGCCTAAAACATAAATCATCTGGCCCATATGGGTGCTCAATAAATATATGATGAATTAATCAATCAATCAATCCAAATTCAGAAGGAAGGCCTTATGTAAAGGTAAGAGAAATCTCACAGTTGGGGTTAATAATCTATTTGATCAGTGTTACTGCATCATTCTGACATAGCCATGACCTTCTACCAAGTTGTGCAAATTTCTGCTCATGATTAAGTTCTCTTGTTTAATTTGGTTTCAAAGCACATCATTTCTCTCTCTGTGGTATTATACTTTTTACCGTGCTATAGATTTTCTAAATGCATGCAAATGTAACCAAGATGGCTCATTTTGTTATCTATTTCCCAACTGCTAGCTCCCTAATCATTAACTAATTGTCTCTGTGCTCTATTAACAACTTGGCCACTTTCTTGCTAATTTTTGCTGACACAATGGAGGCCCCCAAGAACTGGGCTAACCTTTGGCTATTCACCCAAGAGCCACAGGTGGAAAAACAATCAATCAGCCTGGCCTTTGTGTTCAGGAAAACCTCATCAGTGTTCCAAATGATTTGTCTAATGAGGCATCATTAATTGACAATGGGCAGGAGGAGGAAGAACTTCCTTTACTTTGATTACAATTTTTCTAGAATGGACCGGAGCTTAGAAAAAGCATGTGTGAGAGTGGAATGGACTAAAGATTATATTTTGGGCTAAGGTAAGAAACTGGGGCAGCTTCCTCAAATTTCTGGTCTTACATGAAGTTTATAGAGGATGGAAATGTGCATTTTAAGGAACACACTATAAGTCAACCACCATAAGTATTTCATTTTTATAATTTGTGTGGTGGCAGCACAGGATTAGGGATGTGGATGATTGTATATTTCCTTAAAAAATAGCTGGAGCACGATAGGGCTATAGCTTTGAAGTTACTAGCAAGGCCTCGTATTGGACTTGGATATGATATAGACATTTGGACTAAGCAGCCATTTGTACTTTCACTTGTATATCAGCCAGCAGTAATATTTATTCATGCAACCAATATGTATTGAGTACCTGTTACATGCCAGAGGCTGTTCTGGTACACATGAGTATTTGGGCTGCTGATGTATACATCAGTCAACAATAGAGATGAAAGAATGTCTACCCACCAGGAGCTTACCTTCTAATGATGGGAAACAAATAATGAACCGTAAATGAGTTAAATATATAATGTTACAAGGTTATAAGTATCCTTTATTGAAAAACAGAATAAAAATCATAGATAGTATGGTTAGGGGAATGAGGAGTGCAGAATGGAGGGAGGTGGGTGGCATTATTAAATACGATAGTTAAGGTAGTTAGGAAGCTTGAAGAAGTTAACAAATCTGTAAAACAAGCACGGTGGGCAGAGGGAACAGGCAGATGGAGATTTTATCCACGAGTGGACTTGGCATGTCGGAGGATACAGGGGGAGTCAGTGCAGCTGGGGTTGGGAGGGGCAATGGGGAACTTAGGGAAAGAGATTGGCTGGGGGTGGGTGGCCAGGGGTGAAGGCGTGGGGCAGATCAGAGTCTTTTGGACCAACAGAAATTTGACGTTTTGTGGAAGAGAAATTACAAATCATGATATAGAATTTTAACTGAGTTAATAAAATGATCTAAGATGTGCAAGAATAACTCTGATTGGGAATAGAGAATGTACAAATCAATGCACTGTTTTAATTATTTAAAAACCAGTGAATTAGATGTGTATTTGCATATTTACTAAGTTTTGCTAACTTGGAATTCTTGGTATTCCTCTAATTGCTTGTTTTCTGGGAGGTTGGTGTGGAAAGGCTTTGGGTGGTTTTAATAGGAACTCATTGCCTTTCTCAAGTGAACCTGTCAAGGGAACCATAAGAAAGAGGAACCCAAATGGATAAACTACACTATTTAAAGGAGCTGAATTGTGGGGATCTAGTGTGAAAATGTCATGGATCAGGAAGGCATGGAAATAATGAGCGCCCATTTGGGCTGAGATGACCCTGTCACTGGTTGTTAAAAACAAATAAATAAGTTGGCAGCTAATATCCAAACAAAAAATAAACTTGGTATTCAATCTAGGTTAACAAGAGCTAAACTCACCATCCTTAACTGCCCAGACAACCAAGGAACTGAAGTATGGCCATAGTGGAATCACAGTCCTTGGGACTCTACAAAGCTATTTCTCATTTTGCATACCCTTGGAAAATATAAAAGAGAGTAAGGAAGAATATTAAAAATACCATTATTTTTGCTACCTCTCCCCACCCCAAATTTTTACTAACAAATTTTCAGGTCTTTTTCAGAATTTTCATTTTTTTAAAAAAAATATTTGTGCTCTCTCTCATTCTGAACTCAGGATACAAGTGCCTTGAATGTAATACTTGTTCAATGATCATTGGTTCAGTGCATATCATGTAGTAGTTTACATCTTACTGTCCCATCATGCTCTCAACAGGTCACTAAAGGCTTTTTATAATGATAACTTTAAGTATGCTTACACTGTTCCACTATATGGCAGGCGAAATAGAAGAACACAGGCTCTGGAATAAGTTGAGTCTGGTTTGAATCCTTGACCAGCCACTATTTACTGGGTATTTTGGGAAAGTCACATAATTTCTCTGAGTTCCATTTCCTCATCTGTAAAATGGGTAAAATATTTTTATCTATTTCACAGCATTTTTAGGAGGTTTGAGATCATGTAGGCCAAAAATCTGGCACGTTTGCAAACACCTAAAAATCACTTAATAAATAAATTATAGTTATTGTTACTACATTAACCTCCAGTAATATTTATTTCCTACTGTTTGTTTTTCCATTTTTTCACTATTAAAATAATTCCACACGCATATCTTTGTCATAAAGTTTGTTCTAATTTATAAAAATTTTTATAATAATTAATCCTTAGAAATGGAATTAGTGGATAAGAGAATATGTGCATTTTAGAAATTTTAATAGATCAGCCAAATTGCTTTTTTAAAAAAAGTTGTATTTGCCTAACTGTACTCCATCTATGTTGAATATTATTATTTTTTAAATTTTTTGGCTGCACCACGCAGCATGTGGGATCTTAGTTCCCTGACCAGGGATCAAACCCACACCCCTTTCATTGGAAGTGCAAAGTCTTAACCACTGGACCACCAGGGAAGTCCCAATGTTGAATACTCTTGCATCTAAATGTTTGCTAATGTGTTAGGTAAAACAAGCAAACAACAAATAAGCTGTTTTCTTATAGTGGCTTTAGTATATATTTATTTCCTTCATTAATGGTACAAAGCAATTTTTGTTTTTATTAGCCACTTCTGTGAATTACCTTTTCATGTTCTTGGCCCTTCATTTTATGGTATGATGTGGAGGAGAGGGCTATCATTGTTTTTTATCCTATTAATTTGTATGAGCTTTCCACATGTAAATGGAATTTGGAATTATTTTTTAAAAGAATATTTTTTTAAACATCTGATTGAATTTGATTTAACATACAAAACAATCCTAGTTATTTATTTATTTATTTATTTTTTGAGATACCTCAGGGGCCCTGTAAATCATACCAAAGTTAACTGGAAATCAAAAGAACTTTAAAATTTGATATTTGGGAAGTTTGTCAAAAAGTTTTAAAACACTTGGTCAAATAAGATCATAAGTCATTTTAAGACAATACTTACTTCTTAACTAAAGTTAAAAGAGATCTCAGAAGCAAATACAGATCACTTAAAGGCAGAAGAAATTTATACAACCTGTTATCGAAAGCAGCATTTCAAGAAAACTTTGGAGGGAGAACCAAATCCAGTCTTGTCCTAGCCCATTCCCAACAAAATCCATTTACCTAACTAGATTTAATCCAATCTTAGAAAATCCTGATCATGTACAAATCCATTTTTGGTATATTTTTTTTAATCCTCACACCGTCTTTTACTGAAAACATACATTTTACTTTCCTTAAAAGTTTTTTTTTTCACATCAAGTTACTTTTTTTGTTGACAAATTTGCAATAGATATAATAAGGTCTGATTTGACCTCTAGTAAACCTAGGTACAACAGAAGTATTATATTTAACACTGATGACTCTAAAGAAACGTCTATATTAATCAAACCAACAAGGTTAAGCCACCATCAATAAAAGATATTAATTTAATGTTGAGTATTTCCTAGGTCACGTGAACCCGAAAATCATTCTGGCCAGTTTTACATTCCTTAGTATTTATATAAAAGCTTAATTTTTTTAAAGTCAATTAAGTAGAGCTCTTTCACAAATTAATTTTGGTAATACCATACATCTACAACATACACTGATTCATTTGAACACACAAAAAAACACAGGAACCTCACAGTTTTCATTTCAAAAATTCAGCCCTGAGTCCAGTACAACAGTGTAAAACCTATCAGTTACAAGGGGCTGGATTCAAGTTAGGATTCAGGCAGAGGGAACAAATCAATGTCTAGATGACTAAACCCTTTTTACTAATGTTTACAGAAAAGACACTTAGGATTTCTGTTTATCCTTGACAAGTCAAGTTTTACATTACTTTACCCCCTTTTTTAAAATTTGCATTTTAAAAAGATGGTGGAGATAAGTTCCTCCTAGGATGATTTTGTTTCCTTGAGGCCAGAAAAACATTTCTTTTTCTTCTTCTTTTTTTTTTTTTTTTTGAGGTACACGGGCCTCTCACTGTTGTGGCCTCTCCCGTTGTGGAGCACAGGTTCTGGACTCGCAGGCTCAGCGGCCATGGCTCACGGGCCCAGCTGCTCTGCGGCATGTGGGATCTTCCCGGACCGGGGCACGAACCCGTGTCCCCTGCATCGGCAGGCGGACTGTCAACCACTGCGCCACCAGGGAAGCCCTTCTTCTTTTTTTTTTTCCTCAAAGAATTGGGTGGCCACCTCAATGATACCAAAGGACTGGTATACCCATTTCTATGTTGTAAGGTTTTACTCTCCCTCATTTAGCTTAAGTAAGAAGGTTTCCCCCCAAATTTCTACCCGGCTCTGAATATCAGCTATGGTTACTTTAGTTAGATCAGTGGCCTCCCATTTTGGTAATCTGTTTACAAACACTTTTGAGGATCTTCCCTAGGTTTAAGAAATTTTCACCTTAGATTTAGACACTCTATAATCCTTTTAAATTTAATAATTACCAGCTGGATATCTTTGACCAAGCCCAGAACCTTGATATTTTATACTCCAGTATCTAGTAAGGCTTTTATTTCAGCTCCAGATTCAATCTGTTCCTTTCCACTTTCTGTTGGAATCATTTGGTGATGAGGGTGGTTCTCTTGCCCCTCAAGAAACAGAGTGGTCCCTAGCTTAGTTAATAAATCTCTTCCCATTAAAGGGATGGGACAATCAGGCACAAAGAGAAAGGAATGTAAAAACAGCTGGTCATTGATGTTGCAAAAAAGGGGTTACGTTTCAAAACACGACATCTATATTTAAGGCATTTTATGGCAGATGATTTTACTTTCTACTATTGTTAAATGAAGGTGAATTACTTTTGCTTCCCTCTTTGGCGACTTGGCTTGTTAAGGAGTTTTGCTTTTTTGTTTTTTGGGGTTTTTTTTTTTTTTTTTTTTGCGGTACGCGGGCGTCTCACTGTTGTGGCCTCTCCCGCTGTGGAGCACAGGCTCCGGACGCACAGGCTCCGGACGCACAGGCTCAGCGGCCATGGCTCACGGGCCCAGCTGCTCTGCGGCATGCGGGATCTTCCCGTACCGGGACACGAACTCATGTCCCCTGCATCGGCAGGCGGACTCTCCACCATTGCGCCACCAGGGAAGCCCTGTTAAGGAGTTTTAAAGTTTAGCTCTCAACATTGTCTTTAAATTATATTTATATCTTTCATTGATGCAATTAATATAGATATAAAGTTATACAGCAGGTCTAAGTGTCACAAGAGTGGTACCAATACAGCAGATCAGATATTATAACATACCAACTTTGTGACAAAAAACAATTACTGGGGAGTAGGACACACATGGTTTGGCTATGTGAGGCTCATGCTCTAGGGATCTCCCCTTAATAATCCTGCCATGACTTTGGAAACTATTATTTTTTTTCTGTTTTATTGCATATTCTGCACTATTCATCTGATTTAAAGAATTTTTGTGATATGAAACTGCAACCAAATTTACATGAAATAATTAAAAATTTTACGATGCTATGGGATTTAGTATTACATTTGAGCAAAATGACCAAAAGTCAAGATTCACTGTATAGATTTACTTCTATTCCTGCCCCAGTCCCTTCTCTTCCCAAGTGAATCTGCACTTGTGCTATCACCTTATGATTCTCAAGCTTTGGTTAACTCTCAGTTGTAGGGATGAATAAACAATTTGTGACTGCCCCCCAGTAAGGTAAAATCCCCTGAGTTGTCATAATTTCCAGCCCCCACTTTAAAGAGAGAAATGATCTGATGGTCGTTCCTTGAGGTGTCATGGTGGCCTGGGCGGAGGCTCCCTGACCTACTTGACTCATCAGTGGCACCAGATATGTGAGAAGCGAGCTAATCTCAGATGCAGCTCCACAACAATTCACTTAGATCCAGGTAATGTGCAAGAGATAATTTTATTCTGAATTTATTTTAATCATTATTTTTACCTTGGCTAAGTTATTCAGTATTTCTACTTAGAAAACACAGAGAATAGGAGTAACACTGAAGTGGTTTTGTGAAGAGTAAATAAGAAAATGTATGCAAAGTACCACAAAGAGTGACCAGAGTATGTAATAATTTGTTCAACATCATTGTCATAATTTTATGATCATTAATGTTATAGTAACTATAATTTTGTGTTAAATGTGATTTCTTTTCTCACCATCCTGCTTTCCTAGCTATCCAAAGATTTGGATTCACTTAATCCAAACACTCAATCAATAAGGGAAGACTAGTTAATCCATGAAATTGTTCTTTTCCTAACCTATGTCGTCTTTTTGGTAGCCCCAGCACAGACGTATTGAAATTTAGCATTATTAAGTGCCTGAACTTGAAAGATAATTTAGTTTATACCTGAGAAAGAGTGTGTGTGAATAGCTACTATAAATGTTGTGGTTATAAACATTAAGTAACTGGAATTCAGGTCCATTATCTGGATATTGTCCAGTCAAGAGTAGGTATACTTAATTCAATAGAGAGAAAAAAAAACAAGAATGGGTCTACCAAATAATGCAATATTCTGATATTCAAGGTTAACAAAAACTACCAAAGAGAATGACAGAAAAATTGTTGACATACTATTATTGCTGATTGTTTTACATGGAAATTGAATCTATGTCTTTGCAACATCTTTCAGCACAGAATCCTCATTGGAATTTGGCATGTTGACAAAGGGTTATATTAGTTTTTATTATTAATTTACTGTTAAGAATGCAAGTAAGTTTCTGATCCTTATATGCCAACCCTATGTAGATGATATTTTCTTTTCCTTTATTGTTATTTCTCATTTTGCCCAAAAAATTAATTTTTAACTCTCCTCAGACAATTTATTTTCTAACAGTCAGATAACCTTCAGTCACGGTCATGATGATTTAGTTTCAAAATGTTTACAATGCAGTATCTTGACCAAAACATTGAAAAGGGACTTTCTCTGTAGTCCCCTTTGTCGCTATGCTGAGATGACATCTATTTGGTTCTATCCCTGGGTTACCATGGAAATAATTTATTATTGTTGTCAAAGATGGACGGTCCACATACATTTTAAATAAGGGTAATGTAGAAACTTTTCATATAAAAAGGCTAGTTCTGTCATTGTCTCTGAGAACCTAGCTCTATGAAGCTGTTCATGACATTGCAGTTCAATTACGGGTACCATTAGCATGAAATTTTGTAAATATTTTCAAGAATGTTTTAAAATATAATTCATCTTTTTGAACCCCCCTGCTTTTCTATTGCTTTTCTAACTGACTTAATATGTCAAAAACTAGGAAAAGATTGCACATATTTTTGTCTTATGTTCATTATACACTATGGATCAGACCATAACTAAACACACACTCACATATGCATTTAAATTAGGTAATCAGTTGATTTCTCTTTTGAATAATATCTGCTTAGTAAAATATTACTAGGCAGAATACAACAAGTTATGGACCAACAAATGCTTATTTGTTGTATGGTCCCCCCAACAGTATATATATATATATATATATATATATATATATATATATATATATATATATATATATATCCATCTGTGATCATAAATTTTTTAGGTGGGTTTGGTAACTTTAATTTCCTTTTTGTGTGACCTTATTGGGGTCTCTTAAACTGACTCATGCTTATACTTAAAGGGGTCATTGAAATTGCTTCTCAGATATGCAGAATGCCAATAAATTGGCATGTGTGGCAAAACTTAATGCACATGGCAAGGAAGAATTTCCTGGCTATGCAGCTTTCCTGATTAAATGGTGGAGACCAAATATTGCACAGGCCCTTACCAAGAGGATTTTATGCTCACTAATAAAGTTGTCCTCTTTTGCAGTAAAAAGCAGGCAAAAGAATTTGCTACTGATGATCTTCTAAGCCCTCCCCATAATTAATATAAACTGAATTTTAAAGCATCACTTCCTTAGAAAGCTGGTAACACAGTAGGGTGACCGATTCGACCCTGTTTGCCAGGACTGTGCTGTTTCTAAAACTGAGAATTTCATATCCTAAGAACCCCTCAATTCTCGTAAACTAAGGTGGTTGGCCACCCTGTAGCATAGTTGAAAATTTTATTATTTACCTTTATGTCAATCTATCTATTATCTAATCTTTCCTGTGTAGTATGATTGCCTTAATACTTGTGTTTATTATTATTTTTTTAATGATGGCATGTGACACCACAGTTCACACTGTGATTCAATCAGGACTGCTTGTTTGGAAAGAGACTTTGAATTTAGTTTTCCTCCTTTCAGAGTTCTGGGCAGGCAGTGGGGGTGACCAGCATAGAGAAGCAGCATGCTGTGCAGGGTACATGTGACCTGAAGTTGGCCTGCCATTCTTCTGCCCCTGGAACCCTGTAGGTGGAGCCCTGTGCTAGTTCCTAGGGTTTCTCCACACAGACTGACTTCCCTTGGGTTGATGATGATTGATTATGGTGCTTTCTTCATTACTTTAAACCTAATCAGTGCTTGGAGTAATTTGAGTAATGATTGCTCATTATTGGCAATTGTGAAGTTTAAGTTTTCTATATTTTTCTCCACAAGGCAGCCAGCAGGAAATACTAGGAAGCATCCTGGTTCACACACATTTTTAAGGAGAGAGTGGGAATAAATGATTCACAAAGCTCAGTGATAGGAAGCCATAGAGGTTTTGCAGAAATTATATTACATATTTTCTTGGCAGGAAACAGTGACAGTTCCCACTAGATCAAATGTGACAATCAAAGAGACAGTTCTTACTGGATTTGAAAGCCATTCAGCCTTTTACTGAAACTCCCAAGTTCAATAAATCATGCTATTTCATATAATATTGTTATACCACTCTGTCTTATAAATGAAGATCTATGATTCTCCAACCAACCTGCTATTGTTAAAAAAAGATAATTAATGATGCTAGCTTATAAACTAATGCTGATTTACATTACAACTTATTAGAAGGTCCATTTTTAAGGTGCTTTCTCCACTCTCCTCAGGTAAATCAAGTTTAAAAGTAAGTTTGCTTGTACTGGTTGATTGATTTACAGCCTTAACATTGGTTACACAAGAGGGAGACATTTTAGACTGCTCAGCAAATAAATAATTAGCAAAGTCATTACATACCTGAGGATATTATATGTAGTGGGTTTATTAAATCATGTTCCAATAATGCTTGAAGAGCCACAAATTAACAAAAGAAACAAAACTTTCAGAGACTACATTCATGATCTAGAATGGCAGATGACGTTGCCTGTTTGTTTTGAAAGTGTATGTGGATGATGAAGCTAATCTTGTGGCATTATAAAGGCTTTTATAGTTTTAGACCACCATAACCAAAGTTATTATCCATTAGAAATGTTTTCAATTTGATTCTTACATTTAAAGAATTTCTGGGTTTACGTTCAGAATCTAAGAAAAGTTTCAAAAATCCTTTAAAGATATAAAGCACATATAAATATATCTATATATATACATATTTTTATTTAGCAAGAACAGTTAACATGAGATTTCCCCTCTTAACAATTTTTAAGTGTACATTACTGCTGACTATAGTACCATGTTGTACAGCAGACCTCTAGAGCTTATTCATCTTGCTTAACTGAAGCTTTATGCCTGTTGGATAGGATATTCATAAAGATGTCAGTTCCTCATAAGTTAAGTTGGAAATTTAATGCTATTTCAATTAAAAATATCACATTGTTTTCCAATGACAGATGTGTTGTAAATTTTATTTAAAGACTAAACAAACAACAAAAAAATGGAAAGCAGGAAGCTTTCCCAGGTTTCAAAGCATATTATACACACTTTATATTCACACTTTATATTAAAGTAATATGGAATTGTTATACTAATAGGCAACCAAAGTAAGAGAATAGACAATTCAGACAGAAAGTTAATTGTATATGGAAATTTATTGCACAATAAACTGTGGCATCAAAATTAAATAGGAAAGAAATGAATTTTATCTAAAAGATGTCTTGGGATGTCTGGATAGCCTTTAGGATTAGATCTATTCCTCAGAACTTATGACAGGATAAATTCTACATGAATAATGCACTTGAGGAAAACATGGTTGAATGACTTTATAACATGGATGATGGGGAAATTTTCATAGCTATGACTTTAAATCTAGAACCGATGAAGAAAAAGATTAGTATATACATTCATATTATATGCATAATATATAAAAATATATATTATATAGTAATATATTATTATATGATACCATTGTTATTATATATTATTGTATATTATTATATAATACTATTAAATAATATATTTTATTATGATTATATTATGTATAATATATAATATAAATTCAGTTTGGTCAAAATATAATAGTAAAATTTTTAGCATTTGTCATTTTCCAAGTTATTGGCTTCTCTTACTAAACCCAAATGTATGCAGTCCATGGATTACAAATCAAAGAACTACATTCTGTCAATGGTTGGAGACTATTATTTTGGATTTAAAAAAAATTTTGTTAAAAATATGGATTTTAAAAATTATTCATAATTCAATGTTTAAAATAGAAACATATGTAATGGGCTTTAAGGGTATTTTTATTACTTGTTTATACTTTTATGAAAATAATGTAGGCAAATATAGATCAAAATAATTCACAGAGCAGTTACATATTAAACTTTGAGAATAAACTTACAATTAAAGTTTCAGTGTATTTTATATTGAAACTATACTTGTTATCAAATGTCCAACAATAAATGAATGGCTCCACAAATTCTTTAATGAATTTATTTTCACCTTTTAAAAATAATTTTAAAAACTTATTGTCCCTCAGTGGATGAATGGATAAAGAAGTTGTGAGATATATAAATATATATGTATATGTATATATATATATATATATATAACTCAGTCATATAAAAGAGAAAATCCTACCAGTTGCAACAACATGGATGGACACTGAAGGCATTATGCTGAGTGAAATGTCAACCAGAGAAAGATAAATACTGTACGATCTCATTTATATGTGGAATCTCCAAAAACAAAAACAAAACCACCAAACTTATAGAAAAAGAGGTCAGATTTGTGGTTACCAGAGGCAGGGGGTGAGGGGAGTGGGGATCAGATGAAGGCAGTCAAAAGGTACAAACTTCCATTCATAAGATAAATGAGTACTAGGGGTGTAATATACATGATGACCATAGATAACACTGTTATATGATATATACAGAACTTGTTAAGAGAGTAGATCCTAAGAGTTCTCATCACAGGGAGAATTTTTTTCTTTTCTTTTTATTCTCTCTGTGTGAGATGGAAGATGTTAACTAAACCTATTGTGATAATCACTTCACAATATATATAAATCAAACCATTATGCTGTGAATCATAAACTTATACAGTTTAACATTAAGGATGTATGCCAATTATTTCTCAATAAAGCTGGGAAAAAATATAGCAACCATGTTGCCACAGTAAATGTTTACAGTGTGACACTAAGTGAAAAAAGAGCAAAATATGATATAGGCAATGTAATTATAATTATATAAATTTACATGCATATTAATAAAGACTAAGGGAGTATATAACAGGAAAACAAAATTTTCCACTGTTTGGTAAATTGTAGGTACTTTGTGTGTTTCCTTTCTCCAAACTTGATTTAGTATTTGCTGTAGACTAAATGTTTATGTCCCCCCAAATTAATTTTGAAACATAATCTCCAGCATGTTGGCATTAGGAGATGGGGGCCTTTGAGAGATGATTAGGTCATGGGGGTAGAGACCTCATGAATGGGATTAGTGCCCTTATAAAAAAGACCCCAGAGAGCTCTCTCCTCCATCTCTCCATGTGAGGACACAGTGCCAAGACACCATCTATGAATCAGAGCGGGCCCTAACAAGGCACTGAAATTGCCGGCGCCTTGATCTTGGAGTTCTCAGCCATCAAACTGTGAGAAATAAATTACTGTTGTTTATAAGCTATCCAGTCTATGGTAATTGTGTTACAGCAGCCTGAACAGACTAAGACAGTGTAATATAATTTTAATCCAATAAGTGACACTGAATATAAAATTACTGGTATATAGCAGCACTCAAGGAACACTGGTTTCTTTCAACTTTTAAAAGATTGGAAATATAAACTCAAGTCTGAGGACGATAAGCACTGCATTTGACTCCTCCTGGAGCAGTTTAATGGCTCTATCATCTTGGATATGTTTTCTAAACTCCCTAATCCTCAGTTTCCTAAACCATGGAATGAGGTTAGTAATAGTATCTACTTTGGCATGCTACTGTGAGGATTAGATGAGATAAGGTAACTAGAAGGGTGCAAAGCACACAGTTAGTGCTCAATAAATGTTATCTAAGAACAATAATAATAAAGGTAGTGGTAATAATGAGAGTGGAAAAGATTTTAAAAATGCAGTAGCACCCTGTGCTTGGAATTAAATAGGGATTAGTGATATTGTAATCATAATTTCCCTCAAAGTTTAATACTTATATTTTGTTTAGGAAGAATAATCTGGCGGTTCCAGTTCAAATATAAAGTATCACAGGGCTTCCCTGGTGGCGCAGTGGTTGAGAGTTCGCCTGCCGATGCAGGGGATGCGGGTTCATGCCCCGGTCCGGGAAGATCCCACATGCCGTGGAACGGTTGGGCCCGTGAGCCATGGCCGCTGAGCCTGCGCGTCTGGAGCCTGTGCTCTGCAACGAGAGAGGCCACAACAGTGAGAGGCCCACGTACCGCAAAAACAAAAACAAAAACAAAACAAAACAAAAAATATAACGTATCACATCTTGCCAGCCTGGGAAAGGATCATAATTCGAAGTTCGGTTTCTACTGAATGCATATTGCTTTTGTAACATAGTAAAGTCAAAAAATTGTTAAGTAGAACCATTGTAAATCAAGGATTGTCTATAGAGTAATAGAACCCTAAAAGAGAAAGTGATATAAGTGACTCTGTAGTGTCACCCTCCCATTTTACAAATGAGGACAGTGAGCTCCAGAGATGTTTCATAAAGTCCCAGCTCATACAAGTAGCTCTGGTTTATAACATCTGGTCTGGCATTTTTCCTACAACACCAGATTGTGTTGTATTGTAGAAAGGCGACATAAACTTATTGTGATTGAGATCTTGACCATGAACCCAGAAAGATAAGCTGCAGCCCAAGTTTCCCAGTGGAATTACGTTTCATGATTTGTAATGAATTTTAATGAAATTTTGTGCAAGTTATAGACCAAAATGCTTCAATATTTAAAAGTGGCTACCTGCTAGGTTCAGGAAAAAAAAAGTCTTTATACCTAAGATTAGTAGATATGCTCTGTGTCACCTAAAATGACTTCATAAGTTTTTATGGCGCTTGAACAATGCAAAAAGCATTTGCATCTTCACTATGTTAGCATTATTTCAATCTCCAGCACAGCTCTGGCCTGGTGGTTTTATCATTCCCACTTGTGCTTCAAGAAACTAAGACACATAAGGTCTAACATCAAGTCCCTGAGCCCTCAATTTTTGGAATCTCAGAGCTCTCTTGTCTTTACAGGCTGAGAAAAACTATTTCAAACCACAGAAATGTTTAACTGCTTTTGTCATCATCAGTTTACTATGATTATTCCTCAAAGAAAGAGGGAAGAGTAAATGCCACTAAGTAAAGGATTCCTCCTGAAAATGAGCATCCTGATGTGACAACTGAAATTTAAAAAGCAAGTAATTCCAACAATTGTGACTTTAGGTTTCACTGAGCACAGTCACCTGTAAGAGTGTTTCAGGTGAGAGAAGATACGTCTTACTCAGAGAGCAGAATTCATATCCATTTCTCCATTTTTTACTTAAAAAAAGTAAAAAGAGCCTTTTAAAGCATTATTCAATATAAACATTTCACCACTATAAAGTCATCCTAAAGGTGGAAAGCTCTTTGAACTCAGCAGCCATGTTGGTTCATTAAGGGAGGGACCTGTGTGAGAATGTGGGCATTTCCGGGCAAGCAGAGGACAGTGGAGAGAAGACTGGATACTAGTCATCTGAGTCCTGAATCAGGCCTTATCACTCTCATTCCTCGTTTTGCTTTGTTTTGTTTTTCTTTAGGCAAGGACATGGGGCACCTAAGTCAATGTCAGTTAGTGATAGCTTTTCTGATATTAGTAAGAAAATAATTCTAATAGAAATGTGCATAGGAAACACACTAAGGTGATATACCAGCCTGAGCCCCAAAGTTACTTAGGATGATATTTTTCTATTTTTCCTTAGCTATTCAATTTCTTACTGTAAGCATGAATATCTTATTATAATTTTTTAATGTATTTAATCGTATTATTTATCACTATAATTAATGATGGTATAATTATTAAACTTATTAGAGACATCAAAGTCCTGTAAAGTCACAACCTTGGGACTTTTGTTTCTGAAGCCTGGACCAGGGTTCCAGGATCAGCTGATGAGCCCTTCTCAAAGTTTTCAGGTCTGATTACACCAGCAGAGATTATAATATCATTCCACTGGGGAGAGGGAAAACCTTTGATTCAACCTAAAGTTAGTTTAAATTAAACTTCTTTTTCCTTAAAACTAGTATTTCCACTTTCTCCCCATAATTACTCCTCTTTTTTCTTTACTTCCATAAAATATAGAAAATGTTACACAAACAACTAACAAATACTAACTCAAGTGTCACGACTTCGAAAATTAATTGATTAATGGTAAATAAATACATGTGCTGGGGGGGGGGGTGCTGGGAAGATGGCAGAAGAGTAAGACGTGGAGATCACCTTCCTCCCCACAGATATACCAGAAATACATCTACACGTGGAACAACTCCTACAGAACACCTACTGAATGCTGGCAGAAGACCTCAGACCTCCCAAAAGGCAAGAAACTCCCCATGTACCTGGATAGGGCAAAAAAAAAAAAGGAAAAACAGAGACAAAAGAATAGGGACGGCACCTGCACCAGTGGGAGGGAGCTGTGAAGGAGGAAAGGTTTCCACACACTAGGAAGCCCCTTCACGGGCGGAGACTGCAGGAGGCAGAGCGGGGAGCTTCGGAGCCACGGAGGAGAGCACAGCAACAGGGGTGCGGAGGGCAAAGTGGGGAGATTCCCGCACAGAGGATCGGTGCCGACCGGCACTCACCAGCCCGAGAGGCTTGTCTGCTCACCCGCCGGGGTGGGCGGGGCTGCGAGCTGAGGCTCCGGCTTCGGTGGGAGCACAGGGAGAGGACTGGGGTTGGCGGCTTGAACACAGCCTGAAGGGGTTAGTGCGCCATGGCTAGCTGGGAGGGAGTCCGGGGAAAAGTCTGCACCTGCCGAAGAGGCAAGAGACTTTTTCTTCCCTCTTTGTTTCCTGGTGCGTGAGGAGAGAGGTTTAAGAGCGCTGCTTAAAGGAACTCCAGAGATGGGTGCGAGCCGCGGCTGAAAGCACGGACCACAGAGACGGGCGGGAGACGCTAAGGCTGCTGCTGCCTCCACCAAGGGGCATGTGTGCAATCACAGGTCACTATCCACAGCCCGCCACTGCCAGGTTCCCGGGATCCAGGGACAACTTCCCCGGGAGAACGCACGGTGGGCCTCAGGCTGGTGCAACGTCACGCCGGCCTCTACAGCCGCAGGCCCGCCCCGCACGCCGTGCCCCTCCCTCCCCAGGGCCTGAGTGCACCAGAGCCCCTGAATCAGCGGCTCCTTTAACCCCCTCCTGTCTGAGCAAAAAACAGACGCCCTCCAGCGACCTACATGCAGAGGCAGGGCCAAATCCAAAGCTGAGCCCCTGTGAGCTGTGAGAACAAAGAAGAGAAACGGAAATCTCTCCCAGCAGCCTCAGAAACAGCGGATTAAAGCTGCACAATCAACTTGATGTACCCTGCATCTGTGGAATACATGAATAGAAAACGAATCATCCCAAATTGAGGAGGTGGACTTCAAGAGCAAGATCTATGATTTTTTCCCCTTTTCCTCTTTTTGTGAATGTGTATGTGTTATGCTTCTGTGTGAGATCTTGTCTGTATAGCTTTGCTTCCACCATTTGTCCTAAGGTTCTATCCATCCATTGTTTTGTTTCTTTTTTAAATTTTTTTCTTAATAATTAATTTTAATAACTTTATTATACTTTTCTTTCTTTCTTTCTTTCTTTCTTTCTTTCTTTCTTTCTTTCTTTCTTTCTTTCTTTCTTTCTTTCTTTCTTTCCTTCCTTCCTTCCTTCCTTCCCTACTTTAGACAATGAATCATCCCAAATTGAGGAGGTGGACTTTGAGAGGAAGATTTATTATTTTTTCCCCTTTACCTCTTTTTGTGAGGGTGTATGTGTATGCTTCTGTGTAAGATTTTGTCTGTATAGCTTTGCCTCCACCATTTGTCCTAAGGTTCTATCCGTCCCTTTTTTTTTTTCTAAATAATTATTTTTTAATTCAATAACTTTATTATACTTTACTTTATTTTATTTTATTGTATCTTCTTTCTTTCTGTCTTTTTTCCTTCCTTCCCTCCTTCCTTCCTTCATTCCTCCCTCCCTCCCTCCCTCCTTTCTTTCCTTCTTGCCTTCTTTTCTTCTTTCTTTCTTTCTTTCTTTCTTTCTTCCTACTTCTACTAATTCTCTCTAATTTTTCTCCCTTTTATTCTGAGCCGTGTGGATGAAAGGCTCTTGGTGCTCCAGCCAGGAGTCAGGGCTCTGCCTCTAAGGTGGGAGAGCCAACTTCAGGACACTGGTCAACAAGAGACCTCCCAGCTCCACATAATATCAAATGGCAAAAATCTCCCAGAGACCTCCATCTTAACACCAGCACCCAGCTTCACCCAATGACCAGCAAGCTACAGTGCTGGACAACCTATGCCAAACAACTAGCAAAACAGGAACACAACCCCACCCATTAGCAGAGAAGCTGCCTAAAATCATAATAAGTCCACAGACACCCCAAAACACACCACCAGATGTGGACCTGCCCACTAGAGAGACAAGATCCAGCCTCATCCACCACAACACAGGAACTAGTCCCTTCCACCAGGAAGCCTACACAACCCACTGAACCAACCTTAGCCACTGGAGACAGACATCAAAAGCAACGGGAACTACGAACCTGCAGCCTGCAAAAAGGAGACCCCCAAACACAGTAAGATAAGCAAAATGAGAAGACAGAAAAACACACAGCAGATGAAGAGCAAGATAAAAATGCACCACACCTAACAAATGAAGAGGAAATAGGCAGTCTACCTGAAAAATAATTCAGAATAATGATAGTAAAGATGATCCAAAATCTTGGAAATAGAATGGACAAAATGCAAGAAACATTTAACAAGAAACCTGAGGAACTAAAGATGAAACAAACAATGATGAACAACACAATAAATGAAATTAAAAACACTCTAGATGGGATCAATAGCAGAATAACTGAGGCAGAAGAACGGATAAGTGACCTGGAAGATAAAATAGTGAAAAAATCTGCTGTAGAGCAGAATAAAGAAAAAAGAATGAAAAGAACTGAGGACTGTCTCAGAGACCTCTGGGACAACATTAAACGCATCAACATTCGAATTACAGGGGTTCCAGAAGAAGAAGGGAAAAAGAAAGGGACTGATTGAAGAGATTATAGTTGAAAACTTCCCTAATATGGGGAAGGAAATAGTTAATCAACTCCAGGAAGCACAGAGAGTCCCATACAGGATAAATCCAAGGAGAAATACGCCAAGACATATTAATCAAACTGTCAAAAATTAAATACAAAGAAGGCATATTAAAAGCAGCAAGGGAAAAACAACAAATAACACACAAGGGAATCCCCATAAGGTTAACAGCTGATCTCTCAGCAGAAACTCTGCAAGCCAGAAGGGAGTGGCAGGACATACTAAAAGTGATGAAGGAGAAAAACCTGCAACCAAGATTACTCTACCCAGCAAGGATCTCATTCAGATTTGATGGAGAAATTGAAACCTTTACAGACAAGCAAAAGCTTAGAGAGTTTAGCACCACCAAACCAGCTTTACAACAAATGCTAAAGGAACTTCTCTAGACAAGAAACATGAGAGAAGGAAAAGACCTACAATAATGAACCCAAAACAATTTAGAAAATGGGAATAGGAACACATATATCGGTAATTATCTTAAATGTAAATGGACTAAATGCTCCCACCAAAAGACACAGATTGGCTGAATGGATACAAAAACAAGACCCATATATATGCTGTCTACAAGAGACCCACTTCAGACCTAGAGACACATACAGACTGAAAATGAGGGGATGGAAAAAGATATTCCATGCAAATGGAAACCAAAAGAAAACTAGAGTAGCAATTCTCATATCAGACAAAATAGACTTTAAAATAAAGACTATTACAAGAGACAAAGAAGGACACTACATAATGATCAAGGGATCGATCCAAGAAGAAGACATAACAATTGTAAATATTTATGCACCCAACATAGGAGCACCTCAATACATAAGGCAAATACTAACAGCCATAAAAGGGGAAATCAACAGTAACACATTCATAGTAGGGGACTTTAACACCGCACTTTCACCATGGACAGATCATCCAAAATGAAAATAAATAAGGAAACACAAGCTTTAAATGATACATTAAACAAGATGGACTTAATTGATATTTATAGGACATTCCATCCAAAAACAACAGAATACACAATTTTCTCAAGTGCTCATGGAACATTCTCCAGGATAGATCATATCTTGGGTCACAAATCAAGCCTTGGTAAATTTAAGAAAATTGAAATCGTATCAAGTATCTTTTCCAATCACAGTGCCTCGAGACTAGGTATCAATTACAGGAAAAGATCTGTAAAAAATACAAACACATGGAGGCTAAACAATACACTACTTAATAACGAAGTGATCACTGAAGAAATCAAAGAGGAAAGCAAAAAATACCTAGAAACAAATGACAATGGAGACACAACGACCCAAAACCTATAGGATGCAGCAAAAGCAGTTCTAAGAGGGAAGTTTATAGCAATACAAACCCACCTTAAGAAGCAGGGAGCATCTCGAATAAACAACCTAACCTTGCACCTCAAGCAATTAGAGAAAGAAGAACAAAAATCCCCAAAGTTAGCAGAAGGAAAGAAATCATTAAAATCAGATCAGAAATAAATGAAAAAGAAATGAAGGAAACAATAGCAAAGATCAATGAAACTAAACGCTGGTTCTTTGAGAAGATAAACAAAATAGATAAACCATTAGCCAGACTCATCAAGAAAAAAAGGGAGAAGACTCAAATCAATAGAATTAGAAATGAAAAAGGGGAAGTAACAACTGACACTGCAGAAATACAAAAGATCATGAGAGATTACTACAAGCAACTCTATGCCAATAAAATGGACAATCTGGAAGAAATGGACAAATTCTTAGAAATTCACAACCTGCCAAGACTGAATCAGGAAGAAATAGAAAATATGAACAGACCAATCACAAGCACTGAAATTGAAACTGTGATTTAAAATATTCCAACAAACAAAAGCCCAGGAACAGATGGCTTCACAGGCGAATTCTATCAAACATTTAGAGAAGAGCTAACACCTATCCTTCTCAAACTCTTCCAAAATATAGCAGAGGGAGGAACACTCCCAAATTCCTTCTATGAGTCCACCATCCCCTTGATACCAAAACCAGACAAGGATGTCACAAAGAAAGAAAACAACAGGCCAATATCACTGATGAACATAGATGCAAAAATCCTCAACAAAATACGAGCAAACAGAATCCAACAGCACATTAAAAGGATCATACACCATGATCAAGTGGGGTTTTTCCAGGAATGCAAGGATTCCTCAATATGCGAAAATCTGTCAATGTGATAAACCATATTAACAAATTGAAGGAGAAAAACCATATGATCATCTCAATAGATGCAGAGAAAGCTTTTGACAAAATTCAACACTGATTTATGATAAAAACCCTGCAGAAAGTAGGCATAGAGGGAACTTTCCTCAACATAATAAAGGCCATATATGACAAGCCCACAGCCAACATCATCCTCAATGGTGAAAAACTGAAAGCATTTCCACAAAGATCAGGAACAAGGCAAGGGTGCCCACTCTCACCACTCCTATTCAACATAGTTTTGGAAGTTTTAGCCACAGCAATCAGAGAAGAAAAGGAAATAAAAGTAATCCAAATCGGAAAAAAAGAAGTAAAGTTGTCACTGTTTGCAGATGACATGACATTATACATAGAGAATCCTAAAGATGCCACCAGAAAACTACAAGAGCTAATCAATGAATTTGGTAAAATAGCAGGATACAAAGTTAATGCACAGAAATCTCTGGCACTCCTATATATTAATGATGAAAAATCTGAAAGTGAAATCAAGAAAACACTCCCATTTACCATTGTAACAAAAAAGAATAAAATATCTAGGAATAAACCTACCTAAGGAGACAAAAGACCTGTATGCAGAAAATTATAACACACGGTTGAAAGAAATTAAAGAAGGTACAAATAGATGGAGAGATATACCATGTTCTTGGATTGGAAGAATCAACAATGTGAAAATGACTCTACTACCCAAAGCAATCTATAGATTCAATGCAATCCCTATCAAACTACCACTGGCAATTTTCACAGAACTAGAACAAAAAATTTCACAATTTGTATGGGAACACAAAAGACCTCGAATAGCCAAAGCAATCTTGAGAACGAAAAACGGAGGTGGAGGAATCAGGCTCCCTGACTTCAGACTATACTACAAAGCTACAGTAATCAAGACAGTATGGTACTGGCACAAAAACAGAAAGATAGATCAATGGAACAGGATAGAAATCCCAGAGATAAACCCACACACATATGGACACCTTATATTTGATAAAAGTTGCAGGAATGTACAGTGGAGAAAGGACAGCCTCTTCAAAAAGTGGTGCTGGGAAAACTGGAAATGTACATGTAAAAGTATGAGATTAGATCACTCCCTAACACCATACACAAAAATAAGCTCAAAATGGATTAAAGACCTAAATGTAAGGCCAGAAACTATTGAACTCTTAGAAGAAAACATAGGCAGAACACTCCACGACATAAATCACAGCAAGATCATTTTTGACCCACCTCCTAGAGAAATGGAAATAAAAACAAAAATAATGGGACCTAATGAAGCTTCAAAGCTTTTGCACAACAAAGGAAACCATAAACAAGACCAAAAGACAACCCGCAGAATGGGAGAAAATATTTGCAAATGAAGCAACTGACAAAGGATTAATCTCCAAAATTTACAAGCAGCTCATGCAGCTCAATAACAAAAAAACAAACAACCCAATCCAAAAATGGGCAGAATACCTAAATAGACATTTCTCCAAAGAAGATATACAGACTGCCAACAAACACATGAAAGGATGCTCAACATCATTAATCATTAGAGAAATGCAAATCAAAATTACAATGAGATATCATCTCACACCAGTCAGAATGGCCATCATCAAAAAATTTAGAAACAATAAATGCTGGAGAGGGTGTGGAGAAAAGGGAACACTCTTGCACTGCTGGTGGGAATGTGAATTGGTACAGCCACTATGGAGAACAGTATGGAGGTTCCTTAAAAAACTACCAATAGAACGACCATATGACCCAGCAATTCCACTACTGGGCATATACCCTGAGAAAACCAAAATTCAAAAAGAGTCGTGTACCAAAATGTTCATTGCAACTCTATTTACAATAGCCTGGAGTTGGAAACAACCTAAGTGCCCATCATCAGATGAATGGATAAAGAAGATGTGGCACATATATACTATGGAATATTACTCAGCCGTAAAAAATAACGAAATTGAGCTATTTGTAAAGAGGTGGATAGACCTAGAGTCTGTCATACAGAGTGAAGTAAGTCAGAAAGAGAAAGACAAATACCATATGCTAACACATATATATGGAATTTAAGAAAAAAAATGTCATGAAGAACCTAGGGGTAAGACAGGAATAAAGACACAGAGCTACTGGAGAATGGACTTGAGGATATGGGGAGGGGGAAGGGTGAGCTGTGACAGGGCGAGAGAGAGTCATGGACATATATACACTAAGAAACCTAAGGTAGATAGCTAGTGGGAAGTGCTGCATGGCTCAGGGATATCGGCTCGGTGCTTTGTGACTGCCTGGAGGGGTGGGAAAGGAAGGTTGGAGGGAGGGAGACACAAGAGGGAAGAGATATGGGAACATATGTATATGTATAACTGATTCACTTTGTTATAAAGCAGAAACTAACACACCATTTTAAAGCAATTATACCCCAATAAAGATGTTAAAAAAAAAAAGAGAAGATATTCTATATACATACAATAGAATAGAGCTCAGCCATAAAAAAGAATGAAAACTTGCCATTGCAACAACATGAATGAACCTAGAGAGTATTATGCAAAGTAAAATAAGTCAAACAGAAAAAGACAATACTATATAATTTCACTTATATGTGGAATCTAAAAAACAAAACAAACGAAGAAACAAAACAGAATCAGATACAGAGAACAAATGGTAGTTGCCAGAGAGGAGGGGAGTAGGGGGATAAATGAAATAGGTGAAGGGAATTAAGAGGTACAAACTTCCAGGTATAAAATAAATAAGTTATGGGAATGTTATGTACAGTACAGGGAATAAAGTCAATAATATGGTAATACTCTGTATGATGACAGATGATATCTAAACTTATCATGGTGATCCTTTTTTAATGTATAAAAGTATTGAATCACTATGTTGTACACCTGAAACTAATATAATATGTCAATTGTAATTCAATTTAAAAATAAATTATGTAAATTCAAAAAATTAAATTAAAAATATTGTGTAATGAAAAATAAATAAATAAATACATGTGCTGAATACAACATGACTTAGTTACAATATTTCCATTGCCAGCATGTGTATCCCAGGGAATCTGAATATTCTCTCCTCCCCTTCCCTTCTCATCCCCACCCAACATGTAAACAAACAAGCAAATAAATAACCTGCACAGAAGTCAAGTTTTGACTCCTGCTTCAAACAAATTAAAGCTTCAAACTATTTGACATTTGTCTATATCCCATCTTGATAAGGATAAACTGTGGAAAGTGAGCTTTTTACTGCAGGATTTGACTATCGTGATTCAAGCCATTTCTACCACTATCTTTAACAGCTTTAGCCGAAATTAGCTATTAGCTTCTGCTTGCTGTCAAGCAATCAGCCTTTGAGAATGACACAATATTATGCAGTATGTTATAAAATTCTACACTAGAATTAGTTTGGGGTGATATCAAAATGGCAACAAAACTCTACAATGTTCAAAAATTGTTCAGGTGAGTAAAACTGCTATCCAGTGTACTTTCTCTTGTTGATTGACTTAGAGATCAAGCTTAAGCCTGGAAACACTCAAGAAACTACAAGGCACACAGGCTGCCTCCCCACCCTGAGAGAACTGAAGCATTTTTGCAAACAATTTCCAAATGGTGTACTTCAGTTAATCCTGCTTAAGATACAACCTACTTTAGCACGTGGAAGTGGTTTAGCACTGCATACCTTCTCTGTCAAGCATCAGAAACATGATTTTGAATCACAAGTGCCACAAAACACAGTAAACATCACCAATTAGGGATTAAAATAGCACATTCAGCAGATGTCTAAGTGTTTGTCCAGCAAGGACCCAGAACTTTACCTGAGATGAAACTTCAATGTAATCTCATCACTCTGGCCAAATGAAATGTGTCCCAGCCCCAAAAGAATGAGTATTCAGGTTCTGTGGATTTCTGCCCCTGTTCTCAGAGTATTGCTTATCCCAAATTTGCCAGGTTGTAAGATTATTTATGTGGGACACCTATGAATAAAAATAATCTCTCTGGACTACCCATATGAGAACTTCTAAAAGATGGGCTCAGGAATCAGTATCTTTTCCAATGGTCTCAGAAGACACATTTGGGAAAACTGCCCCCCCCCAAAAAAAACTCAACACATAATTTTCCAAGGATTCCTAACTAGAAGATACAGAATGACTCTAATTCTTATCTGATCCTAGTAAGAAGAAATGAGTTTTAAATTGTAGGAAAAAAAAAAAAAAGAAGGTTAAGGTGAGAAGGAATGCCTTTAACCTTATATTAAAAACCAAAACATGGCATCTTTTTAAATGGGTAAGCTAATCATTCCGATGTGAAAATTTTACATAAGTGTCAGATCTTGAAACTCTAATCTCATCAAACACAATGATAGATTTATCATAAAAAGAAAATAATTAATTTGAAGTGCAAAAGTGCAGCAGGTCCTATGTCTTACCACCTGCCTTCAAAACCTGGCAAAAACCAAAATAAGGACAAAACCAAAACATCAAACATTGCTAAATTTAAAAAGAATCACAGGTATAGAAAAAAGCAAGTGGAAAAACTTACACTTGACCATCTCAGAAAGCAGGGGAAATAAGACTTTAAAGTACAAATGCATCAAGAAATGTAAAATGTATTCCTATTACATCACAACAATAGATCTCAGAAATGAAAAAGTGAGCACTGAAATAAACACAACAATGTCAGATTATTTTGTAGTTAAAAGATAGAAGTGAACTAATGCTTCTCAAAAGCAGCAAACAAAGGTTTAAAAGATGGAAAATACAAAACAAATTAGGATTTAATGAGGATAATTCTAGTATTTCTGACTTCCATATAATAGGAATTGCAGAAAGAGAACCTACAGAGAATTAAAGTTAGGGAAGGGTAAGATAATGATAGAAAAATTGACCCAGAACAGAAGCAGTACATGAATCTCCAGTTTGAAAAATGGCATTGAGTGCCAAGCCAAATGAATAAGCAATTCCTTTCCAAACAAACAAAATCATTCATGTACTTAAATACATTTGGTGAAATTTTAGAGTACCAACTAAAAGAAAAAAGCAAAAAGTTTCAAAAAGGCAAAAGCACATAAACATCTTAGAATGCAAAAGAATTTGCTTGACATCAAACTTTAATCAGATCACTAAATACAAGAAAGGAATGGATAAATATCTTCAAAGGAATGGATAAATATCTTCAAAGTCCACAAGGAATATAATTTGGAGCTTATTATTTTAAATCCTGATAAATTATTTCTCAAATATGAGGACAAAGTAAAATGAAACAATACCAGGAAAACAGGTATCCACAAATAATATTCATAGATCTTTTTCGAAGAAACAGTAGAAGATATATGCTCAATAAGAACATAAATGGAGCTCAAAAGAAAATGTATATATAGGAAGCAATGGATATTAAAGAAATCTAAGTGTAAATAAATAGTAATTGTTGAAGAAACAATAATGTCCTAGAACTAAAAAGAGAACATCAAGGGGATAGGTGTGTAGAAATAAAAATCTAGCATATAAATTTGGGCCAAGAGTCTTGATTGATTCAGGGAGAAGATTTGGCTAGATTAACCCTAAAATTTGTGTAAAAATACATTTGTTTCTTAATTTTCTCTGTAGTTACTAAAATAGAATTAAAATATTTCAAAATCAGTACTCATAAAATGAGTGAATAGGCTAAATTCACCTACTTGGAGGGAGAGATTAAAACTGGGTAATGAAATAAAATCCAACTATACACGTACTATACACAGCCTAGGAATAGCAATACTTACCTCATAAAAAATTAGAATTTAAGATCTTGAAAGGGTGAAAGAGTAATATTTTGAAATTGGTAAAAAGAAATATGCACCAAGAAAAATTAGATTCTGATCAACAAAAAGGAGAAAGAATGGAGTCTAAAGCCCAATCATGAAAAAAAGATTCAATTCTAAATAATTATTGGATTAAAGACACTATCTAAAACATAATTTAGAATTGCCTTAGGAACAAATGAAATCACTACCTGACACAAGTCTTTGGAATGAGACCAAAATGGTACTCAGAGGAAAAGTTATAATCTTTTATGTGTTTTTCACAGAAAGATCAAAATTAGATGAATACCACATAGCAATGAAAATGAATGAAAACTACACATATGGATGAATCTCACAAACACAATGTTGAGAGGAAAAAGCCAGACACATAAGACTACATATGCTATGGTTCCATTTATGTCAAGAAGTAAACCCAAAAAAGGAAAACATCAAAAGTAATCTAAGCTGTTAGAAGTCAGAGTACTGATTGCACTCTGGTGTGTTTGTGTATTGGGGAGAGGGTTGTTAGTGACTGGAAGAGGGAAAGGTAACATCCTATTTCTCCATCTGTGGGTTGGTTGTATAGACATGTTCAGTTTTAAAGCAAGATCAGGCTGTGTACTTAAGACATGCATGCTCTTCGTTTTATATATATATATAAATTTTTTTTTTTTTTTTTTTTTTTGCGGTACGCAGGCCTCTCACTGTTACGGCCTCTCCCGTTGCAGAGCACAGGCTCTGGACGCGCTGACTCAGCGGCCATGGCTCACGGGCCCAGCCGCTCCGTGGCATGTGGGATCTTCCCGGACCGGGGCACGAACCCGTGTCCCCTGCATCGGCAGGCAGACTCTCAACGACTGCACCACCAGGGAAGCCCCAGGATATATATTTTAATTACATATATTTAAATTGCTTTTTTAGTGATATATATATATGTCAACATATCTTTGTAGACATACATATCACCGAAAAGCAATTAAACTGTAAATCTAACTACTTTTCAATTCTTGAGATTAGGAAAAATACAACAAAGTATCAATTGGTATTATGATTTAGGAAGACAGAAGGCCAAACTTATAAAATTGAAGAAACCAAGTGTAATTTACCTAACCATTCCATTTTTTGATATCTAGTCTAAAATGCACTCATTCACCTGCATGAGGAGTAGTGTCACAGATAAATTACAGGGTGCCCATTAAACGTGAATTTTGGATACAACAATATTGTTTTAGTATAAGTACGTTCCTTTCTATATTTTTATTTGCTAAAGCTGGCAACTCTAAGAATGGTATCCATGAATATTCATTGCAGAGTTATTGGTAATAACAGAAATAATTGATACTAATTTAAGCATTTGTCAGTAGCAGGATGATTATCTGGCATAGATGGCATATCCATACCTTGAAATATTATGAAGCAATTAAGAAGATGAAATTGTACCACAGGCGCTACCATGGACAAAATCATTAAGATAGTCTTAAACTAAAAACAAATTTAGAAAAAAAGTCAGAAGACAATATTATATATTTCCCATGAGTCTGGGTTTATTGTATGCATATATCGGGTTGGCTAAAAAGTTCATTCACATTTTTCCATAAACTTTTTGGCCAACCCAGTACCTAGAAGAAGACTTGAAGGATATACACATTAGCATCAGTGCTTCTCTTGAAGGAAGAGTGCCTGGGGGGAGGTGGTTGTGGGAGTTATATAAAGAGTACTTGGGCAATATTTGTAGTTTTTAATATTTTTTTTTACAAAGAGGCCATATTCACATATTATTTGTGGGAAAAAAAGTACATATTGTTATTAACAGAAATACATATAAACCCAAGTGATGGGATTAATAAACAATGTATATTTTAAAAGGAAACCAGACAATATTATGTGAGCTTGTAATAACAAAACAGTGCTTCAAATAATGCACTGCTTTAAATAAAGCAGGACTGGCTCCTCAAGACTAAAACTGTGAGAGCCAGTACAATATTCCCACTCAGGATGTCTTTATTTGCACTTCACATTTTGGGGTGAGAAAACTCAAAGCTAATAAAAGAAATGTGCTACTTTGAATATGACCTAAGCAACTCATCAGAGAGAGTTCAGTCTACTAAAACACCTTGTATCTTTAAAAAAAAAAAAAACCTTTATGATTTTTAAAAAAAATTTATTGGGATATGGTTGATTTGCAATGTTATGTTTGTTTCATGTGCACAGCAAAGTGAATCTGTTATACATATATCTACTCTTTTTTAGATTCTTTTCCCATATAGTCCATTACAGAGTACTGAGTAGAGTTCCCTGTGCTATACAGTAGGTCCTTATTGGTTATTTATTTTGTATATAGCAGTGTATATATGTCAGTCCCAATCTCCCAGTTTATCCCTCACCCCTCCTTACACCTGGTAACCATAAGTTTATTTTCTACATCTGTAACTCTATTTCTGTTTTGTATATAGGTTCATTTGTAGCCTTTTTGAGATTACACATATAAGCAATATCACATAGTATTTGTCTGTCTTTGTCTGACTTACTTCACTCAGTGTGATAATCTCTAGGTCCATCCATGTTTTTGCAAATGGCATGATTTTGTTCTTTTTTATGGATGAGTAATAATCCATTGTATATATGTACCACATCTTCTTTATCCATTCCTCTGTTGATGGCCTTTTATGTTGCTTCCATGTCCTGGCTATTGTAAATAGTGCTGCAATGAACACTGGGGTGCATGTATTTTTTCAAATTATGGTTTTCTTTGGGTATATGCCCAGGAGTGGGATTGCTGGATCATACAGCAGCTCTATTTTTAATGTTTAAGGAACCTCCATACTGTTTTCCATATTGGCTGTATCAGTTTACATTCCCACCAACAGTGTGGGAGGGTTCTCTTTTCTCTACACCCTCTCCAGCATTTACTGTTTGTAGATTTTTTAATGATGGCCATTCTGACCTCATTGTAGTTTTGATTTGTATTTCTCTAACAATTAGTGATGTTGAGCATCTTTTCATGTGCTTTTAAACCATCTGTATGTCTTCTTTGGAAAAATGTCTATTTAGATCTTTTGCCCATTTTTTTGATTGGGTTGTTTGGTTTTTTTGATATTGAGCTGCATGAGCTATTTGTACATATTCTGGAGATTAATGCCTTGTCAGTTGTAAAGCACCTTGTATCTTTTCCACATATTTGGGTAGCTATAAATGTTAGAAGAATCAGAATCCTACTGAGAATGAATTATCACCACTCAAAAGTAAAACATCAAATGGGGAGAAGATTTACGCAGTAGGTCAACTAAAGTAAACAAGATAAATGCAAATTATTTATTGATAAACTATCTTGATTCAGTGCCAATGTTGTAAATAAGCAGAAAAGAAAAGCCCAGATTTGAAGGAACAAACTTGATGGCTGAGAGAACCATCGTTTCCAAGTTGAATTACGAGCATGTTGAGATTCAGTCTCTTATCCTTTCTTCTAGGAACACAGCTAAGTGCTAAGAATTCTCTCTGTGTTGTGGATTCAACAGTAGACCAGTCAGGTAAAAGCATGTTCCTTACCTTGCTGAAACTACTGGTGATGATGTTTTTCAAGTAAATATTAAATATGAATAATTTTTAAAAATCCTCACAACCTATTAGGTTGATTTCCCACAAAGAGAAAAAACACACCCTGGGTTGAAAATACTATTCACACTTCAGTTTCAAGAATGAGTGAGGAGAGTCAGGACATCAGAAGGATTAAGCAGAAAGATCTTTTAAATCCAAACCACTGTCCATGTGGGCTTCGCTTAGTGCTATGACAGACTAAGAAAGCAGTGGTGTTAAAGCCAGAAGATTATATCCCATCTTTACTTCTCTTGGCTTATTATCTGAGAACAGTAATATCTGACTTGAAAGGTTATTGTGAAGCCTGAAGTGTGATAATATGTATCAAATTACCTTGAAACATATAAAGTAATACACAAAGGCGTTTCATTGTTTTGAATCTGTGAGCTTTCTTCCTCCCTCTTTTTCCTATTGCAGTCTGATACTTTAATTTCTCTATGGCCTCTGCACATAACTGTACTCATTAGAGAAAAAATTTATAAAAGGAAGCAGTTAATTTTTTTAACTTATGAGTTATATCAAGAACTCTCTTAAGATGTGGTGTCTTTTTAACTCCAGCTGTGCATTTATATTTAAAAGGAATCTGCCATGAGGATTGTGGTTACATAAGACATCCCATGTTTAATGTTTATTATGGGGTCTTGGCAAATTCTCATAGAGCCATTTTAATGCCAACTCAAAATTGTTGAACCAAACATTCATGAGACCTCTTGACTTAGACAAATTGCATAACTCACTGGCATGAACAAGAAAATGTCTTTTCCAATTAAGTTTTCTTAGGATGAGGTATATATTTTTAAACCTCTAAAGCACTCCACTGAATTTGTAAAGAACACTAAAACTTCCTCATACTGAAACACTACCAAAGACATAGCCCTCCGATTTAGGGTCCTAAAATCCCATTTATAAGAATAAGTACTTAGACAAGAGCAGTTACTAGTTGGCAGAGGTATCCAATGGGCATCCAATTTTTTCACTTTTAGCCCGGTTTTCCCTTTCCTCCCCTTCCTAGGAATGCCTGTATTGTGAATTAAAGGAGATATAGGTGTTGTCTCTCGGTGACAGAGCAGGTGTTTCCCTGCCGGGCCAGGGTGCCATGGCTTTGTAATAGCAAGTTCAGAATTGTAGCTTTTCCTTTTCTGCAATACACTGGCTACTCTTCAAAATTACTTTTCGACAAGAAGCTCAAGCTTCACAAAGGGGGGACTGGAATGAAAGACTGAGGGTACTTTTGAAACTTGTTATTCACACAATTAATAAAATAATTAAGTGTAAAATGGGTTCTTCCTGAATTCACCCAGTGCCTGCTACATAAAGGGTGCTGAATATTTACTATGCAACAAATGAACTTAGTGACTTGATGGTTGATTTAATACATACTGAGTGCCTACTAAGTGCTATGGAGTGGGTCTTAAGGAATTTAAAGATGAATAGAAACATGTAAGTATGAAATAGTGTCTCTAACCAAGAGTATCAATACAAATGTGGCGCTGGAATGTAACACAACTGAATTCAATTTAATTATGACATAAAGTGACCTTCAAAGTATTTTTTGCTTCTAACGTCATACATTCCTACCCTAAGAAAGCGCTTTGAAGATTGGAGGAGCTTTTCCAGTCTGTGCGCAGGTGCAGACTCTGAAAAGTGGTACAATATTTATGCTTTGGAAAGGCATGGCAGACCTCCCACAAATCAATTGCAGAAGACAAACTTGTTGCCTTTCTAGTATTACACAGGCAAAGCCTAATTTGCTTAAAACTTCAATTAGTATTTGTCTCGATAAGTATTTGACATACTATTACTTAAACTAATTCTCCTGCCAGGTCTTTGGGAAAATTCTACTCAGTGCCAAACAGTCTGTTAAAATCTTGCTTCATAAGCCTGCACATTCCAAACTGGAGAATGTAAGCAGCTGCTCCTCATGGCTGAGGAGAAAGAGCTGCCTTCTGTGTCCTGGCTGGAATTTTACGTTGTCTGCATGGACCTCAAAGCCCTCCTACCAGACCTGCTTACTTGTAACTTTCATAAATCCTAACATATGTATAGAATCTTAACAAAGTCCTAATCCCTTTCACATAACTTATCTCATTGGACTGTCGAGCAAAGGTCAGTAAAACAGGTATTTTTATCTCCATTTAACAGCTAAAAAAACTGAGGTTACTGGACATTAACAGTCTGCCCATTGAAACTGAGCCAAAGGGCTTTGGGCTTCCCTGGTGGCGCAGTGGTTGAGAGTCTGCCTGCCGATGCAGGGGACACGGGTTCGAGCCCTGATCTGGGAAGATCCCACATGCCGCGGAGCAACTGGGCCTGTGAGCCACAACTACTGAGCCTGCGCGGCTGGAGCTTGTGCTCTGCAACAAGAGAGGCCGCGACAGTAAGAGGCCCGTGCACCGCGATGAAGAGTGGCCCCCGCTCGCCGCAACTAGAGAAAGCCCTCGCACAGAAACGAAGACCCAGCACGGCCATAAATAAATAAATAAATAAATTAATTAATTAAAAAAAAAAAAACTGAGCTAAAACTCAAGCCCTCTTTTTGGGATCCAAATCCAGGACCATTCCATCATACCACACAGCCTCTGCCTTTAAATTCAAGTTAGCTTTTATATTATACCTGGAGACCTGAGATGGAGTGCAAAGACTATAAAAATACTTCAGAGTGTGATTTGAATCACTATTATAACACAAAAATTTCCAGATCTCATTTCATGTTAGAACAGCCTTTACTATATATATATATATATATATATATATATATAATTTTATATATAAAATTATATAATAGGGCTTCCCTGGTGGTGCAGTGGTTGAGAGTCTGCCTGCCGATGCAGGGGACATGGGCTCGTGCCCCGGTCCGGGAGTATCCCACGTGCCGCGGAGCGGCTGGGCCTGTGAGCCATGGCCGCTGAGCCTGTGCGTCCGGAGCCTGTGCTCCGCAACGGCAGAGGCCACAACAGTGAGAGGCCCGCGGACCACAAAAAAAAAAAAATCATATAATAGATAATTATGGTACTAGTGATGATAGATCAACTTCCTTTTTGCCTCTTGTATCTGTTGGTGATTTTGACAACAAAAAGCCTTTCAGTAGCCCTGGAATGGAGAGAAATATCCTTGAAATGATCACGCCTCCTAAAGTAGCCACCTTGCTATGAGTTAGGCAGATTAAAGTCAGTTGAAATTTTGAAATCTAATGTGATCTGTTTGCTAATCGGTTGCTTTGTGAATCACATCTTATCTGACCTTTACTATCCCACATGTATATAAATTTCAACAATAATTAAAACTAGACTCTCCTTGTCCCAGTTCTGTTATCATGATGCAACTCTGCCTTGAGTTTCTTATCTGCAAAAGGAAAAGACTGAACGATGATCTCTACGGTCTCTCCAATCTTTACATGCCTATGACTTTTGTCTGACACCCCTGCTCTACCATAGACTATCCATGCAGTACTGTGTTATAGATGAGAAAACTTAGTATACATTGTCCAGTAATGCCAAGCATTAGTCATCCTGGAAATCTTGTTTAAGAGACAACATCTAACGCCTATGTGATTTGAAGGAATATAGTCAGCTCTATTTAGGTTATCGTAAATAACTTTCCAATAAATTCTAACCTGCATCTATGCCATATAGACACATAGATATTTACACAGAAATTATGATCTTCTACAATTTAGCTTGTGACAAACTAAACAGCTGTTTGTTAACTAAGTAACTTCTGACTATTAAAAAAATATTGATTCAGGGTTAAAAATTGCCTTTCTGTTAAAACATTTATGATATACAGATTTAATGTATATGAATCTGTTCTATTATTTGTATACTTTATACTGTTTATAAATGTAAAAAAAATTATTTTGCTCATAATCTCTGAAGACATATTCAGTTGACTCCTAGGCTTTCAAATCTCCCAAAGAATTGGCCATATTTACTATGGTTATTTTTCTATATTATGCTAGATTTGAGTCCTGTCCAATAGGGGGAACATACTCATTATGACACTACACAAGAAATAAATCTTAACTTGGAAAAAAATACCATAACCAATATAGCAAGCAGAATTGTAATCTCAGCTCCCCACGAACAAAAATATTCCAACATAATACTTTGATTTTGAGCACAACAAAGTCTATAGATAGATAAATAGGTAGGTAGGTAGGTAGATAGACAGACAGACAGACAAATACCAGTGTAGAGTCATGTGAGTTTTCTTTTTCCTTTTGTTTGTTTGCTTTTAAATAAAAGGAGGTAACCTATAGTAAAAGTTAAGAACATGTTATCTATAAAAATAATTTTGAATGTAGTATCTAGAAAGAGTTGTGGAGAATGCTAAGTAAAGATACATTTTATTGTATAATTATTGTAAATCCCAAATAATGAAGTTACATGTGAAAGGAACTATGCTAAGTTGATTGCAGGTAAAAAGACACACCAAGAAAATGCACTGTTTTATTATGGAAAATAACTATACAAATACAGCAAAGTATGTATCAACATTAGACTTTAATTTAAGGCCTATTATTCATATTTCCAGGTAAGTATGATTTGCAGTAATTGGTCAAGGCTTCCAACCAGAACTTGAATTGTGAAAGATGGCTTCACTATAAATTAGGAAAGAATGATTTCAAGAGTGCATATATCTCTTTTGGGAAGTAGAATTGGAAATATCTGATATGTTGTATTTATACCACCAGGCTTCCCTCTAATATTGTTAACAATTCAGCATAGCACTTTTTTCTACTTCACCACATTTATAAACCATAGCACATTTTGGTGCCAGGTGTGAGGGAATTCCAACTCTAAGATCCAAGTTGAATTTTTGTTTTTGTTTTTTTTCTGGCCAGACCAAGAAACTAAATAAACCTAATCATTCAGGAAGTTGATCTTTTAGATCCATTTTCTTTAAGAGTATAGTATATATAGTACATAGGATAATGACTTCATTGTCATCAAATAGAATACAATTAATTTTATTTTTTAGTGTGTTATCAGCAAGCAAACCACCAGTATTAGCTCGATACCATCTGGGAGTGACAGTTTCCTTATTACAAAATATGTAAAAATATGGATTCCCTTAAGGAATCTGTTGCATTGCATCTGCTCAGATTTTTGTTATATGCTAATGGTTTTAACCCAGCATATGAAGCATGCAAAAAAAAAAAAAACTGAAAATTTTCAGCTAAATTACCCGTTTCACATTTAAAGTATCTCAAAGATGGAGAAAGCTGCATATGCGGCTTTGGCTACAGGGGATTGAGCAGAAACAAAGAAGGAAGGAGCGAACATCACCTTCTTACCTGATGTTTACTCATCCTCATTTTTGTCTCCAGAGAGTGTCTGACTGCCCACATAATTAAGGCCACTTGATATGTGAGGGAAGTGTACAGACTGGAGCTATACAATGTTAAATCCCAAATGAGCACTGGTTATAACAAAGCGATTGTGACTGATAAGACAATTATTATAATATATTAAACAATCACAGTGAATAAAATGAGCTATTATAATTATGAATCCATTCTCTGGGATAGGGTTTCTTTTATTTCAATCCCTGGCCTTTCTGTATTTTCTCACCTTTACTTTTCTTGGATGTGGAAAATTCATTTGAATGAATTCTGCCTATTAACTAAAGAGAGTGCTTGGGTTTGAGCCAAAAACATGTAGCAGATTTCAAATGCTGGCCTCTGAGTATCAACCATTTAAGGAAAAGACCCCTGTGTGAAGAAGACCATAGTAGCAAACTGAATTAGGTTTATAGAATAATTGCAGGGCAGAAGTTTTATGTTCGGGTGTTGCTTCTCCTGTGTGATTATGAAGTGCTATTGCTTTAGGCTACCGGAATTTTCACACTTGTAAAACAATTTGGTATGAATTGCTTTTCCATGCTTATATGTCCTCAGGCTCCAGAATGTGAAATATACTAGGCATTACTTTTTTGTTAGCTTCATCTTAGGATATATCTAAATATTAACTTCTAAAATTATTATCAATGATTTGTAATTTACATATATTCATTACAATCAGTATTTTTTCTTTTCTGATAAGAATGGCCCAATACCTTTTGGTAAGGAACGTAATGTACTTAAACTTCTTTAGTCCATAACTCTCCAATTTCTTGATAATATTAGCAGTGTTTGTTTCCCATATATAAACTACTCTGCAAATGAAAAAGAGGTGATATCACTAAATAAGATGATGATTTAGCGAAGAAGCTACCATATATTGTGAAATGCATCCTTTGCAATTCTTCCAGGCTCCATGGAATGTCTTTTGGTAATTGCACTGATGAAAATGTCTGAAGCACATTGATCAAGTAAATATCTCCAGCCTGAAAAGACTCCCATAAATTCTATTGCTCAGTCTTATACATTTAAAAAAAAAAACAAACACTAGCATAAAACAAAAAATAAATGCATTTCTTCCTTAGCTGCCCATCACGGAACTAGTTTTTTAAATCCCTAATTCACCAGAGTTCCTTGTCCTGTTGCTTCCTCTTTTCAGTCTTGTTTTATGTGGGTTACATAGACTGACCTAGGTTAATCAGTGCTTTTACACACACAAGTGTCATAACAGAAAATAATACTTTATGGTATAATTTGTAGATTAGTCACTACCAATATGCTCCTCCCAGTAAGAGGGTGGCTGTGGTTTGTGCAGAGAAAAAATAGGTGCTAAAATGATAAAGGATGGTGTTTAGCTGTGATTGAAATGAAAAATGTGCAGACCTTCAGATAAAATAGCACTTAATCAACCAGAAGTAGTTCAGGGCAAGTAAAAAAAAAAAGTGTAGCTCAGAAAAAAAGAAAGGAGAAAATGGACAAAGTCACCAAAAAGAGATTACTTTGGCTTTTTTGAGTCACCATACATGAAGAGGTGAGATTTCCTTTCTCCCAAATAGACATACAATGAGCTACACATCTCCCAAGGAAGAATGGACCTGTGAACATTTCATGTATAACAACCTTGTAACCTATGTTTACTCTTAAATCACCTCTTTTTCTTTAGTATCTCTTTGATTTATTGAGAACTTGAACAACATCAGGCTCATGATGAAGGCATTAATTACATTTTCCCATTCAATTCTTGCAGTAAGCCTTTAGGATAGTATCATTTTCATCCCATTCAGCTGGCCAGAAACTGAGAGTTGGAGAGTTGGGAAAAAAAAAAGAAAAAACAGTTCCCTGGTTCAGCTGGAATTTAAGACCAGGCATTTACATGAGAGTTTTTACTCTGGGAGTAAAAACCACATACTTAAATCTTTGCTTTAAACCAACTTCATACCAAATGTCAGTCCTCCAATGTGAATATCCTCTCTCAGGAACATTCTTGTTAGAAGTCCCCTTGGATTTTTTTGAACTGTGTCTTCTATATTTATGCCAAGGAGCTAGGCAGTGTCAGCTTTATACTGTGGCCCTACTGTGTTAATATTCTGTTGAGTTTAGGTTTGAATGCTAATTGACAGGAATTAGAAAGAACAGTTGTTCATTATATTAAAAGCTAAGGATTTTTCACGAGACAGCTAGAGACACCTGTGTGAAAATAGGACAAAAGGGGAGTTTGTAGTAATGGATTACAATGAAGTCAAAGTTAGATTATTCTTCCAGTATATTCCTGATGAGGTATTCAGTAACAGATTTAAGTGGTACTTAATGTTTCCTCACTGCCTGCTGTCAGTAGACTTTAAATAAAATCGACCTGGATTGTAGCTTTGAACTTGGTGAGCCAGGGGAGCTTAGTAGAACTTTACTGATGAGCTTGCAAAAGGTAGTTCAAGTTCATGAAGATACAACTAAAAACATGGCACCATGATCCTTGATAAGTCCACCTTTTAAATAATTCAAAAAATGAAACATCACTTTTTTCTCTACCCCTGGATGGTATATTCCTACAGATACTAAAGCCATTTGTATATATTACTGTTCTTAGAAAGAAAATGTATTCATATGCTATTATAATTTTATTTTTTTGAAAAACTATACTAGGAAGAATGGGCAGAATGAGTTTCCAAGAAAGATAAAAAGTCCAGAAAGTAACTTGTTTTGAAATGGTGTGTAATGGACATTTGAAAGTTCAGAAAAATAATTTATTTGATGCTCAGTGTCTGGTAAGAGCACTTCATATTTTGTTCAAAGAACTACCACACCTCCTCAGTCCAGTGGTTCTGGGGAGGTAGGGGTACTGGTCTTATTCCTCATCTGACCTAGCTCTTAGGTTTTGACCCTAGACTCACCACATGGTGATTAGTGATTGGGACACCATCCATCACTGGTCCAGTGAAAGTCAATCCTCAGACTTCTGAGTAAAGAACTGTAAGGAGAAAAAGACAGACTCCCTTTACATGGGGTTACAGATTTGGTAGGATATCAGTTTGATGCTCTTGGTCTTGCCCTAGTGGGAGGATTCCTTGACCAAGAATGAAGCTAGCATGAAAGAAAGAACAATCTAGTGTTAGAGATGGAATCCTAACTGTCTTGATTTCTTGAAAACAGCCATATCTGAAACACATTCCTTAGGGCTTTTCAGTTCCATGACTCAAAAACATCCATTTGGGGCTTCCCTGATGACGCAGTGGTTGAGAGTCTGCCTGCCGATGCAGGAGACACAGGTTTGTGCCCTGATCCGGGAGGATCCCACATGCCGCAGAGCGGCTGGGTCCGTGAGCCATGGCCGCTGAGCCTGCGCGTCCGGAGCCTGTGCTCCGCAACGGGAGAGGCCACAACAGTGAGAGGCCCACGTACCGCAAAAAAAAAAAAAAAAAAAAAAAAATCCATTTGTTGCTTAAGCCAGGGTTTGTAACCAAATGAATCCTGTCTACCAAAGCAAACCATTCCTTTGTTATCCTTCTAGCTCTAATTGCAGAATGAAATCCAATCCACTCTATTTGTATGACTCTGTCAACCTCTTGCTCTATCCCACCCAGCCCATTCTTATTCAACAAGGGCTCTTGCAGATTACACAGCTCATTTGACTTGCTCATGGGTATTTCCCTGGCTGATAATCCCCCCAACACAGATTCATCATTCAGGGGATCCGTGGAAAATCCCACCTCCTTTTGAGCATCTTCACTGTGACTCTAATCAAAATTGATTCCTTCACTTCTCTAAGCGTTTCACACTGAACATATTCACATTATTAGCACCTAATTATCTACTGTCATTCTCTTAGTCAGTGATGAAGATGATGATGATGATGATGATGATGATTTCGTTGATAATCTTCTTCCATTGAAGAGGCTTTTGTTATACCTGGGTTGTGGCACCCCACATTCACCAAGATGGCTCTGCTTACATCAATTTTACACATGATGTATATAAATTCCACTTAAATAAAAACTTTAGAGGTTCTACGAGTAAAGGAAAAGTAGGAAATCCTTAGCACTAATTGTGTGATTCTGTATTCTCAGGTCTTTATGAGCTGAAGCCTCTAGCATACCATTAGACATGTAGCAAGCGGGTACTTATCCGCTTGCTAAAAAATTATCCATTATTAATATAATTTCAGAATAAAAGTCAAAGTCCTCATAAGAGCCACAGTCCTTAATCTTCCCCTCCCATTACCTTTCTGCTCTCATCTCCTACCAACTATTCTCTCTGTATTCAGCCCACTGAGCTGCCCAGGCCTCCTTGCTGCAGTGGGAACATGCCACATTTGCTCCTGCCTTGGGACCTTTGTACATGCTATTTCCTCAGCCTGATGTGCTCTCTAGATGCCTCTGTCCTTCCCCTTTTCAAATTGTGTGCTCCAGTATCACTTTCCACCCTACTTAACATAGCATATTGCCTCCCTCCCTACCAGCTCACCTAATCCCACTTATCCTGCTGTTTTTCCCCATAGCACTTGTCACTTTTATCAGATCATGCAATTTAGTTTATATATGGTATTCACTACCCCCACTAACATGTAGCAGTAGGGGTTATGTTCTCTCTGTCCTTTTTTTTTTTTTTTCAATCACTGAAGCCCCATTCTTACAAAAGTGCCTGGCACATTGGGGGCACCCAATAAACTTCTATTGAATGAATGAAAGAAATGCCAATATCCTCAATCTAATTTTTAAAGTTTATATCTTTACCCCACTTACCTTTCAAACAAAATTCATTCCCCCCTGGTCTTTTACGTCTTTTATATCCTGAGTGTTCTGTTTCCATTCTACCACTCATACAGTTCCTCTTGCTTGGGAGGTCATTCTACCCTCCTTTATTGAACTGTTTTAAAACTTCATAATCCACCACCATCTGAAAGTATGAAGGCATTCTCCCTCCTCTGAGATGTACCAATGTTTATGTTTTGTTCTTGAGCAAAGTAAAGGACAATTTGTCCTTTAGGTATTGTGGTCCTTCATAATTATATTCTGGTAATTTAGTCATTCATTAATTTATTTAGCAGATGATTGGCAAGTACCTATTATAAAGCAAATATTGTGTTATACTAAGGGAATACAGATCTTTGTTCTTAAGAGTTTATAGACTGGCAGTGAGGAGAGACAGATAAACCAGACAAGTATAAAATATTGATACAAGAACAGAGAGAATGAACAGAGCAAGAAGAGAAGGACTGTGCCAAGATTTGAGAGAATTCTTAGGAGAGGATGAGTCAGTTATGTCTTGTGGGATAAGAAATAACTTAAGTATTAAGAGTAAAGACAATGAGAAAGATGTAATAGAGAGAAGGACCAATATGTGCAAAAACAGAGAGAGCATAGTTTATTTTTGTGGGACAATGAGAGAAGGGAAAAATGAGTTAGGAAAGTAAAGTAAGCAGGGAATACTCTCTCTCTCTCTCTCTCTCTCTCTCTATATATATATATATATATATATATATATGTTTAATAGATGGGTATTATACATATAATATGTTATATATATACAACATAAGCTAAGACTGAATTGCACTGCAAGCAGTAGAATACTCATGTAAGCAATAAAGACAATTAATTATTTAACATAATTAGGATAATCACATGTCCCACTTTGTCAACTTTTCTCCTATATTTTTCCTCCTAGTGCCCATTCCCACTCTCAAAAGGACCCTGGTTTGGGTGATAAATCAATAGATCCCTACACATAACAAGAAATCTGGCTTAGTCATTGTTAGGACCTAGGTTCCTCCTGGCTTTCTACTCTGCCATCCTCTGTATTTTCACCCTCAGGCTTTTCTCCTTACGCCTGCAGGATGACTGTTGCAGCTCCAAGCATCACATTCCCACACATTCAAGGGAGCTAAAATGAAATGCTTCACTAGCACCTGCTTCTATGAGGAAGCAAAATCATTCCCCAAAGCACCCTCTTCCCAGCTTTTGAAATCCTATTGGCCAGTACTGTGTCACATGTCCATCCCTAACCCAATCACAGGTAAAGAGCAATGGGATTACCATGTTTAGACGAATATAATTTTAGAGTTTGATAGAAATATAAGAAATAGCTGTTGGATAGCAACTGAAGTGTCTGCCACAACTATATTCTAGATTTTCTGAGGAATAACAATTAGCCTTCTACACATCCCTGAGAACAGGTTAGTCTGCAAGAAAAGAAAGCTCAAAATATATGCTTTTAGTTTTTTCCTAACAACATCTCTTCAGAGAAGCTAGTTTGTGTCATAATCATCTCCATACCAAGAAGGAGATGTGGGATATAGGAATAGTGATCATGAGATGCCTTAGTCCTAGATTTAAAGCACAGCTCACTAAATAAATAATTCTAGCCTAGTTACTCATTCTCCTTGAAAATTATTTTTTTCACTTCTAAAAGCAAGATGATAACTTTATTTCAGATTAATTTCTTTATTTTATTTTATTGTTGTTATTGAGGTAACATTGATTTATAAGTTTCATGTGTACAAACATTATATTTCTACCTCTGTATAACTAACAACATGCTCACCACCAAAAATTTATTTTCTATCCATTAGCAGTTGATCCCCTTTACTCATTTTACCTCCCCCCATCCCTTTCCCTCCAGTAACCACTACTCGGTTCTCTGTATCTACATGTTTGTTTTGTTCAGTTTGGTCTATTCATTTATTTTGTTTTTGTTTGTTTATTTATATTAAACATTAGTGAAATCATATGATATTTGTCTTTCTCCATCTAATTTATTTCACTTAGCATAATACCCTCAAGGTCCATCCATGTTGCTGCAATTGACAAGATTTCATCTTTTTATGGCTGAGTAGTATTCCGTTGTATATACATACTGCTCTTCTTTATCCATTTATCATTGATGGGGACTTAGGTTGTTTCCATGTTTTTGCTACTGTAAATTAATGCCATGATTAGCATGGGGGTGGAGATATCTTTTGGGGTTACTGTTTTCATATTCTTTGGATACCCAGAAGTGGGGTAGCTGGATTATATGGTAGTTCTATTCTAACTTTTTGAGGAGTGTCCATACCAGCTTTCATAGTGGCTGCACTAATTTTCATTCCCATTAATAGTGAATGAGCATTCCCTTTTCTCTACGTCCTTGCCAATGCTCTTTATATCTTATCTTTTTGATAATAGCTCTTCTGACAGATGTGTGGTGATATCTCATTGTGGTTTTGATCTGCATTTCCCTAATAATTAGTGATGTTGTTCATCTTTTTATATGCCTGTTGATCATCTGTATGTCTTCTTTGGAAAATGTTTATTCAGCACCTCTGCCCATTTTTAAATCAGGTTGCTTGTTTTTTCATTGTTGAGTTGTATGGGTTCTTTATATATTTTGTATATTAACCCCTCATTGGATATATCATTTGCAAATGTCTTTTCTCATTTAGTAGGTTATCTTTTCATTTGATTGGTAGTTTCCTTTGCTGTGCAGAAAGTTTTGAGTTTGATGTAATCCAATTTGTTTAGTTTTGCTTTTGTTTCCTTTGCCTGAAGAGACATATCTAGAAAGATAATGCTAAGACTGATGTCAAAGAACAAGAGAGTACTGTTTGTTTTCTTCTAGGAGTCTTATTGTTTCAGGTCTTACATTCAAGTCTTTAATATATTTTGAGTTAATTTTTGTGTATGGAGTGAGATAGTCATACAGTTTCATTTCTTTTCTCTTTTCTCTTCTTTTCCCTTTCCTTTCTTTTCCTTTCTTTTCCTCTCCTTTCCTCTTCTTTCCTTCCCTTCCCTTCCCTTCCCTTTCCTTTTGCATTTTTTTCCCAACACCATTTTTTGAAGAGACTCTCCTTTGTCTGTTGTATGTTCCTTGTTCCTTTGTTGGTATCAGGGTGATAATGGCCTTGTAAAATGAGTAAGGAAGTGTTCCCTTCTCTTCAATTTTTGGGAATAGTTTGAAAAAGGATAGGTATTAATTTATTTTTGAATGTTTTATATAATTCACCTGTGATGCTATCTGGTCCTGGATTTTTGTCTTTTGGTAACTTTTTAATTACCCTTTCAATCTCTGTACTAGCAACAGGTCTATTCAGAGTTTCTATTTCCTCATGACTCAGTCTTGGAAGGTTGCATGATTCTAAGGATTTGTCTGTTCTTCTAGGTTGTCCAACTTTTTGGTGTATAGCTTTTCATAATATTTTCTTATAATCCTTTGCTTTTTTGTGGTATCTGTTCTCCTGTTTCATTTCTGATTTTATTTATCAGAGCTTTCTCTCTTTTATTCTTAGTGAATCTAGTTAACAGTTTATTAATTTTATTAATCTTTTAAAAGAATCAGCTCTTAATTTAATTGATCTTTCTATTGTCTTTTTAGTCTCTAGTTCATTTATTTCTGGTCTGATCTTTATTTCCTTTCTTTCACTAACTTTGGGGTTTGTTCCTCTTTTTCTAGTTCCTTTAGGTGTAGGGTTATATTTTTTGATACTTTTCTTGTCTCTTGAGGTAGGCTTGTATTGCTACATATTTCCCTCTTAGCCCTGCTTTTGCTGTATTCCAAAGATTTTGCTATGTCATGTTTTCATTTTCATTTGTCTTCTGGTAATTTTTCATTTCTCCTTTGAGTTTTTCATCTACCCAATAGTTGTTCAGTAGCATGTTTTTCAGTGTACACATATTTGTGATTTTTCTAGTTTTCTTCTTGTAATTGACTTCTAGTTTCATTCCGTGTGGTTGGAAAAGATTCTTGATATGATTTTGATCTCCCTAAATTTACTAAAACTTGTTTTGTATATCAATATTTGGAATATTCTTGAGAAAGTCCCATGTGTACTTGAGAAGAATGTGTATTCTGCTTCCTTTAGATGGAATATTCTGTAAAAATCTTTCAAATCCATCTGGCCTAGTGTTTCATTGAAGGCTGCTATTTCCTCGTTGACCTGTCTGGATGATCTATTCATTGATATAAGTGGGATTTAAAGTCCTCTACTATTATTGTGCTGCTGTCAATTTCTCCCTTTAGGTCTGTTAATAATTGTTTTATGTATTTTGGTGCTCCTTTGTTAGAGCATATATATTAATCACCCTTATGTCTTGATAAATTATCCACTTCATTGTTATATACTGTCCATTTTTGTCTCTTGCTGCCTTTTGTGTCTTGGAGTCTATTTTGTCTGATATGAGTATGATTACATTTGCTTTCTTTTGGCTGCTATTTTCTTGGAGTATCATCTTCCATCCTTAACTTTTAGCCTATGTTTGTCTTTAAAGCTGTTGTGTATGCCCTGGAGGCAGCATATAGTTGGGTCTTTTTAAAAAACACCTCCAGCCACTCTGTGTCTTCATTGGTGAATTCAATCCATTTACATTTAGGGAGGTTAATGATACATGAGGACTCAGTACTCCCATTTTATCTTTTGCTTCCTGGTTGCTCTGTATCTTCATTGCTTCTTATTCCTGTGTTTCTGTCTGTTCCTTTTGTTTGGTGGTTTTCTTTGATATTTTTCTCAGTTTCCTGTTTTTTATGTTTCATGTCTCTGCTCTATATTTATGTTACGTGGTAACCCTGAGGTTTGCATATAATGTCTCATAGATAAAACAACCCTTTTTCTGCTAATAGCATCTTATTTACATTTACCTATATGAGTTCCATTATTTTCCTCTTCCCCTTTTATGTTTTTGTTGTCTCAAATTACCCCCTCTTATGTTGTCAGTTTGTTACCAAACTGAGATAGCTATAGTTATTTTTCTGATCTTTTAGTCTCTCTCTTTAATCTTTATACTATAATAAAGTGTTTAAAAACGTATTCTGATAAAGAGTTGCAATTTTCTGGTTCTACTTATCACCTTACTCAAAGTTTTGTGTATTTTTGTCATTTTGTTTCAGGTAGAAGAGGTTTTTTCAGAGTCTTTTGTAAGGCAAGTCTAGTGCTGATTAACTCCCTCAGCTTATGTCTGTCTGAGAAAGTATTTATTTATCTTTCACATCTTAATGATACATTTGCAGGATAGAGTGTTCTTGGGTGACAGTTGCTATCTTTCAGTATTGTGAGAATGTCATTCCACTCCCTCCTGGCCTGTAGGGTTTCTGTTGATAGCCTATGGGGATTCCTTTGTAGGTTATCATCCTTTTTTTTTTTTTCCTGCCTGCCTTTAAAATTCTTTGTCATTGACTTTTGACAATTTTAATATGTCTTGGATAAGATCATTTTGCATTGAGGTAATTAGGTGTTCTCATAGCTTCATGGACTTGTATGTTCAGTTCCTTCTGCAGGTTTGGGAAGTTCTCAGCTATGATTTCTTTAAATAATCTCTCTGCTCCTTTCTCCCTCTTTTCTCCTTCTGGAATATCCATTATACTAATGCTACTCTTCCTAAAAGAGTCAAAGCTCTCATAAAATGTCTATGTTTTTAAATATCTTCTTCTTTCTTTACTATCTTTCCTCTTCTACTTGTATCATTTCTAGATCTCTACAAGCACACTAATTCTCTCTTCTATATGGTCTTCCCTATTTCCATTGTTTTCTACTGCTTTCTTCGTCTCTTTTATTGAGTTCTTCATCTCCAGAATCTCTGTTTGGTTCTTTTTTAGAGTTTCATTCTCTTTGGTAAAGTATTCCTTTTGTTCATTAATTTTATTCCTGAGCTCATTAAACTGTCTTTCTGAGGTTTTTTTGTATCATGTTGACCTTCTTCATGACAGCTATTTTCAATTCTTTATCAGTAGGTCACAATAATCTGTGACTTTAAGTTTGGTTTCTGGTCAATCATCATTTTATTTTTGTGGTATAGTGTTACTGTTGTTCTTCATGTTACTTGATGACTTGTTCCTCTGTTGGTGCATTTGAAGATAAATGATAGGTTAGAAGTTAGAGTCCTTTCTTTTGTTTTCCAGTGGGTGTGATAGATCACACAAGATTTTGGTTTCTCTTATCTGAGCAACCTCTGCCTATATTTGAGAATTGGCACTTCCAGCCTCCACTGTCTCTCTAAGAGATGTATCTCAGTGCCTTCATTGTTGCTTCTTGTGCCTCTGTGGTGTTTTCTGCCTTGCTTCTGCCAGAGCTGCTGTCATCATTGGGATGGTAGATTCTTCCCTTGCATCTGGGATCCCCTAAGACACACGGTCCTCTATGGGTGGGGGGAGGCAGTGGGGGCGGGGGGTGGATCCAAGGTCCCACAGCACCTCTACTCTGCCCAGTGTTGTAAAGTTCGAAGGCTCCAGAGTGGGGCTGGCATTTTGTTGCCTTGACGGTTGGAGGGACAGGGTCCTGGGCCCCACTGATGCTGCTGCCTAATTATCTGTGGCCATGGGTGCCAGTCAGGTTGGGGAGCCAGAGATATGTGGGCTGCTTCCCTGGCTGCTAATGGGTTCTGAAACTGTGGGTTCAGCTGCCACTTCCAGAGGTCCACAATTGCAGACACTGACTCTGCTTTTTCCTCAGTTCTAACTCCTGTGTTCCAATCCACCCACCTTTAGGTGTACAGATGCATGGAATTATCTGACATACTACTGTGTTGTGGATGTTTTACCAGTTATTGACTGAAGAGGAGACAAAGGTAGCTTTTCACTCCCCTATTTTCTGTCTGACATAGATCTTAGTTCAGATTAATTTTAAGGATTAATGGCAATGACCATGAAACTGTAAAACACTTTGCAGTGTACCTGGTATAGGTACTCCATTTAGAATATATTATTGATATTATTATTTAATTTTTGTCAAAGGATTTGGGAACTAACCTGAATACTAACACTAAACAAAAATAATCTGCTAAATCAAAATAATCTACCATGACAAAGAAATACAAAGGACAGGTTGCTTTGTGCACTTATGGACACTAAATTTTTAACTGGTAAAACTATCTATAGGATTAGATAGAAGATGAGAAATTACAGTCTCACTGCAATGTTTCTCAAACTTTCTTCTGTGAGGCAAAATATTTTTCACTTCCTTCAAGTTTGCTATATTGTGTTGTATTATTTTTTTAACATCTTTATTGGAGTATAATTGCTTTACAATTGTGTGGTAGATTCTGCTTTGTAACAAAGTGAATCTGCTAAACATATACATGTATCCCCATATCTCAACCCTCTTGCATCTCCCTCCCACCTTCCCTATCCCACCCCTCTAGGTGGTCACAAAGCACCGAGCTGATCTCCCTGGCTATGCGGCTGCTTCCCACTAGCTATCTATTTTATGTTTGGTAGTGTATATGTGTCCATGCCACTCTCTCACTTTGTCCGAGCTTACCTTCCCCCTCTGTGTATCCTCAAGTCCATTCTCTAGTATGTCTGTGTCTTTTTTCCCATCTTAACCCTAGGTTCCTCAGAACCATTTTTTTCTTTTTTAAGATTCCCTATATAAGTGTTAGCATACAGTATTTGTTTTTCTTTTTCTGACTTACTTCACTCTGTATGACAGATTCCAGGTCCATCCACCTCATTACAAATAACTCATTTTCATTTCCTTTTTATGGCTGAGTAATGTTACATTGCATATATGTGCCACATCTTCTTTATCCATTCATCTGTTGGTGGACACTTAGGTTATTTCCATGTCCTGGCTATTGTTAATAGAGCTGCAATGAACATTTTGGTGCATGACTCTTTTTGAATTACGGTTTTCTCAGGGTGTATGCCCAGTAGTGGGATTGCTGGGTAATATGGTAGTTATATGTTTAGTTTTTCAAGGAACCTCCATACTGTTCTCCATAGAGGCTGTATCAATTTACATTCAGACCAACAGGGCAAGAGGGTTCCCTTTTCTCCACACCGTCTCGAGCATTTATTGTTTGTAGATATTTTGATGATGGACATTCTGACCGGTGTGAGATGATATCTCATTGTAGTTTTGATTTGCACTTCTCTAATGATTAATGATGTTGAGCATCCTTCCATGTGTTTGTTGGCAATCTGTATATCTTCTTTGGAGAAATGTCTATTTAGGTCTTCTACCCATTTTTGGATTGGGTTGTTTCTTTTTTAATATTGAGCTACATGAGCTGCTTGTAAATTTTGGAAATTAATCCTTTGTCAGTTGCTTCAATTGCAAATATTTTCTCCCATTTTGAGGGTTGTCTTTTCCTCTTGTTTATGGTTTCCTTTACTGTGCAAAAGCTTTTAAGTTTCATTAGGTCCCATTTGATTATTTTTGTTTTTATTTCCATTTCTCTAGGAGGTGGGTCAAAAAGGATCTTGCTGTGATTTATGTAATGGAGTGTTCTGCCTATTTTGTCCTCTAAGAGTTTAATAGTATCTAGCCTTATATTTAGGTCTTTAATCCATTTTGAGTTTATTGTTGTGTTTGGTGTGAGGAAATGTTCGAATTTCCTTCTTTTACATGTAGCTGTCCAGTTTTCCCAGCATCATTTGTTGAAGAAGCTGTCTTTTCTCCACTCTATATTCTTGCCTCTTTTATCAAAGATAAGTTGACCATATGTGTGTGGGTTTACCTCTGGGTCTTCTATCTATCTTGTTCCATTGATTTATATTTCTGTTTTTGTGCCAGGACCATACTGTCTTGATTACTGTAGCTTTGTAGTATAGTCTTTAGTCAGGGAGTCAGATTCCTCCAGCTCCGTTTTTTTTTGTTTTTCTTTTTTAGCAGTACGCAGGCCTCTCACTCTTGTGGCCTCTCCCATTGCGCAGCACAGGCTCCAGACGTGGAGGCTCAGTGGCCATGGCTCATGGGCCTAGCCGTTCTGCAGCATGTAGGATCTTCCTGGACTGGGGCGCAAACCCGCGTCTCCTACATTGGCAGGCAGACTCTCAACCGTTGCACCACTAGGGAAGCCCCCAGCTCCTTTTTTCTTTCTCAAATTGCTTTGGCTATTCAGGGTCTTTTGTGTTTCCATACATATTGTGAAATATTTTGTTTTAGTTTGGCGAAAAATTCCAGTGGTAGTTTGATAGGGATTGCATTGAATCTGTAGATTTCTTTGGGTAGTAGAGTCATTTTCACAATGTTGATTCTTCCAATCCAAGAACATGTTATATCTCTTCATCTATTTGTATCATTTTTAATTTCTTTCATCAGTGTCTTATAATTTTCTGCATACAGGTCTTTTTTTCTCCTTAGGTAGGTTTATTCCTAGATATTCTATTCTTTTTGTTGCAATGGTAAATGGGAGTGTTTTCTTAATTTCACTTTCAGATTTTCCATCATTAGTGTACAGGAATGCAAGAGATTTCTGTGCATTAATTTTGTATCTTGCTTTTTTACCATATTCAGTGATTAGATCTAGTAGTTTTCTGGTGGCATCTTTAGGATTCTCTATGTATAGTATCATATCATCTGCAAACAGTGACAGCTTTAACTCTTCTTTTCCAATTTGGCTTCCTTTTATTTCTGTTTCTTCTCTGAATGCTGTGGCTAAAACTTCCAAAACTATGTTGAATAATAGTGGTGAGAGTGGGTAACCTTGTCTTGTTCCTGACCTTAGTGGAGATGGTTTCAGTTTTCATCTTTGAGGATGGTGTTGGCTGTGGGTTTTTCATATATGGCCTTTATTATGTTGAGGAAACTTCCCTCTATGCCTACTTTCTGGAGGGTCTTTATCATTAATGGTTGTTAAATTTGGCAAAAGTTTTCTCTGTATCTATTGAAGTGATCATATGGTTTTTATCTTTCAATTTGTTAATATGGTGTATCACACTGATTTGATTTGCATATATTGAAGAATCTTTGCATTCCTGGGATAAACCCCACTTGTTCATGGTGTATGATCCTTTTAATGTGCTGTTAAATTCTGTTTACTAGTACTTTGTTGAGGATTTTTACATCTGTATTCATCAGTGATATTGGCCTGTAGTTTTCTTTCTTTGTGACATCTTTGTCTGGTTTTGATGTCAGGGTGATGGTGGCCATGTAGAATAAGTTTGGGAGTGTTCCTACCTCTGCTATATTTTGGAAGAGTTTGAGAAGGATAGGTGTTAGCTTTTCTCTAAATGTTTGATAGAATTAGTCTTTGAAGGCATCTGGTCCTGGGCTTTTGTTTGTTGGAAGGTTTTTAATCACAGTTTCAATTTCAGTGCTTGTGACTGGTCTGTTCATATTTTCTATTTCTTCCTGGTCTCGGAAGGTTGTGTACTTCTAAGAATTTGTCTATTTCTTCCAGGTTGTCCATGTTATTGGCATAGAGTTGCCTGTAGTAATCTCTAATGATCCTTTGTATTTCTGCTGTGTCAGTTGTTACTTCTCCTTTTTCATTTCTAATTCTATTGATTTCTGTCTTCTCCCTTTTTTTCTTGATGAGTCTGGCTAATGGTTTATCAATTTTGTTTTTCTTCTCAAAGAACCATCTTTTAGTTTTATTGATCTTCGTTATCATTTCCTTCATTTCTTTTTCATTTATTTCTTACCTGATCTTTATGATTTCTTTCCTTCTGCTAACTTTGGGGGTTTTTGTTCTTCCTTCTCTAATTGCTTAAGCTGTAAGGTTAGGTTGTTTATTTGAGATGTTTCTTTTTTCTTAAGGTAGGCTTGTGTAGCTATAAACTTCCCTCTTAGAACTGCTTTTGCTGCATCCCATAAGTTTTGGGTCATCATGTTTTCACTGTCATTTGTTTCTAGGTATTTCTTTAATTTTCTCATTGGTTTATTCAGTGATCTCTTGGTTATTAAGTACTCTATTGCTTAGACTCCACGTGTTTGTATTTTTTACAGATTTTTCCCTGTAATTGATATCTAGTCTCATAGCATTGTGGTCAGAAAAGATACTTGATATGATTTCAATTTTCTTACATTTACCAAGGCTTGATTTGTGGCCCAAGATATGATCTATCCTGGAGAATATTCCATGGGCACTTGAGAAGAATGTGTATTCTGTTGTTTGTGGATGGAATGCCCTATAAATATCAATTAAGTCCATCTTGTTTAATGTATCATTTAAAGCTTGTGTTTCCTTATTTATTTTCACTTTGGATGATCTGTCCATTGGTGAAAGTGGGGTGTTAAAGTCCCCTGCTTTGATTTTTTTACTGTTGATTTCCCCTTTTATGGCTGTTAGTATTTGCCTTATGTATTGAGGTGCTCCTATGTTGGGTGCATAAGTATTTACAATTGTTATATCTTCTTCTTGGATTGATCTGTTGATCATTACGTAGTGTCCTTCTTTGTCTCCTGTAATAGTCTTTGTTTTAAAGTCTATTTTGTCTGATATGAGAACTGCTACTCCAGCTTTCTTTTGATTTCCATTTGCATGGAATATCTTTTTCCATCCCCTCACTTTTAGTCTGTATGTGTCCCTAGGTCTGAAGTGGGTCTCTTGTAGACAGCATGTATACGGGTCCTGTTTTTATATCCATTCAGCCAGTCTATGTCTTCTGGTTGGAGCATTTAATCCATTTACATTTAAGGTAATTATCGATATGCATGTTCCTATTACCATTTTCTTAATTGTTTTGGGTTTGTTATTGTAGGTCTTTTCCTTCTCTTATGTTTCCTGCTTAGAGAATTTCCTTTAGCCTTTGTTGTAAAGCTGGTTTGGTAGTGCTGAATTCTCTTAGCTTTTCCTTGTCTATAAATGTTTTAATTTCTCCTTCAAATTTGCATGAGATCCTTGCTGGGTAGAGTAATCTTGGTTGTAGTTTTTTCTCCTTCATCACTTTCAATATGTCCTGCCACTCCCTTCTGGCTTGCTGAGTTTCTGCTGAGAGATCAGCTGTTAACCTTATGGGGATTCCCTTGTGTGTTATTTGTTGTTTTTCTCTTGATGCTGTTACTATTTTTTCTTTGTGTTTAATTTTTGATAGTTTGATTAATATGTGTCTTGGCATGTTTCTCCATGGATGTACCATATCAGACTCTCTGTGCTTCCTGGACTTGATTAACTATTTCCTTTCCCATATTAGGGAAGTTTTCAACTATAATCTCTTCAAATATTTTTCTCAATCCCTTTCTTTTTCTCTTCTTCTTCTGGGACCCCTATAATTCAAATGTTGGTGCATTTAATGTCCCAGAGGTCTCTGAGACTGTTCTCAGTTCTTTTCATTCTTTTTTCTTTATTCTGCTCTGCAGTAGTAATTTCCACTATTTTATATTCCAGGTCACTTATCCGTTCTTCTTCCTCATTTATTCTTCTATTGATCCCTTCTAGAGAATTTTTAGTTTCATTTATTGTGTTGTTCCGCATTGTTTGTTTGCTCTTTAGTTCTTCTAGGCCCTTGTTAAACATTTCTTGTATTTTCTCCATTCTATTTCTAAGATTTTGGATCATCTTTACTATCATTATTCTGAATTATTTTTCAGGTAGACTGCCTATTTCCTCTTAGTTGTTAGGTCTGGTAGGTTTTTACGTTGCTCCTTCATCTGCTGTGTGTTTCTCTGCCTTCTCATTTTGCTTATCTTACTGTGTTTGGGGTCTCCTTTTCATAGCCTGCAGGTTTGTAGTTCCTGTTGTTTTCGGTGTCTGCCTCCAGTGGCTAAAATTGGTTCAGTAGGTTGTGTAGCCTTCCTGGTGGAGGGAACTAGTGCCTGTGTTCTGGTGGATGAGGCTGGATTTTGTCTTTCTGTTGGGCAGGTCCACATCTGGTGGTGTGTTTTGGAGTGTCTGTGGCCTTATTATGATTTTAGGCAGCCTCTCTGCTAACGGGTGGTGTTGTGTTCCTGTCCCACTGGTTGTTTGGCATAGGGTGTCCAGCACTATAACTTGCTGGTCGTTGAGTGGAGCTGGGTCTTGGCATTGAGATGGAGATCTCTGGGAGATTTTTGCCATTTAATATTACATGGAGCTGGGAGGTCTGTTGTGGACCAATGTCCTGAACTTTGCTCTCCCACCTCAGAGGCACAGCCTTGACACCTGGCTGGAGCACCAAGGGGCTGTCATCCACAAAGCTCAGATTAAAAGGGAGGGAAAAAAGACAGAAATTAAGAAGATAAAATAAAATAAAAGTTATTAAAATAAAAAATAATTTTAAAAAATTTTTAAGTAATTAAGAAAAAATGAAAGAAGAGAGCAACCAAACCAAAACATAAATTCACCAATGATAACAAGCACTAAAAACTATAGTGAAAAAAAAAAAAAGAAATCAAAAAAAAAAAAAAAAAAAAACCAAAAACGGACAGACAGAACCCTATGGCAAATGGTAAAAGCAAAGCTATACAGACAAAATCATACACAGAAGCGTACACCTACACACTCACAAAAAGAGTAAAAGGGGAAAAAATATATATATCATTGTTTCCAATGTCCAGCTCCTCAATATGAAATGATTCGTTGTCTATTCAGGTATTCCACAGATGCAGGGTACATCAAGTTGATTGTGGAGATTTAATCCACTGCTCCTGAGGCTGCTGGGAGACTTCCCTTTCTCCTATTCTTTCGAACATCTCCCGGGGTTCAGCTTTGGACTTGGACCCGCCTCTGCATGTAGGTTGCCTGAGGGCATCTGTTCTTCCTTCAGACAGGACAGGGTTAAAGGAGCAGCTGATTAGGTAGCTCTGGCTCACTCAGGCCATGAAAGAAAGGAAGGAGTATGGAGTACGGGGCAAGCCTGTGGAAGCAGAGGCTGGCGTGATGTTGCACCAGCCTGAGGTACACCATGTGTTCTCCCAGGGAAGTTGTCCCTGGATCACAGCACCCCAGCAGTGGCAGGCTGCACAGGCTCCCGGTAAGGGAGGTGTGGATAGTGACCTGTGCTTGCACACAGGCTTCTTGGTGGCTGCAGCAGCAGCCTTAGCTTTTCATGCCTGTCTCTGGTGTCCACGCTGATAGCTGCAGGTCACACCCATTTCTGGAGCTTGTTTAGGCGGTGCTCTGAATCCCCTCTCCTCACGCATCCTGAAAGAAAGGTCTCTTGCCTCTTAAGCAGTTTCAGACTTTTCCCCGACTCCCTACCGGCTACTCATGGCACACTAGCCCTCTTCAGGCTGTGTTCACGCAGCCAACCCCAGTCCTCTCCCTGGGATCTGACCTCTGAAGCCTAAGCCTCAGCTCTCAGCCCCCACCCACCTTGGTGGGTGAGCAGACAAGCCTCTCAGGCTGGTGAGTGCCGGTTGGCACCAATCATCTCTGTGGGAATCTCTCTGTGCACCACTGTTGCTGTGCTCTCCTCCATGGCTCCAAAGCTCCCCCCGCATGGTGCCCACCCCCTGTCTTTTCCAGTGAAGGGGCTTCCTAGTGTATGGAAACTTTTCCGCCTTCACAGCTCCCTCCCAGAGCTGCAGGTCCCATCCCTATTCTTTTGACCTACCCAAGTACATGAGAAGTTTCTTGCCTTTTGGGAAGTCTGAGGTCTTCTGCCAGTGTTAAGTAGGTGTTCTGTAGGAGTTGTTCCACATGTAGATGTATTTCTGATGTATTTGTGGGCTCCATGTCTTACTCCTCTGCCATCTTGAAAGTCTTCCTGTTGTATTATTTTTGAAATGTTTGATTATTTTGTATCTACTTTGTTCAAAGCCACTAGGACCTGTAGCATGCGCCAAATTTCACAACCTTTGCAATGAAAAACTTCTTCAATATTGAGCATATTTTCACTTCCAATTTCTGCAAGTAGTCCAAAATAGTTAGTGAAATCCATATTTTTCTTTACATCTATCTGAAAAGCAAAGCAACTTGTTTGCTCTTTTGACAGTGCATGGTCTTTTTCTAGGTACTATCTGCCTCAGGTACCTGGAACTTCCACTGAGCATTAAGTATGGAAGGAGATCCTTGCAGGGGAGACAGGAGAAGGCAACCCAGAGAAAGAAGATGACTCCCTTACTTGATGCTGTAAACAATTGCTCCAAGGAACAGAAAAGGCATTTTCACTTCTGGGAAGTTAACTTTGGCAAGGGGAAAAAGGAGGTGAATAACTATCATCATATGTCACCTAGTAGATCAAAGACACTCTCCAGACAGTGTGAGGGAGTTCTGTGTCTCAAGACTCCATCCCTGCAAGCTTTAGTTGGCTTGAATTTTCTGAAAATCCTACATCATTCCAGAAACAGCCCTTTTCCTCAACCTCATAATAGATTTCTGGCTCTGATTTGCAGAAATCATTTTTGATTTTCTTAATCCTCAACTAACACCAGAATGTAAGAGACTTACTTTTCTCAAGAGCAAAGTTACTTCAGGGTGATATTTCTACATTTAACTCTGGTAAAAAGGACTTTACGTCATACCTTTGTTTATTTAATTTACAGTTTTGGAAGTTCAATAGCAAAAAATTCTTACTATTGATTCAAAGCTTTTCCAGGTAATCCTCATGATGGGAGGAGATCATCCGTGTCTGTTTTAGAAAGGTGAACAGTTTTTAGTTGTTTCTTAAAGGAAAAGGGGGATCAGTACAGGTCTCAAATAGTTGTTAAAAACTTGTAGGAATATTAATATACTATAGAATTCAGATTGCCAACATAACTCATATGGTATATAAAATAAGGTATCAACCAAGTAAAAGAATGTTAAAATTTAAACAGAGTTGATGTAACAAGCATTTTTCTGTCTATGAGTAGAATATTTATTAATTATTATGATTTTAAAAAGTTGAAATCTGATCTCAAAGTTCCAAAGGATATTATCTCCCTATTTCCCTATGGATCAAAATTAACAAATTTTAAAATAGTTTTGCATGCAGCATATCAACATATATTAACAAAGAATCTTATGTTTTTGTATTCCTAACACAAATGCATTATAAGAGCTCAATAAATTGATCTGTTGAAGAAATCAATTAAAAGTACCTTGACAGAGAAGTCGTATTTGATGAGCTGGGGCACACATGTCCTGGAAGACGTGGAGGGATACAAAGGATGATAGAAAGAAATTCAGAAGATCAGATTCCAACTCAACCTGTCTATATGATCATGGTCACATCCATTAAAATCTCTGTGGCTCAGGTAATCCCACCTGTTCACTATTTCTATGCCATCTCTGATCAGATTGGCTTCACTTTAAATTTATGTTGAAAAGTCTCTCAATACTGCATGGAATGTCTACTATGATCATTTTTCCACTTTGATATGATTATTTCATAACTTAATCTGTCTTCTTAAGTCTCCATAGCCCTCCTCACATTGCACCATATACAAAATCAAAAAACGCCATCACTCAGTCCTATAATCAATACTACATGAATGTTTCCATCTTCTTTCCTGCAATAGTACATTATGTGCCCCACTCTCTTCTTCTCCTCACTTATTTCCATGATCTTCTCAAATGCTGAGGAGCTCTGCCTTTCCCCTCTCACTTTTTTTTTTTTTTTTTTTTTGGCGGTACGCGGGCCTCTTACTGTTGTGGCCTCTCCCGTTGCGGAGCACAGGCTCCGGACACGCAGGCTCCGGACGCGCAGGCTCAGCGGCCATGGCTCACGGGCCCAGACGCTCTGAGGCATGTGGGATCTTCCCGGACCAGGGCACGAACCCGTGTCCCCTGCATCGGCAGGCGGACTCCCAACCACTGTGCCACCAGGGAAGCCCTCCCCTCTCACTTTTTGATGGTTGGTCAATCTCTCCTTCTCTCCTTAATGTCCCATTGAAACCAAACATGCCCTAGCAGTTCCTATCTTGACAGTAGCTTTTCTTGACCACATATACAGTTATTGTTTCTCCTTTGGGCTGCAGACTTGTATGTGTATGTGCACATGTGCCATTCCCACTTGAACATTTCAGAAATGTACTCATTAATATGCATACAAACAGACATTTCCCCATCCGTCCCACCTCTCAATTATCCACCTTCTCTCAGCTTCACCATATCCTCCATAAGCACCATCATCTAAGCATTTATTTAAGCCAGAAGTCAGGGAATAATTATTAATTCTTCCCTTTCCCACATCTTCCTGTCTTTGTATCCAAGAAGTATCTTCAGTTTTCACTGCCAAGATGTATTTCTTATCCTTTCTCTTTCTCTCCATCTCTATTAGCACTACGATAATTCAAATTACTCTTTTATATGAGTGGCTAAAATAGATTATCTGTTAGTGGGTCTCTCCACTTTTTTGATTGCCCTCAACCATTTATGCATTCAACAGAAATTATTGAGAGCTGACAATATAAAGCACTTCTAGAGGCTTTGGATAATCAGTGAAGAAAAAAGGCAAAAAATAAATAAATCCTATCCTCACAGACCTTACATTTTAGTGGGAGTATACGGAGGGTGTTATGCTAAGGGAAATAAGTCAGACAGAGAAAGGTAAATACTGTATGATATCATTTATATGCAGAAAATAAAAATTAAAACAAACTAGTGAATATAACCAAAAGCAAACAGACTCAGGTATAGAGAAAAAACTAGTGGTTACCAGTGGGGAGAGATAATATAAGGGTAGGAAATTAAGAGGTACAAACTATTATGTATAAAATAAGTTACAAGGATATATTCTAAAATACAGGGAATATATCCAATATTTTATTATAACTATGTATGGAATATAAGCTTTAAAAATTGTGAATGACTATATTGTACACCTATAACATATAATATTGTACATCAACTATACTTTAACAAAAAATTAAATATAATAAAGAATCATACTAGAAGGACATGAATCCTATGGCTAGAAACAAACACACACACACAAGTAAAAAGCTAGAGAGGAGTGATGAAAAAGAAACCAGGATTTCTAAATGGAGATATTACAATTTTAAATATGGTAGTCAGGGTAGGCCTGGTCGGAAAAGTGGAATTTGACCAAAAGCTTGGGGAGACAAAGAAGTGAAGAACAGCAAGGAGGCCACTGGGGCTGGAACCGAAGGACTGAAGGGAGATGTGGTGGAAAGCAAAAGCAGAGAGAGGTAGCGGGAGGTAGAGAACAGTGATACCAGGTCTGAAGTGCCACTATAATCATTGGTTTTTCTTCTGATTAAGATGGAAAGTGATAAAAGGTTTTCAATAGAGGAGTGTCCTTATCTTTTATGATTTTAAATGTTCACTTTGGCTGTTGTTTTTGGGGTAGATTATAAGAAGGAAACTTCTAGGAGAACATTGGAGGAATAATGAACTCAAAAATGATGTTAGCTAAGATCAAAATGAGAGCAATAGAAATGGAGAGAAATTATTGGACTCTGATGATACTTGGAAGGTAGAACCAACAAGATTTCCTGACAACTGGAATATGGGTTAGGGGAAAAAAAGACAGTGAATTATGACTCCAAACATTTTCTCCTGAGCAATGAGAGAAACATAGTTGTCACTAATATAAATAGAAAAGACTGAAGGTGGAGCAGTTTTTTTTTTTTTTTGGGGGGGGGGGTACGTGGGCCTCTCACTGTTGTGGCCTCTCCCGTTGCAGAGCACAGGCTCTGGACGTGCAGGCTCAGTCGCCATGGCTCACGGGCCTAGCCGCTCTGCAGCATGTGGGATCTTCCCGGACCGGGGCATGAACCCAGGTCCCCTGCATCAGCAGGCGGACTCTCAACCACTGCGCCACCAGGAAAGCCCAAAGGTGGAACAGTTTTATGGGGAGTTCAAGAGTTTGGTTCTGTTTTTGACATAGTAGGGACCATGTCACTTCTCACTTAAAGTTCATTATATTGAAATAAATTCTTAAGCCCTTCTCATGGCCCAAATTACCCTTGTGATCTGTTCTCTACCTTCTAATCTTTTGTCAGTTTATCAAAAGGACAAATTGGTAGTAATATAGTAGCATAAATAAATACATATTGAAGAAACTGTTCAAAGATTTGTTTTTTACAATAAGAAATATAAAGAATGATCTGCATATATAGTAGGGGAATTTTATCCAATCTGGGTGAGTCAGGCAGGATTTCTAGAGGAAATGATATTACTTTTAAGGAGTAAATGATAAATAGCAGTAATTTTGATACATGGTAGGGAAAGATCATCCCAAGTAAAATAAACAGGCTGTGCAAACATCCTGAGGTAGGAAGGGGGGGTGTGTAGTGTCAGAACTGAAGGTAGACCTACCTAACTATAGTGTGGTCAGCAGGGGAACAATGATGGAGGATAAATTCAGTTCATACATCGCCTTGAGGACTGACTCAGGTTTTATGGTTTTATCCAGAGTTAAGGGAAGCCATTGAAGGGAGTTTGAGCAGGAGAATGATCTGATCAGATTATGTTGGAAAGAATTTTCATACAATAGCTCATTTAATCTTCACAACAGTGTGTGTGTGTGTGGGGGGGGGTGCTAATATTCTTCATTTTCAGAGCTAAAAACCTGAGGCACAACAATGTGAAAGAATGAGCAATGGCCCACAGCTAGCAAATTGTGGATCCAAGATTGGAATCCAGGTGATCTGCTTCTAGGTTCTGTCATTTTGAACATGTTAAATATGAAGGACATGGGTCTCTGTGGAGACCTCTAATTCAGGAGGACCTAATGTCTCTTAGACAATTGGGACTGAAGCTTAGGATGAGGTCACAGGCTTAGATTTAGGAGTCATCAATACATACACAGTGATTAAGTAATTTTAGCATGTGACAGAATCTAGATGGAGGGTATAAAGGCATATGAGAAAGTTTGAGAACAGAGCCATGAGGAATACCATAATTCAGTGATGAGAAGGGTTAAATACGCCAGCAAAGTTGGGAGAGAAGATTGGTCAGAGTTAGCGAGGAAAACTGGACAGGATGAGTCACAGAGTCTAAAGGAAGAGAACATTACACATTTTCCTAATCTTGAGTGCTTCTGAGAGGTAAAGTGAGATCAAAACTTCCCATTGGGTTTGACAACATGGAGCTTAGTAGTGACCTTAGTAAGAGTCTTCTGATGGAACGGAGGGAGTTGAAGCTCAATTAAAATGTTTCCTTATAGTTCTGAAAAACTCTGTGATTTTTGAATTTTAAGTCTGGCCGACACCTGAAGAAACAAGGTATGATGTTCAGTATGCTATGGGGTCAAAGCCATGGGGCCAAAGGTGACCTAAGTTTGGTTAAATTTTGAAGTAGAAAATCCTATATTTCCAGATAAGCAAAAATAATATTATGGTCACTCTTCTGTCAACACTACCCATCTGTATGCTGCCTGCCTTACTTAGAAAATGCCAATGGAGAGTGCCCTTGGAGGGTAAAATGAGAAAGACTGGGGGTGTGGGTGCCTAGACCCCTGAAGGAGGAAGATTTCTGAAAGCTCTGTTTTTTACCCTTATAAAATAAATTCTTCAGAAAGTCATATCTGATAATCTGTCAATGAACACACATTTATCAAACAAGGCACTATGATCTAATAGGGCAGGGCTTCTTTCAAAACAGGTGTATTCTTGAAAAGACATATTTAACCTAAGCAGTTTTATTAAATTGTTTTTTCTTGAAGCAGTTTCCACCTTCTGGTTACTTTAGGTCAAGTCTGAAGTATTTCTCAAATACTCCTTGTCAAACTAGTCAAAAATATGAAACAAAATGTTTTAAAAAGTTGTATTTTAATTGGTTATGATTTTCTGCCTATTTTGGAAAATAATACTCTAATTTTATAGCGTTATTAAAAATTATTTTGTACTTAATTGACTTTTCTTGGACAGATATCTGATCAAATGAAATCAGTTTATGTCTATACAGCCTCCATTTCATAGACATTATTGGCTGTAACAGAAGATAAGAATAAGTATCATATTTACAAAAATGGCTTTCATCCAAGAACTTCTTTACAAATGACATGTGTAATGATTTTCAAAATATATTGTACTCATCACAGGGGTGTGTGATTGTTGTGGCTTGTATTTTTACTTTTATTAGTTATTATTAGTTTAACTTTTCTTGTTATTTGTTTTCTTGTTTTCTGTTCGTGTTGTTCATTAAACACATTTCTAAATTAATCAAGTGAAATATAAGGTGGTAAAATGATTTCAGGAAAGACAGGGTATACATTCCTAGGTGTTAAACTTTAAGAATTTCACAAACCTTAGTATCACTGTATTAATTTCCTAGTATCAAAAAACTGTTTAGATGACAGCAGACTTAGCTTCTCTTCTTTTGATGCTTTCTTCTTTTTTTTAAAATTTGTAATGTAATTTCCCATCAGTATCTGGTCCATTATCTTGAGGAAGCCTCTAAGTTTGGTTGGTCACACAAGGGAATCCTCCTCCATCCTCCCCAATGAATCTTTTCAGCATCAGTGACTACAATGACACTCTTACTCTTTGGGGACTTTAAAAAAAAAGGACAATCAGGACACATCCCTTTTCATCTTCGCCTCCCATAATTTTCTTTGGCACAGGTCTTGTCAAAAATGCTTGGGGCTTCCCTGGTGGCGCAGTGGTTGAGAGTCCGCCTGCGATGCAGGGGACGTGGGTTCGTGCCCCGGTCCGGGAAGATCCCACATGCCGCGGAGCGGCTAGGCCTGTGAGCCATGGACGCTGAGCTTGCGCGTCCGGAGCCTGTGCTCCGCAACGGGAGAGGCCACAACAGTGAGAGGCCCGAGTACCGCAAAAAAACCAAAACAAAACAAAAACTTGATTTTTTTCTTCTCCAATTAGAACTCTTCAAAGGAGAGAAAATGAGAGTTGGAGCCCAGATTTCTTATCAAATACTTCTAGGACCACGGCTGCTCCAGCTTTTGAAGTTCCCTCTGCCTGCCTCTTGATGCTGCAACCCTCTTAATAACACCATTAGCTATTTCAGCTCCATTTTCTGACAGGGTTGGTGGAGAACGAGGGAGAGCCTTTCATGTAGGACTTTGCTACTCTGCCACTATGCCCTAAAGATAAAAAAATAACTGATTCATCTGGTCCTATATATACATGTAGCTTAACCTCTTTGCTTAGTAAGTAGTAATGGCTATCACTGAATTTTTCTTTATTCTACGTTAATTAATAGAGATTAGAACTCTATACAGCTAATTTAAAAGAATTACTTAAAGTCTGTTCAAAGCAGTGCAGACATAAGATACAGATTAAGCCCCAAATATTCCAGATAAAAAATTCTACTTCTAGTCAACTAATGAAAGAGATAAAATGTCTTAAAATAAATTCATCCCATAGAGAGGAAAAAAGTAAAATATGTGGTATATATATCTTAAAAATGAAAAAATGTCCTATAGAATCAACTCTTTCCTTTAGAGGAAGGCAATTTTAAAGCTTGTAACATTAGGTGCATAAAGGCTGTCAAATTATACACAGAGTCATTTTTCTCCAACACTGAAAACCTCATACCTTCTTCTTTAGGACAGAGTCATAGACAAGTTCTGCTTCTTGGTGAAGCAAAAGTGAGTGAACTGGCTGAATGATATTTTTATTTGCATCCATGTACTTGATTGTGCAAATTTGAGAAAGAACTACGTTTAAGCACATGCTTTGGCATATACTGAACACTGAGGTATTCCATGAAGCTATTAAGCCCTTTTACCCTTCACAAGCATCTGACTTTCACACTTGAATATATCTTTGATTTTTTTTTTTCTAGAAGAAATTAAAATGTTTGTGCTTGGGGTAAAAGTAAAGTGCTTTGTATAGTCAAGTTAACTGGGTGCATCTTTTAGCAGACCTACCTTTCTGCAGATTGTTTCTGGTGAAAATATGATTTGTAGGTATGCTTTTCCATCACAGTTTGCACTTGCTCTTTGAGAGTTAAGTAATATTTGTATTTTTGGACGTGTGTTATTATCTGAATGGTTCTGACTAGAGCTTCTGAGCAAGGTGCTACAGCAGTAGAAACTGAAAAAAAAAGAAATGAGTTGGGACTGGTGTAGAATAACCTGGTCTTCTGTTGATGTCCCACTCTTGGTGTTATTTGACAATGTATACCCTAGACAACTTACTATGGAGTACCTTAGGCAATATTTTTCCTTGTGGTTGATAGGGTTTGCTCTGAAGTTTGTGAGAAAACTTAGTGTAAATCTATTGGGACTTGATGCATAGATGTTAGTTAGGTTTAAGGGGAAAAAAATTCCTCCTGTTCCTGAAAATCAGGAATTTGGTGCTGTATTCTGAGGTGCTGAGGTTCTCCAAGCTCTCCCGGTGGTGGTGGATAAGCTGGTCCTTGCCTCACATGACATCTGGAATTATTCTTATACTACCAGTAGAATATTTGCAGGCTCTCTTTATCTTTTGATGATATTGTCCTACCATATGAAAGAGTTTGTAGACCAGAGTTCTCCTACACCATCATCACTGCCTACCCTCCACCTGCACACCAGATTGGTGGTGACAAGGGAAAGGTGTAGAGAGCTCTGCTCAGTGGAGCAACACCTTGGGAGTCTCAGGGTTGGCTGCAGGATGGCATGGTAAACAGCCATCCTGCAAAACCTCCACTTGGATGCATCCTGGGGAATGTAGAACTGACAGTCCTCTCAGAAACTCTCAGAAGTGGCTGGGAAACATTGAAGGAGAAGAGAGTGATGAAATACACATGATTACTGCCATGTAAAATTGCAGAGCAAAACCAATTCTCCGAGTCTCTCAGTTGGAATATCACAAAAATAATAAGACAAATATGGAAAATGTTTGCCAGCAAGAACTAATTAAGGCCCTTAATTATATCCCCCTTCCCAAGAAGTGTCAATAGAGAGATAAATGAGACAACAAAATTCTTAGGGTTATTATTAATATCCCACAATTTGGAGACAGTCAAATTAAGGATGAGCATTTAATCGTAGGCAAAAGCAAGGAATGATTCATTCTAGTTATGGGAAGATGTTGGTGGAGACTGAAGGGATTTACTGTGTTTCCATATCCGTGGTCAATTAGGGAATTGGTCTTAATTATGCCATCATTCCTCCATTAAATAGGTAACAGCCACACAAGGTAGAGTGAACCTGACAGAAGGCATTAAACAATCTCTTAGATACAGAGGTCAGCTAAACTTTGTGGGCCTGCCACCTGACTTTGTGAGTAAAGTTTTGTTGGAACAAAGCTATGGCCATATGTTTATGTATTGTCTATGGCTGCTTTCCTGCTATAATTGCAGAGCTGAATAATTGCAACAGAGACCATAGGCTCACGAAACTTAAAATGTTTTCTATTTGGTTCTTTGCAGATAAAGTTTGCCCACCCTTGTTTTAGACAAAAGTGGGGGATTGAGGCTTGCCAACAAAGAAAATCATTCTCAGATAAGAAATAGTGACAAGGAAATTTTACCAATTGCATTATAAAATATTCAGACAGCCTAAATAAAGACATCTACACTAAGTACAAATAAGATGAGAGAAAATGTCATGTCTATGTACATAAGACACATACACACACAACACACATACATACACACACACAAAGAAGGAAAGAACCATAAAAACATTTGAAATAAAACATAACTGAAGGAAAAATAGAAATGGAACCTCATACTCAAAAATTACTAATGAGAATATGAATTAAATTAACATTTCAGAGACAAGATGATAAACCAACTTAAAGTGATGAACATGAACATTTCACAGCCAAGGAAATGATTGAAGATTATAAAACAAACCACAAAAAATCAGCACTCATCTTTATAGTATTACTAAATACATTCAAAAGAGTGAGGGACAAGATGGATATGGTTAAAAATCAAATTGCTTACATGGCTTAAAAGGCATGAGATAATCATAAATACAGAAAAAAATGGTAAGACATTTTAAAAAATAAAGTGAACAAATATGGAAAGCATACACAGATATTCTGATGACATGGATATTTACTATTCTTAAAGTAGAGAACAAAATGGAGGATACAAAAAAGTTTTTTTTTCTGAGATATACATTTTAAAGTAATAACTAGAATTATGACATATAACATTGTACCACAACATATAAGATTCTTAGAAATTTCATGTAATGTCTGAAATATTTATATTAACATATTTCCATACAAATAGTCCAAAGAAAGTTTAGTATTAGTTGGTTTTTTTTTTGTTTGTTTGTTTCTTTTTTTATACTGCAGGTTCTTACTGGTCATCAGTTTTATACACATCAGTGTATACATGTCAATCCCAATTGCCCAATTCAGCACACCACCATCCTCACCACACCGTGGTTTTCCCCCCTTGGTGTCCATATGTTTGTTCTATGCATCTGTGTCTCAACTTCTGCCCTGCAAACCAGTTCATCTGTACCATTTTTCTAGGTTCCACATACATGCGTTAATATACAATATTAGTTTTTCTCTTTCTGACTTACTTCACTCTGTATGACAGTCTCTAGGTCTGTCCATGTCTCAACAAATGATTCAATTTCATTCCTTTTAATGGCTGAGTAATATTCCATTGTATATGTGTACCACAACTTCTTTATCCATTCACCTGTCGATGGGCATTTAAGTTGCTTCCATGACCTGGCTATTGTAAATAGTGCTGCAATGAACATTGGGGTGCATGTGTCTTTTTGAATTATGGTTTTCTCTGGGTATATGTCCAATAGTGGGATTGCTGGATCATATGGTAATTCTATTTTTAGTTTTTTTAAGGAACCTCAGACTGTTCTCCATAGTGGCTGTATCAATTTATATTCTCACCAACAGTGCAAGAGGGTTCCCTTTTCTCCACATCCTCTCCATCATTTGTAGTTTGTAGATTTTCTGATGATGCCCATTCTAACTGGTGTGAAGTGATACCTCATTGTAGTTTTGATTTGCATTTCTCTAATAATTAGTGATGTTGAGCAGCTTTTCATGAGCTTCTTGGCTATCTGTACATCTTCTTTGGAGAAATGTCTATTTTGATCTCATGCCCATTTTTGGATTCAGTTGTTTGTTTCTTTAATATTGAGCTGCATGAGCTGTTTATATATTTTGGAGATTAATCCTTTGTCCATTGATTCATTTGCAAATATTTTCTCCCATTCTGAGGGTTATCTTTTCATCTTATTTATGGTTTCCTTAGCTGGGCAAAAGCTTTTAAGTTTCATTAGGTCCCATTTGTTTATTTTTGTTTTTATTTCCATTAATCTAGGAGGTGGATCAAAAAAGATCTTGCTCTGATTTATTTCAAAGAGTGTTCTTCCTATGTTTTCCTCTGATAGTTTTATAGTTTCTGGTCTTACATTTAGGTCACCATTTTGAGTTAATTTTTGTGTATGGTGTTAGGGAGTGTTCTGATTTCATTCTTTTACATGTAGCTGTCTAGTTTTCCCAGCACCACTTATTGAAGAGACTGTCTTTTCTCCATTGTATATCTTTGCCTCCTTTGTCATAGATTAACTGACCATAGGTTCATGGGTTTATCTCTGGGATTTCTATCTTGTTCCATTGATCTATATTTCTGTATTTGTGCCAGTACCATATTGTCTTGATGACTGTAGCTTTGTAGTAGAGTATGAAGTCAGGGAGTATGATTCCTCCAGCTTCGTTTTCTTCCTTCAAGGCTGCTTTGGCTATTCTGGGTCTTTTCTGTCTCCATACAAATTTTAAGATGATTTGTTCTAGTTCCGTAAAAAATGCCATTGGTAATTTGATAGGGATTGCATGGAATCTGTAGATTTCTTTGGGTAGTATAATCATTTTCACAATATTGATGCTTTCCATCCAAGAACATGGTGTATCTCTCCATATGTTGGTATCATATTTAATTTCTTTCATCATTGTCTCATAGTTTTCTGCATACAGGTCTTTTGTCTCCCTAGGTAGGTTTATTCCTAGGTATTTTATTCTTTTTGCTGCAATGGTAAATGGGAGTGTTTCCCCAATTTCTCTTTCAGATTTTTCATCATTAGTGTATAGGAATGCAAGAGATTTCTGTGCATTAATTTTGTATCCTGCAACTTTACCAAATTCATTGATTAGCTCTAGTAGTTTTCTGGTGGCATCTTTAGGATTCTCTATGTATAGTATCATGTCATCTGTAAACAGTGACAGTTTTACTTCTTCTTTTCCAATTTGTATTCCTTTTATTTCTTTTTCTTCTCTGATTGCTGTGGCTAGGACTTCCAAAACTATGTTGAATAATAGTGGTGAGAGTGGACATCCTTGTGTCTTTCCTGATCTTAGAGGAAATGCTTTCAGCTTTTCACCATTGAGAATGATGTTTGCTGTGGGTTTGTCGTATATGGCCTTTATTATGTTGAGGTAGGTTCCCTCTATGCCCACTTCCTGGAGAGTTTTTATCATAAATGGGTGTTGAATTTTGTCAAAAGCTTTTTCTGCATCTATTGAGATGATCATATGGTTTTTATTCTTCAATTTGTTAATATGGTGTATCACATTGATTGATTTGTGTACATTGAAGACTCCTTGCATCCCTGGGATAAATCCCACTTGATCATGGTGTATGATCATTTTAATGTGCTGTTGGATTCTGTTTGCTAGTATTTTGTTGAGGAGTTTTGCATCTATGTTCATCAGTAATATTCTGTAATTTTCTTTTTTTGTAGAATCTTTGTCTGGTTTTCGTATCAGGGAGATGGTGGCCTCATAGAATGAGTTTGGGAGTGTTCCTTCCTCTGCAATTTTTTGGAAGAGTTTGAGAAGGACGGGTGTTAGCTCTTCTCTAAGTGTTTGATAGAATTCACCTGTGAAGCCACATCTGGTGCTGGACTTTTTTTGTTGGAAGATTTTTTTTTTTTTTTTTTTTTTTTTGCGATACACAGGCCTCTCACTGTTGTGGCCTCTCCCTTGTGGAGCACAGGCTCCAGACACACAGGCTCAGTGGCCATGGCTCATGGACTCAGCTGCTCCACAGCATGTGGGATCTTCCCGGACTGGGGCAAAAACCCGTGTCCCCTGCATCGGCAGGAGGACTCTCAACCACTGCTCCACCAGGGAAGCCCTGTTGGAAGATTTTTAATCGCAGTTTCAATTTCATTACTTGTGATTAGTCTGTTCATATTTTCTGTTTCTTCCTGGTTCAGCCTTGGAGGGTTATACCTTTCTAAGAATTTGTCCATTTCTTCCAGGTTGTCCATTTTATTGGCCTAGAGTTGCTTGTAGTAGTCTTAGGATGCTTTGTATTTCTATGGTGTCTGTTGTAACTACTCCTTTTTCATTTCTAATTTTATTGATTTGAGTCTTCTCCCTCTTTTTCTTGATGAGTCTGGCTAATGGTTTATCAATTTTGTTTATCTTCTCAAAGAACCAGCTTTTAGTTTTATTGATCTTTGCTATTGTTTTCCTTGTTTCTATTTCATTTATTTCTGTTCTGATCTTTATGATTTCTTTCCTTCTGCTAAGTTTGGGTCTTGTTTGTTCTTCTTTCTCTATTTCCTTTAGGTGTAAATTTAGATTGTTTATTTGAGATTTTTCTTGTTTCTTGAGGTAGGCTTGTGTAGCTATAAACTTCTCTCTTAGAACTGCTTTTGCTGCATCCCATAGATTTTGGATCATCGTGTTTTCATTGTCATTTTTCTCTTGGTAGTTTTTTATTTCCTCTTTGATTTCTTTAGTGATCTCTTCGTTGTTTAATAATGTATTGTTTAGCTTCCATGTGTTTGTGTTTTTTACATTTTTTCCCTGTAATTCATTTCTAATTTCATAGTGTTGTGGTCAGAAAAGATGCTTGATATGATTTCAATTTTCTTAAATTTACTGAGGCTTGATTTGTGACCCAAGATGTTATCTATCCTGGGGAATGCTCTGTGTGCACTTGAGAAGAAAGTGTAATCTGCTGGTTTTGGATATATAATTTATAATACTATAAATATATTAAATCTATCTGGTCTATTGTGTCATTTAAAGCTTCTCTTTCCTTATTTATTTTAATTTTGGATGATCTGTCCATTGGTGTAAGTGAGGTGTTAAAGTCCCTTCTATTATTGTGTTACTGTCGATTTCCTCTTTTAGAGCTGTTAGCAGTTGCCTTATGTATTGAGGTGCTCCTATGTTGGGTGCATATATATTTATAATTGTTATATCTTCTTCTTGGATTGATCCCTTGATCATTATGTAGTGTCCTTCTTTGTTTCTTGTAACATTCTTTATTTTAAAGTCTATTTTATCTGATATGAGTATAGCTACTCCAGCTTTCTTTTGATTTCCATTTTCATGGAATATCTTTTTCCATCCCCTCTCTTTCAGTCTGTATGTGTCCCTAGGTCTGAAGTGGGTCTCTTTTAACAAGACAGCATATATATGGGTCTTGTATTTGAATCATTCAGCAAGCCTGTGTCCTTTGGTTGGAGCATTCACATTTAAGGCAATTATCGATATGTATGTTCCTATGACCATTTTCTTAATTGTTTTTTTTTTTTTTTTTTTTTTTTTGGCAGTACACGCGCCTCTCACTGTTGTGTCCTCTCCCATTGTGGAGCACAGGCTCCGGATGCGCAGGCTCAGCGGCCATGGCTCATGGGTCTAGCTGCTCTGCGGCATGTGGCATCTTCCCGGACCAGGGCATGAACCCATGTCCCCTGCATCAGCAGGCGGACTCTCAACCACTGCATTACGAGGGAAGCCCTGGGTTTGTTTTTGTAGATCCTTTTCTTCTCTTGTGTTTCCCACTTCAAGAAGTTCCTTTAGCATTTGTGTAGGGCTGGTTTGGTGGTGCTGAATTCTCTTAGATTTTGCTTGTCTGTAAAGTTTTTGATTTCTCCATCAAACCTGAATAAGATCCTTTCTGGGTAGAATAATCTTGGCTTTAAGTTCTTCCCTTTCATCACTTTATATCATGCCACTCCCTTCTGGCTTGTAGAATTTCTGCTGAGAAATCAGCTGTTAACCTTATGGGAGTTCCCTTGTAAGTTTTTTGTCGTTTTTCCCTTGCTGCTTCCAATAATTTTTCTTTGTCTTTAATTTTTGCCAATTTGATTACAATGTGTCTCAGAGTGTTTCTCCTTGGGTTTATCCTGTATGGGATTCACTGTGCTTCCTGGACTTGGGTGACTATTTCCTTTCCCATGTTAGGTAAATTTTCAACTATAATCTCTTCAAATATTTTCTCGGGTCCATTCTCTCTCCCTTCTCCTTCTGGGACCCCTATAATGTGAATGTCGTTGCATTTAATGCTTTCTCAGAGGTCTCTTAGACTGTCTTCATTTATTTTCATTGTTTTTTCTTTATTCTGTTCTGCAGCTGTGAATTCCTCCATTCTGTCTTCCTGGTCAGTTTTCCATTCTTCTGCCTCAGTTATTCTGCTATTGATTCTTTCTAGTGTAGTTTTAATTTCAGTTATTGTATTGTTCATCTCTGTTTGTTTGTTCTTTAATTCTTCCAGGTCTTTGTTAAACATTTCTTGCATCTTCTCGATCTTTGCCTCCATTCTTTTTCCAAGGTCCTGGATCATCTTCACTATCATTATTCTGATTTCTTTTTCTGGAAGGTTGCCTATCTCCACTTCATTTAGTTGTTTTTCTGGGGTTTTATCTTGTTCCTTCATCTGGTGAATAGCCCTCTGCCTTTTCATCTTGTCTATCTTTCTATGAATGTGGTTTTTGTTCCACAGGCTGCAGGATTGTAGTTCTTGTTTCTGCTGTCTGCCCTCTGGTGGATGAAGCTATCTAAGAGGCTTGTGCAAGTTCCCTGATGGGAGGGACTGGTGGTGGGTAGAGCTGACTGTTGCTCTGGTGAGCAGAGCTTAGTAAAACTTTAATCCGCTTGACTGTTGATGGGTGGGGCTGGGTTCCCTCGTCTTGGTTGTTTTGCCTGAGACAACCCAACACTGGGCCTACCTAGGCTCTTTGGTGGGGCTAATGAGACTCTGGGAGGGCTCATGCCAAGGAGTCCTTCCCAGAACTTCTTCTGCCTGTTTCCTTGTCCCAACAGTGAGCCACAGCCCCCCTCCCCTGCCTCTGCAGGAGACCCTCCAACACTAGCAGGTAGTTCTGGTTCAGTCTCCCTTGGGGTCACTGCTCCTTCCCCTGGGTCCCAGTGGGGTCTCTGTTTCCCCCAGTCCTGTTGAAATCCTGCAATCAATTCCCACTAGGCTTCAAAGTCTGATTCTCTAGGAATTCCTTCTCCCATTGCTGGACCCCCTGTTTGTGAAGCCGGACATGGGGTTCAGAACCTTCACTCCAGTGGGTGGACTTCTGTGGTGTAAGTGTTCTCCAGTCTGTGAGTCACCCACCCAGCAGTTATGGGATTTGATTTTACTGTGATTGCACCCCTCCTACTGTCTCATTGTGGCTTCTCCGTTGTTTTTGGATGTGGGGTATCTTTTTGGTGAGTTCCAGTGGCTTCCTTTTGATGATTGTCCAGCAGCTAGTTGTGATTCTGGTGTTCTCACAAGAGGGAGTGAGAGCATGTCCTTCTACTCCGCCATCTTGGTTCCTCCCCCTAAAAAAAATTCCTTTTGATATTAAGGAAGAAATAACATTTCCAGCTGAATGAGTCTGTCACATTCAAGGAAAACTTGAAACAGAGCAACAGGTGTCTTATTTAAGTTATCAAACTTCCAGAATCGATAAGTAAAAGCAAATCATTTGAAGTCATTTATAATGAGGAAATATTTGAGTTAGTCTCAAAATTTTCCACAACAACCTCCAATGCCAGAAGACAATGGAACAATAATTGATAGATACTGAAGGAGATGAAGGGTACCTCAAACAATGTGATTCCTAACCTAGTTGTCCTTTGCCAATGAGGGTGACATAAACAGTCTGAATGTATCATGAAAGAATGTACAAAGACACACATATAAAACTTAATGAAATTCAGAAGAAGAAAGACATCCTAGCAAAAAGATGAGTGAAGCATTACATGGCAGAGGAGAGCAGAGCGGTGTCTATAGTGCACTTAGAAGGAAATGTGGGTGATGCACATTTTATACACTAGCTATCCTGGAGCAGATAGGCATCACACATTCCCAAGCACACAAGAATTTTGGAACTAGCCTTCCCAGGAATAAAATTTAAAAAAATACTTTAAAAATTAAAGGAAGAAGAAAATAACAACAATAACAACATTTAAATAGTCAAGAACCAACAGAGAAATAAATAAAAATATTAGCCATAATAAAAATAACTAGTGATAGCATTTGTGGCAATCAGTAAAAAAGTAACATAGAGCTGTAGAAAGCATCATCAACTTGGAAAGGGTAAAAATAGATGTTAAAATAAGAGAATTAGTTGTGGAATAAGGCATGCTAATTTTTAAATTTTTCCTGGTTTGGGGTCAATAGACATTGACTAAAATTGAAATATTTTGTTTCAGAAAAACAGAATGACTTCAGTGTATTTAGTTTTTATGGTTATCTATTTGTGTAGTCTTTAATATATTTTAGGAACTGATAGTTCTCGTAGTGATAAAAACATTTACCTAAAATTGACTGAGGGGCTTCCCTGGTGGTGCAGTGGTTGAGAGTCCGCCTGCCGATACAGGGGACATGGGTTCGTGCCCCGGTCCGGGAAGATCCCACATGCTGCGGAGCAGCTGGGCCCGTGAGCCATGGCCACTGAGCCTGCACATCCGGAGCCTGTGTTCCGCAACAGGAGAGGCCACAACAGTGAGAGGCCCGAGTACCGCAAAAAAAAATAAAAATAAAATTAAAAATAAATAAAATAAAATTGACCGAATTAATCATTTTTATCACAATTGTATATACTTTATAAACTTCATATAAAATGAAACACTCTCACACTTAAAAATTGCACAAATGCAATTTATGACATTTTTAATATTCATCCATCTATACACACCCATCCATTTTCTACCCATTTAGCCTCTCTTTCTTTCTTTCTCTTTGTTGGTTTATATTTATATTTTCTATTGCTATTTCTAGTTAGATGTTCACACAAGAATTAAAATGAGTGGAGTAACATTTCCCTAATGTCAACAATGGCTATTTCTATGTAGACAAATTTAAAAAAAAAATTATTTCCTTTATCTTTTTTCCTGTTAATGTGTTTCTTTATTGCTTTGTTAAAATAATGAACAGGTAAAATTATTAAACAAAAATATTAATTAACTCATTATTCACAGCCCTAAAAGCATTTATGAGAAAATCTAAAAATCCTGAATCAGGATCTTTTTTACAGACATAATTCTGAACCAGAGGAAATAAAATAATTTTAAAACAAAATGTAGTAGTCTTATTTGACTTAGGTAAAATTGTGAAGCTGACAAAGCCCACCTCTCCCATATGCATTCCTTCTTATGTTATGACACTGAACCCAGGAATGGTAGACATTTTTTTCAAAATCTATCAGTGTAAGAATCCCACCTGGGCACTACTCACTGTGGTTTACCACATGTTTCCCAGGACAAAAATGTTTCTTTCTTGATCTGTTCTATGCTCATATACTAAGATATTTCCACCAAGACATTACTATCTACCTTATTGTCCTATTATTTTACAGTTTCTTGAAAACACTTGTGTTACAACCCTATCCAAAGGAGTGAATAAAGCTACACAGAAAATAGTTATGGACATGAATACTCTGTGGTGCTCCTCAAATTCCACATCCCTTTTGCCAACATGAAGGGAAGAGGTTGGGCTGCTAGTTTAATAACCAGTATTACAATCTTCCCATTTTTCCGCGAGACCTAAAGAATCCTTGAATCACATGTTATTTACTTAGTCAATGAGTAAAGGTCAAACTGCAAGCGGCTTAGAAAATATCCAATGACTTAGAATCTCTAAAGAAACTGAGGATTATTAATAAAGTCCATTGTTTTAGTCTTTGAAAAATATGATTGACTTTTCTCATTAACCATAGCCCTAGAAATTAGATTCATATCTATCCTCTCTTGAATATTGCCACATTTCTTAATGATAATCCAAACAGATAATCATAAATACCACAAAGATAATGCGATCCTGAAGAGGCCAAAGGCTAGGACAATGAGTAGAACACTGTTTGGATCCCATCTGTGTTTACTTTCAAAAGACCATGTGTTTCTTGTTAGACCATCTTCTCGCTCCTTTGCTTTCTTCCCTCCTCTCCACAGTTCAAAACAGAAGCCAATTACAGGGCCCAGAGTGAGTTCTTTTGCTCCCTTTGCCTTTACCCTAATCTTTCTTGCATGCTCTCAGCAAAGTCAGACAACTGTGACAACAAGCTCAAGGCCTTTTTTGTTTTAAATTGAACCACTAGCAGAGGCTTAAAACCACCCTAGAGCATTTATATGTATGTAGAGGTTAAGTTTAAAAATATAATCCAGGGAAAGAGACCCAAACCTATTTCATCAGAGATTTGGAAGTCATTGCCAGGTAGGTTTTAAACCCTTTCAAAATAAAAGTTGCACATCTAGAAGTAAGCAGTGGCTGCAGCCCCCTTCTGCACCATGGCTGTGAATCTCCAGGTGGGGTTGGTGTGGGCTATGCAGACCCCTGTGACCTGAAACAGGCCTTCCCCACTGCTGGAGAGAAGGCTAATCTTTCACTCGTCCTCTGTTTCCCTTCCCCTTAGCCTCACCCCCAACCCTCCAAAAGCCACAAGTGTGTGAAATGTATTCATTTTCCAGAGGCTGTTTATTCTGTTTAATAGACAACTATTTCCCTCTCATCCTTTATTTTTAGACTGTCTGGACAGGCACAAAGCAAATTAGTGCAAAATGCTTTTAGTCAAGTGTCAGGTGGAATCATGGTGATGAATGCTCCACTATTGGGCTTTTGGATTCTCCCAGTGCTTGTACTGACGGCATTGTCTCTCTCAATGACAGCCTTGCTGATGGGTTCCATGGAGCACCAAAGACAATCCTGTAACTTTGGAAGTCTCTGTTCCAATAAAGACATTTTCACATTGTGAAAGAAGAAACTGAAAGGATTTGACATGGAAGTTTTGTAAAGTTTTAAACATATTTCCCTTAACAGAGCATTTCCAGCCTTTGTTGCTTCTAGTAAAGATTAGGAAGTTCTAATATAATGACACATAAAGATGCTAAGATGTAGTCCTTGGCATGAGACTCATTAATGACCTTGGCTTAAGACAAGTTGCTGGAATGATGCACATAATTTCCTTACATCAAATGTGCTTATTCAAGTCCTTTTTGATTTTGTGGCCTCTCCCGTTGCGGAGCACAGGCTCCGGATGCGCAGGCTCAGCGGCCATGGCTCATGGGCCCAGCCGCTCCGCAGCATGTGGGATCTTCCCAGACCGGGGCACGAACCCGTGTACCCTGCATCGGCAGGCGGACTCTCAACCACTGTGCCACCAGGGAAGCCCCCCTTCTTGACATTTAAGGAGAATCCTTAGCATGCAACAGAAAGACAACTACTGTTAAATATCCCTAATTTTTGCAATTCCAGCCCAGCCTACAAATAAGCTTAGTTGGAATGAATGCAATAATCTTCCAGGTCAGTCTTTGAATTCTCAATATTTAAAATCATCCCCCAATTTTTTTTTAGAAAAACTTTATCTTTTGTTCTTTCTTTCTTTCTTTTCCTATTTCTCTTTCTGTTTGTTAGAGGCAGGTTAATTTTTCTCTGTTATCATCTGGAACATTAACTATCAGTTATTACCATTGCAAATATCATAATCAGCCACCAATTTATTAAAACCTGGGGAAAATAATCCTCTTGGTACCTCAAAATATGGAAAATACAGTAGTAAGTTCTTGGCTACGAAAATATTTAGGATATATGAAAAATGTCCTATTACCTCTACTCCAAATAATACCAATTTAGAAGACACCTAGAGGGGTGGCTTTCCAACATAATTTCTCTGATATCTCTAGCTCCACCAGCAAAGTGGGCTTTTAGAAGCAATTTGCTGTTGCAAGACCTTAACTCCAGGCAAATCGGCCCCAGGTTAGACACCAAGATACATAGCTTAATCTGAGCCAATCAGAACCTAGCAGTGTCAGGGATCTGAGAATCAGCCAGATGTCTCTGGCAAACAGAAGAAACACCCATGAAGACCTACCACTGAGACTCTTGGATTTACTCTGGATCTTCAATGTACTGGAGTTGGGTTGTTCAACTTTTCCTATAATTCTGTGCAATACTTTTCTTACAAATCTCTTGAAAACAAACCACCAGAGTAACTTGCAATGAACGTAATTTAAACTTATATAACAAGATTTGGATGGCAAACCTCAAAAATGAGGAATTGGGGGCAAATCTTCAATCATCCTTTACTCTCAGCAGAATCTCTAAGGCTCTGTAGTCTGCTTGGCACCCCAGGTTATCACTTGATTTTAAGAATGGCTGATGGTATTAAGAGTGTGATTTCCCTTCTTTGTCATTGATTTCTATTTCTTTTTATTCTTTTAACAAAATTTAAAATACAGATGAAATAAACTGAATCATTGGGAACATAGACAATTGATTCCTAATTATGGTTCATTTAAATGAGGAAATAAAATATTCATTCAGTCATCTGCCAAAAACTCAAAATGGAATTCTGGAAAAGCTAAAATGTGATTCAATGTATTGCTTTGCAGTTCGGGTCAGTTTTTAATTGGTTGTTCCATTTTATAACATACCTGTTTTCCATGTTTAAAATGAGGTTACTTCACAGCTTTTTCAAAAATTTCAGAATCTGCAATTATATAATTAGTTTAATTTCTATTTAACTATCTTGTTGCCTATTCCAATCCACAAACTGTAATGAATTCTATATCATATGAATTCCTAAAGTTTAGGTGATTCATAGCTTTGTATATACTTGCCACCTGAATGATAGTTATATATTTAGTGACATAAATCAAATATACAAAAGATGCAGTGTTATGAGTAAGGGTTATATTCCTGGAAACCCATCTTGTATTATAAAAATAAAGAAAATAAAATGCTAACACATACTTTAAACTTTTAATAAGTATGTAATAGTTCAGTTTATATGATAACCGTGCCCTGAAAATTCTTTTGGAAGAACATTTTCAGCAAGATTTGAACTTGCTGAAGATGTACAAGGGTGAAGTGCAGGGAAACTGACTTGAAGTTGCAGTTCTTCTTTCCCAGGAAGATTTCCTATAGCAAGTAGCTTTTCTTGCTTTGGGAAGTTCTGGTGGCATTCAAAAGTAGGGTCATCTGTTGCAGATGTACATAGAGTACAAAATTCTATGCAGAATGTCCATCCTCTAATAATGATCTCTTGCTCTGTTTGCCCAATAAGCTCTTCATTGCTGAACACCTATGAATGAGAGTCTATAAATTCCATCACTTATTCAGAATATAATCTGAAACTAATCACTCTACCTCAGAAGTACCTGGGGACAAATAGGATATAGATGGGCATATATTAACATTCAAATGATGTATTTTACCTGCCTGCAAACAAATGCAATGCCACATTTATTTTTCCAAATGCAGGAAAAGCAGATTTTAGTAAAGGGGGAAACCAGTTGTCTATCTTTTTTCAGTCAATAGAATAAAATATTTTCAAATCTTTTGGCCATTAGTATAAAGGAATATCTATATAGGTAGATGGAATATATAATTTTAAAAGCAAAGATAGTAGGGAAAATAAAGCTAACAGTTTTGCAGACATATTACATGTCAAATCATTTTTATACATTATTTTACCTAATTTTTCCAATTTTACCTAATTTTTACAATATCCCAGTGTATTACAAAAGCTCAGAAACATTAAACATTTTTTTTAAAAATGCAAATATCTGATAGATAGAAAAGCTGGAATTAGAACTCTGACTGGTCTGATTCTAAAGCTCTTAGCTCTTTCCATTACGACCTGCTTTTATTATTAAAGTCACATAGTAAGGAGAGAAAATGAGATAATTAAAATGTATCTTTTCTTGTACATAGCAAATCCTAGCCATCTAATTTCTTCAATGTGTATTGAGCTTAATGCAGTTATTAATATACAAAATAGCCTGATTTCATTATTCTCATCAGCTAATAAGTATGTTTTTGTTAAAGCACTAACCTTAGTCTGAAATGAGAAAAATGAGAGTAGGAAGTGACTAAGGAAAAGAAATACTATCCTCCTGTAGTTCATCACAAAACATATAGTATATTTTGATTATATTGCAAAACATAACAGAATTCAACGAATGTTTACAAAGTGAACACACTCGCATTTATGACACCTTAAATTCAATTTGTCAGAAAATCTTATATTTTTGTGGAATATAGGTGATGCAAGCAGAAGAATGGCCCCCAAAGATGTCCAGATTCTAATTCATGCCACCTATGAATATGTTACCATCCAGGGCAGAAGGGACTTTGCAAATATGATTAAGCACATTGAGATGGGACAATTGTCCTGGATTGTCTGGGTGGACCCAATGTAATCACGGGGGTCCTTGGAAGAGTCAGGGAAGGTGTGACAATGGAAGCAGAGTCAGAGAGAGATGTGAAGAAGCTGCTGCCTTTGGAGATGGAGGGAGTGGTCACAAGCCAAGGAACAACAGGAAGCTAGAAGAGGCAAGGGAATGAATTCTCCCCTTGAGCCTCCAGAAGGAACACAACCTACCCATCACCTTAATTTTTACCTAGTAAAACCAATTTCGGGCTTCTGACCTCCAGAAGTTTAAGATAAGATCCATGTGTTGCTTTAAGCCCTGTTTATGATACTTTGTCACAACAGCAATAGGAAACTAATACAATAAGTGAATTGGAAAGGCACATTTTTTTCTTTATTAATTCTTCCAGTTAAAAATGTAAGGCTCTCAGTGTAAGTAAAGGCACAATACAGTATACAATTAAATTATTTTGCAGGGCATTTAGGCAGGTGTATCCTGAGAATCTGTATTTCAGTAACATATTCAGGGATAAAAGTTCATTTTGCAAACACTTGAAATTCAAAATTAAAAAAATAATAACACAAACAAGTCTTTTTGTTAATGATTTTGTTTGGTATCTTAAGTTTCTGCTGAATGCATGCAAAACTCCTTATGCTTAAGATAATAATATCTACCCCATTATTTAAAATCCATGTTTTCTGTCTTTGAGAAACTCTCATTCCTGGTCTCTGCTTCCTAATTTCACATGTTGATGTCGTTCTTTATGATATGAGCATCTTTGTCAACATTTTTAATGTTGGGGATGCCACAAATACTTTTTGAAAACATGCAAATTAAGAGAGAAGCTTCATTTTTTTCCTATTGAACGAAGCATAGTAATGGCCTAAAAGGCAAGAGGCAATGAGAGTCAGAACAATGCCATAAATCTGGCATTTCTTTTCACTTCAGTTAAACTTTAAAAGTAGCAGAAACATTTTGAAAAGCAGTTTGACACTGTCTACAAGATCTTTAAAAATTGTATATCTTTTTTTTCTGGCAATCTCATTTCAGAGAATCTACTCAAAGAATAATAATCAGTTATACACTTAAATAATTGTGAGTGTGAATTTTGTATAGAATGATAACAGTTTTTTTTTTTAACATCTTTATTGGAGTATAATTGCTTTACAATGGTATGTTAGTTTCAGCTTCACAACAAAATGAATCAGTTATATATATACATATATTCCCATATCTCTTCCCGCTTGCGTCTCCCTCCCTCCCACCCTCCCTATCCCACCCCTCCAGGCGGTCACAAAGCACCGAGCTGATCTCCCTGTGCTATGCGGCTGCTTCCCACTAGCTATCTACCTTACGTTTGGTAGTGTATATATGTCCATGTCTCTTTATCGCTTTGTCACCGTTTACCCTTCCCCCTCCCCATAGCCTCAAGTCCATTCTCTAGTAAGTCTGTGTCTTTATTGATAACAGTTTTTTGCTCTCTTCTTTAAGCCTTTATCAAAATTCTAAAGTTTACACAATTTCTTAAACTTGGTATAAAATTTACTTATCTTGTATATTCCCAAAATAAGAAAAAAATAAAAATAATTCCTTCACTGAGAGCTGAAACAAACAAAATGTTTGTTTTGATATTAGAATTGTACTGATTGTTGACCAACATTAATCAAATCTGGTAATTTCTATTTACTAACTGCACTTGTGTAATAACAGCCAGAGGCATGCTGTGGCACCAGAGGCAGCTTTACCACTCTGAGCATCTACAAGTAAATGGTATGTCTGGGCCACTAGTTTGAACATTTTTTTTTTTTTTTTTTTTTTTTTGCTGTACGCGGGCCTCTCACTGTCGTGGCCTCTCTCATTGCGGAGCACAGGCTCCGGACGCGCAGCCTCAGCGGCCATGGCTCACGGGCCGAGCCGCTCCGCAGCATGTGGGATCTTCCCGGACCGGGGCACGAATCCGTGTCCCCTGCATTGGCAGGCGGACCCTCAACCACTGTGCCACCAGGGAAGCCCCAATTTGAACATTTTTAAATCAACTGACTCCTGTTTAAGTCAAGCAACAGATTTATTACATTTCTCTACAAAATATATTGTGAACTATTTGACTAAAGTGGCTAAATCAACAGTTATCACAAGTAACTACTTTTCTTCAGTAATCAAATTTTAGAAAGTGATATGGCTTAGAATGGTGCCCAGAGCCTAGCCTGGAAGCTAGTTCATTCTAAGTCCTCACAGATATCTATTGAATAAATAAATTTCAAGGATTTATTAATGTATATCAAATACTTAATCACATTTTTTTTTTACTATTTTGACTTTTAAACAAGTACATCCAGTGCATTAAGATTCCTTAGTCTCTTCTGCTATTATATCATACTGTGTGATAAATTCTTAGCTTTGTTCAGACCAATTTGTTATTATAATGGAATAGAAATTAATGGAACCCAACGTTGAAACCCTGCATATTGTTTGAACCACATTTATTCACAGGTTTCCGTTTCCCTTCAAAGACCCTGTCTATATAAACTTCAAGGTGAAACTCAAGGAAGAACCTTTCCTCCTAATTCTCTTCAATACCATACAACACTGCTTATTTTTCAGTAAGTGCTGGGAGCATTGTGCTGTGGAGGCCACATCACATAGGGTCCTTCAGAGTAGACAGATATAGTCAAGGCAGCTAGAATGCAGTGCTTCAAGTCATGTGAGCATCATAGCCTCTACACTCTAGGCAGTAAATACTGCTGACTGTGGTAGATGCTATGTTTTTGCCTGTACACAAACCATTCCCCTTCTTCTGGAAATAGCACCTTGATTCTCTTTGGGAGAACTATGTAATGCACGGGCTTTGGAGTCACAGTGGTTTGTTTGAATCTTGAATCTGCTATTTATTACCTGTGTGACCCTAGACAAGTTACTTTAACATCTCTGTGCTTACAGCTAATCATCTATAAATCGGGTATAATAATAGTTCCAACATTATGAGGATGTTATGTGGATTAATTGTTCAGTTACTCCAATTACAAAAGCAATTAAAACAGTGTATGGCACATAATAAACACTATAGATTATTTGTTAAATAAATAGATGTCTTTCCCTTGCATTCCAGTTTTGTGGGACTCTTACTTATTCCCTTGGCCAAGTAGTAGCACTGTACCTAAGCCAAATGCAAACTGGCTCACTGTTAATAAACATTGATGTCATAGTTATCTTGCTAAATAAAGCTGACTATTACTCGTTAGGATGGATTCCCTGAAATAAGTTTGTCCGGTAATATCAAACTGCTTTTCAGAGAGTTTGTTACTTTTTTTTCTTTTTCTTTTCTTTTTCTTTTTTTTTTTTTTACACCAGAGACAAATTTACCCCATGCTGTAGTGAAGTCATAAATCACCTTTATCATTTCCTTGATGCTCTTCGTTCTTTCCTTCCCTTTTTATTACTTTCAAAGCTTAATTGAAGTGCATTGAAAGGGATTCATTCTGGCAGTGTAGCCCTAGAGAAATTCTCCACTAGCTCCTGCTACTTGGAGCTACAGAGTTGCCCAGGCTCCTAGTAGCAGCCAGTATTTCCCTCATAATTACAAGGTTGACCCAGTTGTGTATCTTTCTTTACATTTATTTATTTTTTTAATATTTTGATCATTTTCTATTGGATTGTGGATCTTTTATAAGTATCTATAAACTATTTATATATTAGAGGGAGTAGTCTTTTGGTCTACTATACAAGATAAAACCACTCATATGTGGAAGATTTTAAGTTTCTACATAGTCAAATTTATTGATATTTTATTTTCTGGCTTTTGAATCATTTTTAAGAAAGTCATTCCACACTCTAGAGATGTAATGCAAATTTTTCATGTTTACTTAGGGTACTTTATAGTTTCATTTTTTTACATTTAAATGTTGAGCCATTTTTAATTTATTCTGGATTATGATGCCTACCCAGTTAGAAATATTTGTGAAAGAATTTTTCCATATTTCTTCTAGTGCTTTTATGTTTTTACATTTTCACTCCAGTGATCCATTTTTGATCCATTTTGCTGCAAATGCCTATGCAGTAGACCTACTCCATTAACTGAATAGTACAGGAGGCATAACTCAAGGGTCCATAGCTCTGAATGGCAAACCTTTTTAATACTTTATTGAGGTATAACATACCATAAACTTAACCCACTGTAAGTATACAATTCATTGATTTTAGAGTTGTTCAACCATCTTTATATCTTTTTAAAACTCATTTGTTCAGTGACGTTACTTTCTTTTTAATTATCATACAGTAAAACTGATTAATTTTGATGTACATTTTCATCTATTTCAATATGTGTATAGAGTTGTGTAACCATCACAGCAATCAGGAATTGGAATAGTTCTATCATCCCAAAACGTAAAAAGAGATGGCAAAAAACTTCAGTTATGGTAAATTTTCTATATACTAAGCAGACTGTGAAAAGTAAACAAATTGCGATCAATAGGCCAACTAATAAAATCTATGCAAAGTAATAATCAAAACAGATAAAATAGAGTTAAATACTAAAAATTGTTCAAATAACCCCCCCTTCAAAAAAGGGAAGCACTATGGTTTGAATGTTTGTGACCCCCTCAAATACATATGTTGAAAACCTAATGCCTAAAGTGATGGCATAAGGAGATGGAGATTTTGAAGGTGATTAGCTTATGAGAGTAGAAACCTCAGGAGTGGAACTAGTGCTTTTATAAAAGGGACCACAGAGAGCACTCTCATCCCTTAAAGGGCCGTCATCAGATCCTGATCCGGCCAGCCCTCTGATCTTGGTCTTCCAGCCTCCAATATTGCAAGAAATAAACGTACCACCCAATTTGTGGTATTTTGTTACTGCAGCTCCACTAAGACAGGCAGGAAAAGGGATGCGGTAACCAAAAGTGGAGGCAATAAAATAGATGAGAAAATGGGTCTAAATCCAAACACACCAATAACTACTTTTAATGCAAATGGTTTAAACACACCACTTAAAACATAAATATTGTTAATATGGGGAAAATAACGTGAACCTACTGTGCTTTCTACAAGGAACTTAACTCCAATATAATTAAACAGGTAGATTAAAAGTAAAAGGATATTCCTGGGCATATACCCAGAGAAACCATAATTCAAAAAGATACGTGCACCCCAATGTTAATTGCAGCACTATTTACAATAACCAGTACACAGAAGCAACCTAAATGTCCATCAAAAAAAGAATGGATAAAGAAGATGTGGTGCATATATACCATGGCATATTACTCAGCCATTAAAAAGGAACTAAATTGTGTCATTTGTAAAGACATGGATGGACCTAGAGACTGTCATACAGAGTGAAGTAAGTCAGAAAGAGAAAAACAAATATTGTATATTAATGCATATATGTGGAATCTAGAAAAATGGTATAGATGATCTCATTTACAAAGCAGAAATAGAGATACAGATGTAGAGAACAAATGTATGGATACCAAGGCAGGAAGGAGGGGTGGCATGAATTGGGAGATTGAGATTGACCTATACACACTATGATGTATAAAATAGATAACTAATGAGTACCTACTGTATAACACAGGGAACTCTACTCAGTGTTCTGTGGTGACCTAAATGGGAAGAAAATCCAAAAAAGAGGGAATATATGCATACATATGACTGATTCACTTTGCTGTACAGGAGAAACTGACACAGCAGTGTAAAGCAACTATAGGTCAATAAAAAAAGGTATTAACAAAAGAATAGAAACATATGTACCTTCTCAACATAATCAAAAAAAGTTGGAACAGTTTTATTAGTATCAGGTAAAATAGACTTTGTAGTGAAAATAATTACCAGGATATTACCTATTAATAAGAGGGTTAATTAAAGAAGATATAGCATCCTTAATGTCTATGTATCTATCTCTACAGATTTAAATACATAAAGCAAAATCCGATAGAACTAAAGGAGAAATAGACTACTATACAAGTATAGTTGGCACCCTCAACATTCATCTCTCAGTAGCAGATAGAGCTAGTAGACAGAAAATAAGCAGAAATATTGAAGGACTAAACACCATCATCAATGAACTGGATCTGAAATTAATAGACTCTCCACTGAAGAACAGTGGAACACATAGTCTTTTCAAGTAAACATGGGACATGCCCTGAGCAATCAAATGATCCTTTACAAATTAAAATAATTAAATCATATCAGAGTATTTTCTCTAGCAATCCATTTTTAGAACATTTTCATAATCCTATAAATTCTGAGAGTCCTATGTGAAGTCATTTCCTCCTTCAAAACTCAAGCCTAGTAAATCAATTATTTTTCTACATCTCCATAAACTTGTCTTTTCTGAACACTTAATATAAATGGGATCATACCACGTGTAGACATTTTTGTCTAGTTTCTTTCACTTAGTGTAATGCTTTTGAGGTTCACTCATGTTGCAGCATGTTTCAGGATTGTTTTTCTATAGAGTAATTTCATTGCATACATACATTTTTTCATCCATTCATTATTTGAAGTACTTTAGAACTATTTTCATTTTTTTGTTATGAATAATACTGCTATGAGCATACATATACAAGTCTTTAATGAACATATGTTTTCATTTTCTTTGTGTAAATTCATAGAAATGGAAGTGTTGGGTCATATAAAAAGCTTATGTTTCATTTTTAAAGAAACTTCCAAATTGTTTCCCAAAGTGGCTTCACAATATAGCATTCCCACCAGTAATTTATGAGGGTTGCAGTTTCTCTGCAACCTTGCCACCCTTGTATTTCCACTCTTTTGGATTATAGTATTTCAGTGAATGAATAGGGATAGGAAACTGTGGTTTTAACTTGCATTTCACTAATAATTATGGGATTGAGTATCTTTCTACGTGTTTTGTAGATATGGTAAAATGCTTAAATATTTGTCCATTTTAAAAATTGGGATGGTTTCATATTATTGTTTTAAGAATTTTAGACATAGAGACACAAGTCTTTTGTCAGATACATGATTTGCAAACATTTTCTCCTAGTCTGTGACTTGCCTTTTCATTTTCTTAATGGTGTTTTCAAAGCACAAAATGTTTAATTTTAATGATGTCTAGTTTCTTATTTTTATGATTTGTGCTTTTGATGTTGTTTGGCTAAGAACGCAAGATCACACTGATGTTCTTTTATGTTTGTTTTTAGATATTGTATAGGTTTAACTTTATGTCTATGGTTCATTGTTAATTAACACTTGTGTATGGTATGAGGTAAAGATTTATGCTGATTTTTTTTGTGTGTGCATATGGATATTCATGTTCCTGCAATATTTAATGAAAAGAGTATCCTTTCATCATTTAATTTTCGGGGCACCTTTTCCAAAATTTATTGACTGTAAACATAAATGATAATTTGCAGTCTCTCAATGGTTTTCCATTTGGTTATATCACCATTTTTATGCCAAAACTTCACTCTGCTTACTGTAGCTTCAGAGTAGGTTTTCAAATCATGTAACATAAGCCCTTCCATATTTTCTTCTCTTTCAAAAATTTTTAGACTCTAGAGTTGTTTCCACTTCCACATAAATGCTAGGATCAGCTTATTAATTTCTGCCAAAATTGTTTTCTAGTATTGTTTTGGGGACTGTACTACATTTATAGAACAATTTGGAAAGAATTGCCATCCAACCAATACTTACTCTTCCCATCTATGAACATAGGATGGCTCTCCATTTTATCTTGATCCTCTCTAATTTCTCTAAGCAACATTGCATTATTTTGTTAAATTTATCCTAAGTCTTTTAATTTTTTGGTGCTTTTGTAATGGAATTATTCAATCATTCCAACTTCAAATTGTTTATTGCTAATATATAAAAGTACAATTGTTTTTGTCTACCAATATATATTTTTTAGTCTTTTGACCTTGTTAAATTTGTTTAGTAGCTCTACTAATTTAATCATGCATTCCTTAGGATTTTCTAAATATAAAATAATGTTATTTGTAAATAAAGACCATTTTACTCTTTCCTTACCTGTCTGGATTCCTTTCAATAATTTTATTTGAGGTAGAACCTCCATTACAATGTTGAATAAAAGTGTGAGAGTAGACATCCTTGCTTTGTTCCAAATTTTAGGGGGAAAACATTCAATCTTTCACTCTTAAATTTGATATAAATTGTAGGTTTTTCATAGAATCTTTTTATCAAGTTGAGAATATTTTTATTTTTAATTTCCTGAGACTTATTATCATGAATATGTGTTGCATTTTGTCAAATGCTTTTTTCTACATCTACAAAAAGAATATGTTGTTCATCCTTTATTTTATTAATATGATATAAATATCATATAACAGTGGCATACAATAGTTTTAGGTGTTGCTGAGTTCAGTTTGCTAAATTTTTAAACCAAATTCTTATTGCATAACTGACAGTGAGATTGAAACCTTGTGGTGTATTTCCACATTATTGAAATCTATTGTATAATTTTAGAGTCTTTCCTTCCTTCCTTGTTAGAATAGTTGTGTACATTGGAGAAAATTATCTCTTTTATTATTAATTATTCACCAACATCCGGTCCTTTTTATGCTACCATGAAGAAAGTATACAAATCACACCTGTGAAAATGTGTCCATCGACATAAATCATCCTTTTGTACTTCCCTAAATATATCAGAATAAGCTCAGATCATTATTTTGTTCTGCTATAAGGTAAAACTTACATCTTTTTAACACTGAAACACTTAGTTTAATCTTATTTTTCCCTTGTGAAAAAAAATGTAGATTTTACTACCTACTCCATCACTCACCCAGTTTATAGCTTGCATAATTTTTCTGCTTTTCTACAATATTTCACAATAGTCAATTTAAAGATCTCATCACCTTATGTAACCAATATTTGCAGCTTGATGTAAAAAAAAAAACTACTCAATAAACCACAAGTGGGCATAGAAGCCAGTGATATGCACTTTTAAATATTAACCGGCAACAACAAAATGTCTTGCCCACATGATCCCTTCCTGTTACCCTACTCTCATTTTTCTTTCCATAAACCATATTTTGACATCTGCTAAAATTTGAATAATTCCTAATTTTGGTTATCACTCTTAAGCTCAAACCAAATAGCTGCTTAGGGTGCAATTATCTGGACATTAAAAATTGGATTATATTAAGAATCTAGACTATGACTTTTAGAATTTTGAGAAGCACTCCAGTGTTATCCTGGAAAAATGACACTGCATCTTGTAGTAGGCCATAACGGTACGACGGGAGTATTGGCAGAAAGCCAGAGTTTTGTGTTAACTTCAAGAGCAGAGGTGATTTTTAATGCTTCAACATCATTCATGAAATATTATATATATAATCCGTACTCACAATAACAAGCATGCTCTCCAAGGAAACATTAAAATAAATAGCTTCTTTAACTCTTTTGTACCTTGTTCATATCTTATTTTGATGAACCCATAAAAAAGGGAAGGTGAGATTTATGTTGGACAGATCAGTAGGGCAATCATGCAGTTTATTACATATTTATGACTCTGAAAGATAAAAGGATGCTTTTATGCACATAACTTGGCAAATGTATTTTGCCACGTTCAGATATGTTCCAAGTGACTTCAGTGGGGAAGTGAAATGATCTGGCTCATTGCCTGTAATGCTATTTGGCAAGACATTGAATGATGGTGGGATTTGAGAACACAGTAACATACTGTATTACATGTATATGTATACACACTTTATATATGTATGCATACATTCACTGGTATGTAGGAAATGTGTGACTGTATACACACTCTACTTAAATATGCTAAACTATATAATCAGAGTAATTAGTTGAAATATTGGTATCATTATGTACCAATGAACTATACATTTGGAAGAACTCCAAAATTTTTAAGTGGCTTTCTATAATATAGACTATATGGCATTGGAAATCATCAGGAGGCTGCCCTAGCTTTTCCCCTAATGATCAGAGTCAATGATTCCTTTACACATTGTATCAGGAGCGTTGTACAGAACATACCCTGGTAAACTTATGATTGCCTGACAGGGCTGCCATTGCAATGATAATTTATAGTTAACTTGCCATTAATTGTTGAGTGCTCACATCCCCTTAGTTACTTTACTTAGTGCTTATCTAAATACTCTTACAACATTCTATAGATGAGAAAAGTAAAACTTGAAGAGGTTGAACAATTTTCCTGGGAGCACATGGCTAATTGCAAAGTCAAGATTTGACCCAGGTCTGTCTAGGTCTGTCATGTCTTAAAAGTCCTCATCACAAGAAAAAAAAAAATTGTAACTATGTAAGGTGATGCATGTTAACTAGTCTTATGGTGATCCTATCACAATATATACAAATATCAAATAATTATGCTCTGTAACTAAAACTAATATAATGTTATATGACATGTATTCCTCAATAGAAAAATTAAAAAATAATAAAATAAAATAATATCAAAGAAAGTTTATCATGTTGGAACAATTTTTATCAAAGTATGAGTCTTCACTAGATCAGACATGATGAGAAAGCACCATTTCATCTGCTGTTATGTTCTATACTAAGTCACACATTATTTGTTGTCAGTTGCCAAGTATTCCTGCTCCAGATGTATTGTTTTTATAGTTGATGCTCCAAATGGTAGCTTACATTTGCAAAACATTAATGCTAAAATAATCAAAGGACAAACATTAAATACTGACCAAGATAAAGAAAACATACCGTGTGTTATGCAGAAAGAAACCAGAAAACATTACCTTTGGACCCTGCAATTGCAGGCTATTAGTACCTAATTGGGGGTCTAAATTTCACTAAAGCAAGGTGACTCATTCACTTATTTGTCTTTGTTTTTCCCACTAAGTTAGGATAATAGTTGAGAAGAAAATATGAGGTGGCAGGTGAACACTGGTATCTCTTGTCTCGTTTTTGTACCCACATATGAGAGAAGTTTGGAAATGGAAAACCAATTTTCCCAAAAGCATTTATTGAAGATACTCTCCTTTCCCCATTGTATGTTCTTGGCACCTTGGTCAAAGGTCTAACTGATCATAAATGCATGGACTTATTTTTGGTCTATCTATTCTGCTCCATTGGTCTACATGTCTGTTTTTATGTCAGTACCATGCTCTTTTGATTACTGTAGTTTTTTAGTATATTTTGAAATCTACTAAAATTAGTGGTGTGAAGTTTCCAAATTTTTTTTTTTGGGGGAGGGGATCAAGATCTCTTGGACTACTCACAGTCTTTTGTGGTTCCACATGAATTTTTGGATTTTTTTTCTATTTCTGTGAAAAATATCATTGGAATTTTGATAGGGATTGCTTGGAATCTTTAAATTGTTTAGTGTAATGTGCACATTTAAAAAAATATTAATTCTTCCAATCCATGAGGATGGGATATCTTTCTACTTACTAGTGTCTTCTTCAATTTCTTTCATCAATATTGTATAGCTTTCAGTGTACAGATCTTTCATGTCTTTGCATAAATTTATTTCTAATTATCTTATTCTTTTTGATGTTATTTTAAATTGGATTGTTTTCTTAATTGCTTTTTTGGAAACTTCAGTTTTAGTGTATAAATATGCAACTGCTTTTTGTATATTGTTTTGTATCCTGCAAATTTGCTAAACTAGCTTATTAGTTCTAACAGTTTTTCGGTGGAGTCTTTAGAGTGCCCTGTATATAAGATCATGTTATCTCTAAACAGTGACAATTTTACTTTTTCCTTTTGATCTGGATGCCTTTTATTTATTTTTTCTGTCTAATTGCTCTGGCTAGGACTTCAGGTACTACACTGAGTAAAAGTGGGGACAGTGAACATCATTGTTTTGTTTCTGATCTTAGAGAAAAAGATTTTAGTTTTTTACCATTGAGTATGATTTTAGCTGGGGGTTTGTCATACATGGCCTTTAATATGTTGAGGTATATTCCTTCTACACCTAATTTATTGAGAGTTTTTATCATGAAAGAATATTGAATTTTGTCAAATGCTTTTTCTCTAACTACTAAGACGATCACACAATTTTTATCCTTCATTTTTTTAATGTACTGTATCATATATATTGATTTGTATATATTGAAACATCCTTGCATCTCAGGGATAAATCCCACTTGGTCATGGTGTATGATGCTTTTAAAGTGTTTTGAATTTGGTTTGCTAGTATTTTGTTAAGGATTTTTGCATCTAGGTTAATCAGGACTATTGTTCTCAAATTTTCTTGTAGTGTCTTTATCTGGTTTTGGTATGAAGATAATGCTGGCTTCATAAAGTCAGTTTGTAAGTGTTTCCTCCTCTTCAAATATTTGGAAGAGTTTGAGAAGGATTTTTGTTAATTCTTCTTTGAATGTTTGATTGAAGTCACCAGTGAAAACATCAGGCTTTGACTTTGGGAGCCTCATTGGGAGGTTTTTGATTACTGATTGAATCTCCTTACTAGTTATTGGTCTGTTCAAATTTTTTATTTCTTTATGATTCAGTCTTGATCGATTGTATGTTTCAAAAAAATTCATCCTTTTCTCTAAATTGTCCAAATTGTTGGCATATAATTGCTAATAGTAGTCTCTTATATTTGTATTTCTGTGGTATCAGTCATAATATCTCCTTTTATTATAATTTTATTTACTTAAGTATTTTTCTCTTTTTTTCTTAGTCTAGCTAAAAATTTGTCAATTTTGCTTTATTTTTACCTTTTCAAAAAAAGAAAAAAAAACTCTTAGTTTCATTAATCATTTCTTTTGGTTTTCTAACCTCTATTTTAATGAAATAGTACCTTCATCTCACTCCATATAGAAAATCAACTCAAAATGGAATAAAAACCTAATGTAAGTTCTGAAACTAAAAACCATTAGAAGAAAACAGAAAAAAAAATGTTTGACATTGCTCTGGCAAAGAATTTTGGATATAATCCCAAAAGCTCAGCAATAAAAGAAAAAATAAACAAATAAGATTGCATAATACCAAAAGACTTCTGCACAGCAAGGGAAACTCCAGCAGAGTGAATAGACAACCTATGAAATAGGAGAAAATACTTGCCAATCTTATATATGATAAGGGGTTAATATCCAAAATATATATGGAACTCAAATAGTTAAATAACAATAAAACAACAATTTAAAAATGAGTAAAAGATCTGAATAGACATTTCTCCAAAGAAGACATGCAAGTGGCCAACAAGTATGTGATGCTCAACATCATTAATCATCAGGGAAATGCAAATAAAAACCACAATGATATATCACCCCATACCTGTTAGAATGGCTATCACCAAAAAGACAAAGTTAATTGGAGTTGGCGAGGATTTGGAGAAAAGGGAACTCATATACACTGTTGGTAAGTACAGAAATTGGTACAGCCATTATGGAAAACAGTATAGAGGGTTCTCAAAATATTAAAAATAGAACTACCACATAATCCAGCAATCTACTTCTGGGTATATATTACAAAAATGAAACCATTATTCCAAAGAGACATCTGTACTCCCATGTTCATTGCAGTATTATTCCCAATAGCCAAGATATGGAAACAGAGCAGGTGTCTGTTGATGGATAAATGGAATAAAAGAAATAGAATGGTTAAAGAAGAGCTATATTACATTATAATTCCATTGTATTAAATATTTTATTATATATTTTTGAAATGGAATATTTTCCAGTCTTGAGAAAGAAGGAAGCTTTGCCTTTTGTGACAATGTATATGAAGCATGAGGACATTGTACTCAGTGAAAGACAAATATTATATGATCTCACTTATGCATGGAATCTAAAAACAAATAAACAAAATAACTCAACTCATAGAAGCAGAGAGTAGAATGGCTGTTACCATGACCTGGGGGGCAGGTAGGAGAAATGGGGAGGTGTTGGTCAAAGGGTACAAAGTTACAGTTACCTAGGATGAATGTCTAGAGATCTAGAATACAGGCATGATGATTATACTTAATAATGTTATGTTCAGTGAACACCGGAAATATGCTAAGAGAGTAGATTTCAAGTGCATTCATCACATACAAAAATTGTAACTGTGTAAGGAAGTGATATGTTAATTAGCTTGACTGTAGCAATCATTTAACTATATTTATATCAAATCATTATGTTGTACAACTTGAATAAATACAATTTAAAATATATATATATATAAATAAATGAAAAGGAAGGTAGAGATTTGTATGAGATTTCATACTACACATAATACACATATTCATGTGTATAAATCTGAAGACTAAGACATTTTTTGATAGCATCAAGGGTCAAAATTTATACTTGCAAATATCATGTGACTAAATGATAATTGCAAGTCCATGTTTGAAAATAAAATCCATTCTTCAAATAGGATAGATAAGCACCAATACTTATATTTGAGCTTCACAAGGTTGAAAAGGAAGAGTAATTTCTGATTAGGATTTTATACAATTTGATTGACTCATAAAGCTGAAGAAAGAGGATGTCAAAATGTGCTAATATATACAGAAGCTGTCAATACCATGGAGGGAAATATCAGTATCACCTGGAGCCAAGGCAATTTGGGGCTTATCACTGCATGAATGTTGCTACCATGTACAAATATACACATGATATATTTAATGGATGTGTGTGTGTGTGTGTGCATGTATTTGTGTGTCGTGTGGCATGTACTTAAAATATGCTTCATACTCTAATTATTTGTAGAATTGTTGAATTATAAGAAAGAAGGCCTAGAAAAAACTCTTACTGTTTAATGTTTGTATATGTGCTGTGCTGAAAAATTATTATTTTAAATTTGTGGTCAAAGGTGTATCAAATATGTATATAGGAATAGCATATTTCAAAAAGTATGAAAAATTTATCTGTGTCCTCACAAAATTAACATGGCATTCCTATAAGTAAAGGTTTGAACTAGAAAAGTGCTGAATTTCTATAGATTTATATGACTTGAAATCATATTTCTTAAGTACTGTTCTTTCTTATGAATCTTTCCTAATTTTTTAAGGCTTACTTGATCCCAAGTATGTCAAATGCCAATCAGGTTTATCCACTGAGGCAACAGTAATGCATCTTTTAAAAGAACATAGAAGCCTAGGCTTCAATCAGGAAACCTCCTTGATAAATCCTTTGTGTAGACATATTTTATCTATACGATTTTCAGCAGTTGAGAGAGTATTAGCACTTACAAAAAATTCCAGATGTTAATTCTGTTTTCATGTCTTTTGTGCAGTAGAGAGCATACTCCTGTAGAGGGGCTTCTCTTAATAATGATTTAAAATTTGGAGTCTTTCCAAAAGAGATTAATTCAGGCCAGGTATTCCTGCCTTCAACAAGAGCAGTGAGATGCTGCAGTGTTTAAGAGTTTGGACTCTGAGGCCAGATTGCCTGGGTTTAAATCCTGAACACTTATTAGTTTTGCAATTTGGGTGACTTATGTAACCTCCCTGTGTCTTATTTTCCTCATCTATAAAATAAAAACAATAATACTTCTCACCTATGCTGGTTGTTATGAGGATTAAATAAATATTAAATGTAAATACCTAGACCAGTTTCTGGCAAACTGTATTATAACTGTCAAATGAATGTAAAAATTAATTGCAAAGTGCTCCACTCCCAGGCCACTTCGCCCTCATGGACCAATTAAACAATTATTGAGTGCCTTCTATATGCTAGATTCCATGTTAGGCAAACCAGATTTACCTGCCTACAGATGAGCAGGAGTCTTATACTCAGGAATGCTGTTACTATCACATCCTAAAATGTGATACAAAAAGAGAAAAGTTAAAAATCACAGTGGATTAAAAACTAAGGAAATCTGGATAAATTGTAGACTTCATTTGGTTAAGTGATTTATTTAGTTAGTAATAATTTGTCAGTATTGATTCATTAGTTTTGACAATGTGGTATACTAATTTAAGATTTTAATAGTAGAGGAAACTTGGTGTGTGGTATGTGAGCACTCCCTTTATGCTTTTCACAATTTTTCTGTAAATCTGAAACTTTTATAATTTAAAAGTTTATTTTAAAAAACTGCTCCTTTCTGCTCCAAAGTCATGGTTATGAAAATTATCTCAACTTCCAGGGACCTCGGAATGGCCAAATTCCCAAAGAAGCAAATAATCACTTTTTTTTCTAGGACTTTTCAGGTGGAACAGAATGGTCCAAACAAGACCATTTTAACACTCTCCTCTGAAGTTTTAATGGAAATGTAAATGAAACTAGATATTCAGTATTTTGTTTTAAAATTTTAAGAGCTGACATTCACTGAGGCCTTATTATATGGTTGCCTGTGTTAAACTCTTTCCATGGATTAGCTCTTGGGAGCTGTTCAAAAACCTATGTGCTAGATACTCTTTTTGCCCCTATATGAGAAAACCATTTGCAATTGTGCCTCTGATGTTCTTGCCTTTGAGATGGTCCAGCTTTAATTCAATGCTGTGCATGTAGAGCTCTTCCTGCTTTCCTTTAACTGAATGCCCCAGTTCAGATGACTAGATGACTATTCAATGATGTGCCTTCACTATGCTTCCTGGCATCAACTGTGTGATACTGTAACATTGCAGTGTCCCATGTGGGATGTTACACCTACAATGGAGAATAAGCACAGGTTTATTCATAAAAGAAAGAGTGCACAATGCCACATGCATTGCCCACATACAACTAAGACATTTATCTAATGCCTGGGAGTACACAAACAAACAGCAAGGTAGGATCTACTTATTTAGTGGATTCTAAAATTTTAAAAGTGAACTAGAGGCAAATCTCTCTACCAGTTGTTTTTATGAATCAGTTTTATAGTCAATCTTAGTTGGGTCTTCAGAAAACACTGAAGAGAAATGGCTATATTTAATGAAATCTTAGATGCGTTAGAAGCAGGGCAATAGCACAGGGCCCCATGTTCATAAAGAGCCTACACTTGACATAATGTTCTGCTGTCACCATCCTGAAATTCTTAATATTTTTTTTGAATCAGGGGCTCTGCCTTGTCACTTTGCACTTGGCCCCACAAGTTATGTAGCCAGTCCTGTTCATAAGTTTTATGTATGCTTTTCTCAAATGAAATATCAGGTGCTGTTTTAGAAATCAAGTCCCTGAGTGTAGCCTCACAACTTTACACTTGCTAAGTCTTCCTTAGGAAGACACAGTCATTCTTAAGAAGGTCGGTTTACCCCAATACCTTACATAAAATGTTCCAATTGAAGTGGGTTAAGTAAAAAACTTTGCTCTAATCTTTCTCTCTATTGCCTGTTTGCAAACCCTGAATTTAATGCCCTGGACAAGCAGAAACATTGGATCTGCAGTGAGATTTTAATCATAGATACAGACACTGTCAAACAAACCAGGAGAAATTTATCAATGCTTTGCTATAGTACTACTAACCTAGTCTAGAGATTGAATATCCAAACAATTGGCCTCCAATCACAGTGCATAATTCTCGAACTGAAAGCCTTGCAAGAGAAAGGATATTAGAAAATCATGTGGTAGAAACATTTTAAGGCCATTTATCTACAACTGATTCACTGGAGCCAAGCAATCTCTGATCTCCAAATTTGAAAACAGATGAAAAGAAAATCCCCTTTATTTAAGAGATACTATACACTCCAAGGGAGCTTGATGTTAGTAGTTTTGAATTAAATCAGGCAAATTTTTCATCATGCCAATGAAAATTTTATTTTTTCCCCTTTTTGTTTCCTACTGAAAACCTAAAACCCTTAACTTAAAGGGTTATTTTCCCCAGTCTGTTTGTAGCTCCTAATCATTAAGCCCTGAGAAAAGAGAAATCTACTGAGAAACACACTAGAGAGGAACATCTTCCTTAAATATGGGTAGTTTTTGAATGCTGTTGGTAATTCATAGCACCTAAAGAACTCATACTTTTGGAACTACCTGCTAAATCAGGGAAATTAGGAGTAGAGTTGAAATAAACTGGACCAGAGGATAAATATTTTTCAGCTCCTGACTTTATAGAAGGCTTTAATTATTCTCCATTTCTTCAAATATCTCTACTGCCTTCTTGGGTCTTCTCTCCTCCTTTCTAATGTGTCCTTTTGAGGTCCCTGCCTCCACATGGGAAGTCCATGGCCCAGGCCTTGCTACAGTAGCTGAAGGTCTCTAATGAGGGTGGCACTGACCTTCCAACTTCTTTGGAGATTGCCTTGGCCACATGGTCACCCCAGAGCATCCTGGCAGGGGTATCTTCTCACCTCTGTCAAGCTCTTTTGTTGGGTTCAAATCCTTATTATAATTAGAGTAGAAAAGCCTCACTGGGTTGTTTAGATGTTATCTCTGCCACAGGGAAATTTCTACAACTTAGCCTGGACAATTTTTTTTCTAAACTAAAGTTAATTGATGGAGAATCTGCTGGTATTCTAGAGAAAATTATGGGACACTGTCAAAAGATTTTCTTTGGGACTACAATGGAGTAATTAAAAATTCTCTCTCTTCTCTTTTTCCCTATCTCTATTTACAGTAATCCCACCTATATGAGATTTTCTTAAAGTACCAACACAGAATGAACAGCAATTTATTTCATTAGTAAAAAATATCTAGACTGTTCCATTTGTTATATGTATCAATTTGTCTGTTGAACTCAGCTTTCATTTTTGGTTTAAAATGCCACACTCACTCCCGGACAGAGAACCTTCTGGGCCGGTCTTTACAAGTGGATGGCCTTTGATTAGATCACAGGTCCGAAGAGGAGGCTCATTAATAAACTGGAAAAATGGCCCAGGATATGAGTTCTTCCCTAGAGGTGATGAGCAATGTCAATCAGATTTGTTTTCTTGAAAGGTAGAATTAAAAAATGCAAAAGGAAACAGATTTGGGGGTAGCTGGGAGGTCCTTATGTAGAACTAGGGCTGGTGGCCATACATATGCAGGAGATACGAAAGAATGGACAGTTGTGGGAAGAATATCAGAAACGCAAATGACCCTGAGAGACCAGAGGAGAGCAGTAGCTCTCATCTTTCCAATTACGTTCCGTAGCAGGCCCATCAGCTCTTTATGTTCCTCCATTTACTAAAACCTCTACAGAAACAATGTAGAAGAAGCTCTTGTAATACTCTACCCCTCTTATGTGAGCTTGCCCAAGTGAACTTCTATTTTTAAAATATTTAACTGGGCACTAAGAAACACGATGGGAGTGGAAGCCCTGTCCACGCTTCCTCCTGAGAAATACAGAAGGAAAATAGAGAAAAACCTATTGATTTCCTACTGGGAACATGGTATGCATAATACCATCATCAAATTTAATTTTCATACAACCTCAGAAAGTAGGTGTAATTAAACCCATGTTAGAGCTAAGAAAACTGAGATCAGGAATGTCAAATAATTTGTCCAAAGTAATTGGGAGTCTAAGATTTAAATAAAATTTTTTCCTGTTCCAAATCCCATAGTCTTTTCAATAATAACAACAAGGCCAATGCAAAAGAAAAGAAGGGAGGGAGGAAGGAAGGAAGGAAGGAAGAAAAGAAGGAAGGAAGGAAGAGAAAGTAGAACTTTAATGAGTCTCTACTACCTGCTGGACACTTTTATATGTCACTTCATTCAGTCCTCACAACAACGAAAAGCAGAACTGATATTTGTATATATGTATATATATATATATTTATACACAAGAAAACTGAAGCTTAGAAAGGTCATCAAAATCACACAGCAAGGAGTGGAGCCAGGATTTATGCTGAGCCAAACTGACTCCAATACATCACCTCCCACTAAACTTTATTTTTTTTTCCTGGAGAACCACATACACCAGAGCAATTCTAGCTGATAATTAGGTAGAAAATCAAGGAAAGCGTAGATATGAAGATCCAGATTCAAAAGGGTGGATTTTGAGTCAAGAATTTGCATTAAGTCCTAACTGATTCTTCTTTCTAATATCTCAATGATAGATAATGATATACATAATGATATATATGTATGTGTGCACATCTATGTTATGATATAGATATAATTACATATAAAAGTTTGGACGGGGTCATTAGAAGAAAAACAATTTCAACACACTTATGGAATCTGAAAGCACTGAAAAGTGTTGATCAGGAAATGATGGAGGAAGCCATGAGTGATGCCCAGAGGGGACTGCAGCAGACAAGGAGCCAGTCTACCTAGCAGAACCCCCAAGGTGCTTCAGTACAGAGACAACAGGCACAGCAGAGACTAACGTAAAATTTGCTTAGTACCTCTACATGACATGGTATATTTTCCTAAGTTTTCTGTAAAATGGGCATGTTTGAAAGTATATGTTTAACCAAATGTTTATTTGAGGGTAGCTATGTCTACTTCCACTCACTAATAAAAGTTATAATGACCAAATTGACAAGGATTGGATGTTTTCTACATGCTTAACTCTTTAAGCACTTAATTTACTCTTGCCACAAGCCACTAACTTGTTGATATTAGCCCTATATTTTAGAAGTGAAAACTGAGGTTTGTGGGGGTCAGGGAAACAAAAGCACGTACCTATTATGAGCAGTCAAGATTCCAGCATGATCAAATCAGACTCCCAATCCCTTTCCACTATTCCTTTACTATTTTCAATGCTACTAAGCACTAACCATATGATGAAAGTTTCTACCTCCTAACGTTCAGCCTAGAAACTACACAATGAAATGACGAGTCAGTTTGGTAGTTTTTCATTTTGAGGTTTATATTAAGATTGAAAGCCATAGCACTGTTCTACAGTAACTAAGTAAATAAAATTGTGTGTGTGTGTGTGTGTGTGTGTGTGTGTGTAAACCGCCCTCCCCCAATTCAGCTGTTGGAGCAGTACTTGGCACACAGTAGGGACATCATATTTGCTGAATGAATGTATGAACACGTCAGAGACCTCTTGATTGAATCTTTTCTTTATTTTCTTTCACTTGCATATTCAGCATAATCAGGCAGACTTTGAGCCAATTATTAATGTTGGAAATGGAAATTCGTTTAAGAGAACAATGCTTTTGAAAACAAAGAACCAAGTCACTTTGGTGTGTAGTGGCACAGCCTTCTGTCCCTCTGCAGCCAGTTTATTACTGAGCTTACTGATTAGCTAATCAGTAATTAATTTAATTATTAATGCTATTTACATATTTGGATTATTGCAGCTATTAAGCAGCCCTGCTATTCTCCTGCTTCCTTTGCACTTTGAAGTAAAGTAAGAGGGTTAAAAAGTGAGAAGATAAGTGGCAAATTAAGCTATGAGATGCATAAGGCAAACCAACCAGAAGGACTTGTAATGAGAGATTACACATAAAGGGTGAAAGGAATTACAAGGAAGTGAGTGAAAGATGGGCTACCTCTCTGCAGGCAACTTCTAAACTTTGAGGTAGAGGCTATGTATCAATGCACATCTATACACAATTTATAACAAAGCATGGGAGCTTGGAAACCTGATCATACATTAAGTGAATGCAGCTGCTGAAGGAAACCCACACGTCCCCATAATTCCCATGGTAGCTGCTGGCAGTAGGGGAGGAGTGACAAAAGAATTTTTAGCATCTTTCATCTCAATGAGTGTTGTTTAACTTGAAATTAGACTGAAAATTCTGCACTTCCACTAAAAATTAACATGCACTCTCCAGAAAGAACAAAAAAGGTATAAACTATGTCTGACTGAACAAACACAACCCCACTGTTGAACAGCTAGTCAATGGAGAGGGCAGGGAAAGGCAATGGAGCAGGGTAATGTGTAATCTCACCAGTCAATGGACTGTGGGCAGGCCCGGATGGCCCGGCACTGGAGGTGTCAGGGAGATAAATAGCAGAGCGTCCTCCTCAAAAATATGATTAATACCCTCCTCGGTCCACTGCTGAAGATGTAGTGGGTGCAGCTGGTCTGGACAGCCGTTGCATAGAGGGAAAATCCGGGACGATTGCAACGGAGCAGAGAGGGCAAAGAGGAGGACAAATAGCCACCAGAGTGGGAGTGCTGAGGCCTGACGGCAGGGAGGGGTCTGAGCTGGCTGGAGGTCTTCTTAACCTGCAGCTTAAGTAATACTTAGGGCCTTCTAGGCACATGGATCTGAGCCCCAATGGCTGTGATCTCGAGGGGAAAAGACAAGCCGAAGCTGAATCTTTGAGGACATTTTGTGTCTTTCCTCAAACGGTGAGTAATCTTGAAGAATTGTGGTACTTATGGTATAACTAGTGTGTGAGTAACACACTCCCTTCAAAACTTTTTAATTCTCACAGGTCAATATGAAGTAATGGGGTTAATTTCTTCTTCTTCAGATGGGAAGGCTGAGGGCCAGAGAATTTAAGTGACTTTCTCAAAGTTACATAGTTAACAGATGGTACAAGCGTCCAGGACTCACAAACTTCCTTTCTCCTCACCAAACTAAACTGACTCCCCAGAAATTAAAAAAGAAAACTTTTGATAGGTTGTTCATTTTTGGCTATTTGCTCTAGTTTCCACTCAACATATCAACAAAAGATTCTCAAACATTCACAGCTATAATACTGCTACTTACAGACCTACACACACACACACACACACACACACACACACACACACACACACACACACACACACACACAATGATTACCCAGAGTGAAAAGCAAATTGTTATGTTCTAATATCTCTTATTTCACTGGTGGAAGACAGAGGAACTTTCTGTCCTTGGGCAAATATAACTCTTACATTTTCTTTATTAGATGATTCCTTCCCTCATGGTCAAGATATTCCAACGTTCATAAGGCCACCAAAAAGTCTTCTTAGCATACTATAGCATTGGAATATTGTTAGAAAAAAAAGAATAATTAAGGAAGGGCTATCTAAACCTAGAGTTGTTGGTTTACTGAATATTGATTTTAGACATTAGGAAAGGAAAGGAGACATTTATAAAACTTGTAGGATGGAAGTAAATAACCTGGCTATAGATAGAATCATCCATGTAGCACCCAGCCACCTAAATAGCAAGGAGGTTCCTATTGTACACAGACGTTTAGAGTGAAGGTGTTTATTGACACAATCAAGGGGATTGTGCCAAAGCCACCTAATTTAGCCATAGTAGAGCTCTCCATACTTTCCCCAACTAAAGTTGGTTTGGGGATACCTTCTCCCATTATCTTCTAAAGCTTGGCCAAATCATGAAAAGAAGTCAGTGTTGACATGAATCTAAAGCCACTACTCCACTCCGGGAGTTGAGAAATGCTTACTAAAGATAAAAACAATGGCTAAAATTCCACATCCTTTTCTTTTCTTGGACTCTGTCAGATATATCAGTATACAGTAAATAGTCAAAAGATATAGCTATATACAATAGAGAGTCATTCTGCCAATCCTAAATTATTTTTAGGGTTTACATTTTGAATCACAATCTTCTTGTTGGATTTTATATCAGTTATTTCTTCATGCTTACAAAACATATTTTCTGACTCTCTATCCTAAGTCACAATCTTTAAATATTATCAATCTTTATCTATTGCTATGTATATGGAGAGAAACAGACATAAATTAATATATATATATACACATATATATTTATACATATTTGTGTAATACAATTATATCCACTTAATATTTTCTGACAAATAAATAGATAGATAAATAAGTTTCATTGTCAAATTGTTTGAGAAGTATTATGAACCCTACTGCCGTCTTGAAAATTCACAAGGCTCTGAAAACTCCTGTCATAAACAAATTTATTTAACTTTATTTAACTTCGCATTTATAGCAGGCATTTGAGTTTGTTTTTAATTTATGCTTCTAGAAGACCCACAAAATAGCATTTTATAGACCATTGCTTAGGAAATACGCCTTATGTTATTGGGTCTAGTCTCAACTTACGGCAGGTATAATGCAGTATAGGAGACACACTTGAATTTGATTTTCATAATTCCTAACCTTTTAGATTATTGCATCAACAAAACATTTTATTTGTAGAAGTGTGAGATAAATTGTGTCCTCTAGCATCTTTTGCTTTTTTTTTTGAACTCCCCTGAAATAAATGTGTTTTTAGTCAGTTGGTTCCTTTCAAAAAATATCCAAAATGTTTGAGGCACTTTAATTAAACGGTAAGTCAACTTAGTTTCTAGGCATTGAGGCTTTATGAGTCCCATATATGCACATGCACATCACACACATATAGACAATATTTGTTTAACATGATCACTTTTGGGCATGTAGGGAGAATTTATTTGTTACAATACGATATTTCATATGAGAAGATTATGGAAAAATTATCAAAATTGTTCAGTGAGTCATTAACCAAGTGATCATTTAGCCTGGGCATTTATTTTATATGTGTCCTAAGAGACTAGAAGTGACAAACTCAAAGTTACACAGCTGATGAGTGAAACAACTTTGTCTTAAACCCTTACTTTGATGCCTAAAGATACCTCAGCTTCTCGCCTTATCTTTAGGCACCAAGAACATAAGGTGTCCACACTGGTTCCTGAAGCTCCTCAAGACATATTTCTAAAGACATTTCTCCATTTGCTTTGATGTGCTCTTATGACCTAGAGGTACTGGTTGAAAAGTCAAATCTTAAATCAATCAGTAGTGTTTGGAACGGGACAAGATGGAGATGGTTCCCAAAGACAAATAAAAAGTTGACATTTTTCCATAATTTTTACCCTAATTAAATGAAGTGGAAAAGACTGACTATTATTTGAGTTATTAAAACAGAAACATAAGTAATTACTTTAAGGCCAGTTAATAAAAAAGGGACCCATTATTTGACTTTTACAAATAATTTTCTCGATCCTCTGTCTAAATTACCCACATGTATTGAAGTGGCTTTCAGTATGGTTTTAATATTATATTTTTAGGACTCTGGGAGGGGTTCAGTATTTGGAGGCATCACCATTATGTTAAGGAGATATTTCATTCTATATTGGAGATGAAGAAAATAAAGAAAATCTGACATCATTCCTGCACTTTCTTCTCCTGAATACATAAGCTCTCTTTAAGTAAAACACTAAATAAATTCATAGACTCAGGACCCACGTAAAAACTAGATGCTTTCAAAGGCCCTGGTTAATGAAGAATCTTTTAAATGTCACATCTACAGTGCAAATTAACCAATACTGCATAGCAAAATCTGGTCAATGGTTTATGACAAAAAAATTAATGCTTTCTGTCAAGAATAAGGGTTAAGTTTGATATTAATCATAAAATGACCTTTAATTGCCAAACAAAAGCACTTTGTTATTTCACTACAATCCTGAACTCACCCTGAGCATTGAAAAAAAGTCATAATTTGCTTAGTATAAATATATTAAAGTATTAAGCCCACTCTGCTACTCAATTAGTAAACATGTCAAGGGGTGGGTGAGTTATTCATGGTTCAGAGGGCCAGCCCCTTTTCACAGGGAACTTTTTTCACTCTAATGAAATGATGGATAATCTGGAAGTAGGTGCTTTAAGAAGATATTAATCATTCTCTGTGGTGATGTTAATCATGCGTCCCATCATCTCCAGATGCCGTGGATCACCTTCCTTGGAGACAAAGGGCGCCTAAGCCAGGAGAGTCCTTTTGATCACTTTTCTACAGAGACCCTCACATGCAACTGACTTTAAAGATAGCTTTAGGTTTCAGGCCATCCTTAAGATAAAATGGCAACTGCAGCACAAAACTTCATCAAATGATTTCTGAGAAACATGGGCTGGGGTCTCTCTCCAGTCCTAATTATTTACATTTTCACATTGCTCATATGAGAGTAGGAAAGTACTTACCTGTAGGAGAAGATAGAGGTCCATCAAGTAAAAGCTATAAATGTATGTCCTGGAAAACTGCTTTTACAGTCTAGGCTTCTAATCTTACAAAATGTTAGCATTCCTCACATCAGATTCATCTCTTAAAATTTCTCTGTTGTCTCCTTGGGTAATGAAACACTGAGCCTCCAGAGAGACTTCTGGCCAATTAAACATAGTTATGGCCAGTGTTTTTCAAAGGGAAAAAAATTGTTAGTAAAATCTGAGGGCACATCTTATGAGGCTAAAATAGCTCCCATCACAGACTAATTTTGAATGCTTCATAGACCCCTGTGCCTGAAGAAGAAACCTGGAAGGGTTCCTAAAGCTAAGAGGCTGTTCCATGTAAATTGCTTCAGAAAGATATAACCAAGAGGAACAACTGAAGCTCCTGTCATCATGCAAAAGTATTAAGGACTCTAGGGATTGGATAATATCTTCATGTAAGGGAGGCACCATTCTCTAAAATATGCATGTGCTGTGCAAGGTCTACAAATGGACATGAAGGTTACTAATGAGGTTATGTGATCTCTTTTTTTGGGTACAAATCTACTTAGAGACAAGCACTCTCCAGTTGTTGGCTAATAATACTCAGATCAAACTGCTAAATGTTTTATATTCACATGTGAGGACAAAAGAGCTAGAAACTCACTCCTGGTCTTCTAGAGAAAACTAGTTATTTTGCTCTTCACTCAAATTTAGCTCTCTAATCACCCTCCCAGCTGTAGTCTTTCAAATTGATTGATGTATCTCAATAGTCCACCAAATTAGAAAAACATGTCCACGTAGGTGCATTTGTCATTTGCCTGATGATTTGTTTATTTATTGGGCTTCCAAACTCCAAATACTTCCACTGCCATTTTACCTCACTTCCCCTACTTCTCTGCTCCTGTCTAGTCCACATTTAAATTCTGTTATCTCCCACAGCAGATTCATCTCAGACCTTTAAATTTAAATAGCTAATTGAATGATAAGAGATGTATGTCATTTCTCATAACCTCACTTCCACTGAATTTTCTCTTTGGCCTCAATGTTTTTACCCTTGTAAAATATCTCTGTTGGGTCCACATAGCTGGCCAGAACCCTCTACCTCTGTCCATCCCTCCCTTGATGTCCAATGCAACTAGCCAAATTTCAAGCAAGGCGTGTTCTTAAAGTATGCCTTTATGTACTTTTCCTGACCTGTACTGGGTTATTAAGCAAATCATCCACTCTGCAGCTTGGAACCCTCTAAATATATGGTCTCAGATGTCAACTGGTCTCACTAATATTCACACTTCTTGGTCAACTCCAAGTTCTAGCACAAAGTTTTCCAATCCTCTGAAACATTGTCCTTGATTTCATTCCCCTTTTTCTCAGCCTCTTTATTGAAAAGACAAAGGCTCTCAAAAAAATTCTCAATATTGTACTGCCATCATCCACCAACAAATTTGTCCTTTGCCATGTGTCCTTCCCTTTTGTCTTCTCAAATGATGAAGTGTTTTTCCCTCCGTTAAAAATTCACTTGTTTGAACTCTTGATTTTATTCTCTGCTTTTTATTCTGCAACTGCCCTCCTGTACTCAAGCTCTTTTGCTCCAGAATCTTTAATTTATCTCAGACTATAAATAATTTCAAGGCTCTCCTTCCCTAAAATAAAAATGCTTAATTTATGTCAAGTCCTCTCAATGTCTCTCTCAATTACCATATAAAATTCTTGAAAAAAGAGTCTATACTACTGGAGTCTTTATTGCTTCACCATTTGGCATTTGACCTCACTGCTATATTGAAATGTTAATTCCTGAAGCCATCAGAGACTTCCTAATAAATATTGAAAGCTTACTGTGTGCCTGGCATTGATCTAGGCACTTGGGATACAGCAATGAACAAAACATTTAGGAAGAGACTAATATTGCAACTCTTTTGCATCTTATGTTATGGTATTGTCAAGTGTAATGAATATTTTAATAAACTTTCTAGACCTCTTGAGTTTCTCCTTGTACTATTTGCATCACTTTTACAAACTTTTCTCCATCTTTCCTTGGTATTAGCCTGAAACATTAGTACTCTCTAGAGTTCTTTATTACACTGCTTTTCATACCCGTGCATTTGTCCAGTTAAATTTATCCACTTTCAAATGTTCAATTACCATCTATATGCTGATTTCTCCCAAGTTTATCACTGTAGTCTAAATTCTTCCCCTCACCGTCCTCAGACCTATGCATCTCCCTGCTTCTATTTCTTCATTAGATAGACTTCATCTTCAGCGTTTCCCAAACTTAACATGCCACTTTCTCAAAATCAGCTCTTCTTTCTTTCCCTAACTTAATTATGGGACATCAACAGCTACTATCATTCAAGCTAAAACCTGAGGGTTCATCTTTGATTTTTCTCTTTGCTTCTCTGTCTACCTAATAAAATAACTAGTCCTTAAATATTTATTTTCTGAATATTTTTCACCTGAATTGTAATTCCACAATCATCTACTCTACTTTACACCCTCATTCCTCTTATGAATGATTGTAACTACTTCCTGTTCTACACATCATGTTAGCCATTCACTTAGCATAAACAATTTTACTATGTCAAGTCACTGTTTAGAAGTTATTGAATAATGAATAAAACAAAGTCTTCAATATGACATAAAATATGCTTCATAATACTATTTCTATCAACCTTGCCAGCATTATCTTTTAACACTGCATGACTCACTTCCTATATTTCATCACAAAAAGCAACTTATTTTATTTTGTGCATACACATGATACTTTTGTCTTTCACCTTTATATTTTTGCTTACTCTTTCCTATCTGCCTCTGTGCTATGGAGATACACAGAAGAAAGTGTTTCTTTTTTAGTAAGTGTAGGAAAGAATCATACAGGAGGTGTATTTGAGCAAAATCTTGAAGGATCATTAAAAGTTGGCCAGACAAAAATTAGCAAAAATATATTCTGGAAAATGCTACATGTAAAAATACAGAAAAGAGAAATATGAGAAAATCAGAAAAACAGAAGCAGTTCAGAAAAGCTTATATGGATATGCAGGGTGTCTTTTAAGGGAGTTATGGGAGATATAAGCTAGATCTTTCTCTTTCTCTGAAAAGTTAGTAACTTCAAAAAAGTTGGTGTCAGAGTGGAGGAATAAATTAGGAGTTTGGGTTTAACAGATGCACACTACTGTATATAAAATAGATAAATAACAAGGACCTAGTATAGTCCCCTAGCATGGGGACTATATTCAATATCTTTTTTTTTTTTTTTTTTTTTTTGGTGGTACGCGGGCCTCTCACTGTTGTGGCCTCTCCCGTTGCGGAGCACAGGCTCCAGACGCGCAGGCTCAGCGGCCATGGCTCACAGGCACAGCCGCTCCGCAGCATGTGGGATCTTCCCGGACCTGGGCACAAACCCGTGTCTCCTGCATCGGCAGGCGGACTTTCAACCACTGCGCCACCAGGGAAGCCCCTATATTCAATATCTTATAATAACCTATAATGGAAAAAATTTGAAAAAGAATACACACACACATATAATACTGAATCACTTTGCTATACACCAGAAACTCACATGACACTGAAAACCAATTATACGAAATAAAAAAATTTACAAAAGTTTGTGTCAGGTGGTGTTGGTGGGCACACTATTTCCCAAGGTTAATCCTCTCCTAGCAACTACTCAGGCATAATTAGTGTTGGGACACTCTGGTGAACTAAACATAACTACCTAGGCATCCTCCCTTATTCTTCCTGCCTGAAACATCCACTCCTGAACAATGCATCTCCCCAGGGGGTCTAATGATGACATTACTGAAGGCTTAATCATAGCCTTGTCCTTGTGTGACAGGGCCATGTTCAGCACCAAAACTACCCTGGTGGGGCCACTTGGACTCATGCAGTTATTTAAAAGCAAGGGCTGGGATTCACCCTCAGCTAACTTTTTCTTTAGATGACCCTTACATGTAGCACAAGCATTGGCTGTTCTCACTTTACATCCTGGGTAAACACTTTTGTTATATGTCCTTCCCCAGGTTAGGTCTTTCCCAAGAAATCACTGAACTAACACAACCAGTACATTTTCCTAAAGTTGAGAGTATCCAACAGCAGTGGACCTCCAATCACATCTCCTTCAAGGTCTTCTCACCAGAAGGAGAATACATCTCCTTATTCTTTCAAGTCACCAGCAGTAACTGTTAGAAACACAAAAACACACCTGTCACAAGGGTAAATTTAATATTTGGATCCACTTTAAATACATAAGGAGAAAAAAAATTCCAAAGGGTCTCACAATTTGCAAAGCTACCTCACTCACAATAGAGTTAGCACTTCTGTTCTTTACTTGAGCCACTGTATTTTCATGACATAAAGATGCTATTGACTATCAGCACACCATCAATTAAAAGCAGCAAATAAATACTACCACATTAAACACCCCTTTATCATTAAATGCTTGCATTTATTGAAACTAAAAATCTTTATTTGAAATAAAAAAAATCTTAGCTTAGAATTGTATTTTTTTTTACACACAGGCTGAAAATTAAGTAAAATGCTCATTCTCAGCTTAGCAAAAGTTCTAACTCTTAAGTTTCCCTATAATGGCTTGGTCTAAGAACACACCATATTTTTCAGGCATTACTTTTCAGAGTGGAAGTGGGAATGTCTATCAAAATTATGTTAATTCTAGCATTTAAAAATATTCATTTGACATTGAGCTTTGTATCATTGGCAGTAATTGGCAAGAATATTAGAATCCCAAACACAATACAGGGTCATGCTATCCAATAACTCAATTTTCTCCTGCTATAATCAATTATGTTAGTGTTTTTAGGTCAAGATAAGTCAATGGAAATAATTATTTTTCCCACGAATATTCAGCAAAATAACAGCTACCACAACAAATATGTGTATTACTGAGGATATGGAAAATAGTGTTTTCTGAAATTGTAAACATAAGTTGAAAAAAAAGACAAATTTACAGTTTGTATTGGTCTTTATATGTCAAGTAGATAAGAAAAATGCTTACTGGTTGAGTAGAATTCATTGTAGCACAACTCATTACCCTAAAGATTTGGATAGGTCACAGGTCAAAGGCTGTTCTCCAAAATGCCTTAAACAAACATGTTCCTTAAAATATTCACATAATTTGCTTAAAAGTGGTGATGGCTCTGCTCCCTCATGCCAATGCTAAAACAATTTTCTATTTAAATTTTTTTTCTTAATATATTAAGAAATAGATTTACCTTGTATCACCATTGAATAATAGAAGTGTCATCTAATGATACCTTCTGAGGCCAAATTTTCAACAACAAATTTCAGGATGCTGAAGGATCCCCAGGTCTACTGTGAATCACACTGGCCTTGCCAAAAGACACTAGCCACTATGTGGGACCACTTTTGCAGCACAAGGAAAATAGCCTGAAGCAACAATTGCCCACATTTTTTTACATCCTTCTGGAAATAAAAACACTTCAGTTGCTTAACTGGTGATAGCATACCTCCTCTTGCCCCAATTCTTCTTATAACCTCCCAACTCAATCTGTTTAAGTCCAACGCTTTTCTTGACATTACCACGTCCTGAAAACCATTAGTGTAATTTTCACTTGCCATGACTGCTTACATCCAAGGATTACTTACAAATTCAAACTGTAATTAGAAGATGAACTAGCTGAGAGGCTTTGATTATTCCTTTGTATTTGAATACTGTACTGTTAGATGTGTCTGCATTCATTGCACAGAGACCTGCTGATAGAGCTTGGCAAGTAAATGAAAGGTAACATGGCATGGCATGATGAAAAGAGGTAGACCTTTAAGTGAGACTGGCTTAGACTTAAAGTTTACTCCATCACTTTCTATGTGGATGAGCTTAGGTCAGTTACATGGTCACTGTGGCACTCACTTTCTTCACTGGTAAAACAGAGATAATCATGCTTGTAAATGACTCTTTTATTCCTGTCCTGAGGTGTCTGCTCAATAATTTATAGCTGTTGAGTTCTTACAGAAATATACAGCCCTCTGGGGAGCAGGAGATGGGGAGAAATATTGGTTACATTCTACTCTCTTCCATCAGGTCACACCTAGAGTTTTTTTTGTTCATTTTTAGGGCCGTCTCTTTAAGGAAAATGATTTTGATGGATGAACAAATGCATGAGAAGCAAGTAGGAAATCTAAATTATGTCTTGTGAACAGCAACATGGAGGAGAGAATATGTCCAAAGGATAAGCAGTTTTGAAAAATAACTACAGATCTATAATGTATGAGAAAATTTAGAACTATTCATGTGATCCCAGAGAGCAGGACTGAGACTGGGGTGGAGAAACTACACAGGCAGATTTAGCTCAATATAAGGGAGAACATAGTCAAATTCCAACCACTGAACTAGGGTACATCTGTTCTAATAGAGGCTAGCTAACTATTTGTTCAGGACACTAGACAGATAGTGGCTTGAATAATAGTAAATTAAATTGGATTATTTGATAACTAAAGTGCTGCCTGATCCTAAGAATCTGTTTTAATACCACATGCATTATTACCTAACTTAAAATGATGACTGTGTTTTCACATCAAGAAATAGAGTTCTACAAAGAGATAGTAGCCATAAGACATTATCTTCTCATTCTCAAGTTACCCCAAGGTCCATTTGTCACTTAGCACTCACTTTTCCATCACCAAGTCAGTCTAGGCTCACATAATCTTGCTCCAATCTACTTTCCCAGTCTCATATTCTGCTTCCTACTCACAGGCATTCCTGGGTGTAACCACATCAGGCCACTTGTCCATATAAAAGGGACCATATCTTCTCTATTCTCCATACCTTTATCCATGCAACCTAGGCCTGCAAAACTTCCTCTCCTCCACTGCTCCTCAGGATCTCTCTTCTTCTCAAACCCTAGCAGTGCTTTTAGGAACATGGCTGTTTCTTTGGCAATACCAAGAGACCCTGAAGGCCAGCACCATGTCCCAAGCCTGCTAATATCTCAAAAGACTGTATATGAGGTCTTTTGTTAATTACACAGTGTTGATTTATCCCAAGCATTTTTATTCAAAATAAATAAAAATTTAAAAATCATTGTTCTTTATAGGGATTTTCAACCATCATCAGTTGAGCTACTCTTCAACTAGATATTGTTACACCAAAGTTTAAAGACACAAAAGAGATAAAATATCTGCACCCATTTTTTAAATAAAATATAGACAATATAAAGACATTGTAGGCAACAGATTTACTGTAGATGGTAATTTTCAACATTTCCCAGAAAATTGTGACCACAGGCCACTCTGATTGATGGGGTCAGGCTCTGACAGAGAATCTGATTGGAGCTCCTCCTGGCTTTGACAAGGATGCCTGCACTCTTCCAAATTAGACAAGGCCTCTGCTCTCTGTTGGACACAGTCTAAGCCCACACTGCCTGTTTAAAGAGACAGTGACTTTAGTTAAGATCTAGGGCACAGACTTTGAAGATATGAACAAATCACTTTTCCCAACATCCACCCTCATCTCTGCTTTAAGAAATAAAGGCTTTGGTGAGAATTGAATATACTCAGGGTAGCCCTTGCTTTCTGAGAGTCTATTCATTGATGATGACAGACTACCCGGCGAGCTATACCAGTTGTTTCCAGGTTATTCCATTTCTAAATTGTCTTTCCCAATGAGGTAAAGGCAAGTTTTCTTTGAAGGTCATAGCTACAATTTACAAATACTTCCTAAAGCACTCAAGACAACTTTTGCCTTCCCCAACTGATCTGAACTTTATGGAGTGATTCAAACTGCAAGCTTGATCCCACCTTGACCTCCATTTCCTCCAGGGAGTGTGCAAGATCCCGCTTGTCACCTACTGCTCACTGAGATATCATCTTCCCTTCCCCTACCAGAATCATTTCCATCAACTCCACTGAACTCCAGTCTTGCTTTCCTTTTCAGCATTTATCTGGAACCAATCGTATTTGTTGCCACCCTGATTTTGGTAGCTTCTTGGGTTCCAGTCCCAGGTACTAGTGGAATTTCTCTTATGAATGGTCTCAAGTGGAAATGCCCACCTGCCTTTGGGAGTTGACAGTAATCAGAGTTGTCTTTTGACAAAGCCTGGGCTCCTTCTTTCCCAGGGCTCTACTTCACCAAAGGACATCAATAATTCTAAGCCCTTGCCATATTTCTCTTCACCTAATCATTGAAATGGAATTTTGGGTGACCATAGGGAACTGAGTGAAATCACCAATGATTTAATCATCAGTGTATTAATGAAAATACTGGCTGCAAATCTACTACATAACAGATACTACACTAAACACTGGGAATGCAGTGATAGGCACTCAGTTCTTTAGAGATCCCCTAGAATAAGATAAAGCGTATTTCCCCTTATATTTATTTAAATGTTAATATGCCCTCAAAAAAGCATGAAAGATCAAAACGCTTTGCATCCACAGACACTTGGGGAGCAAGACAGGCCTAGGCACAAGCTTGAGTGCCTCAAGGTACATCAGAGACACTGAATACATGGCTTCTGATATGCTGAAAGTTATATCTTCAGAAAGTCACATTATTTTTAACAAACTCAACCAAACTAAGCTAAAATATGTTTTTGTGTGCACTTGAAAGGAAAACAGAGACCCTTTTTCTTCTTAACAGAATGTGTTTAAATAAGAAAAAAATCTCATTTATTTATTTGAATGTTGAGTGCTATGCTAGGCAAAAGAGTGACCCCCCAAAAATATCCACACCCTAAAGCATGAATGTGTTACATGGCAAAGGGGATTTTGCAGCTATGATTAAATTAAATATTTTTTAGATTAGGAGACTATTATCCTGGATTATCTGGGCAGGCCAAATGTAATCACAAGGGTCCTTATGGCTGGAGGCAGGAGGGTCAAGGTCAGAGTCAGAGAGGATGGCAGCAGAAGTTTGCCTGGTGTGAAACCATGAGCCAAAGAATGAGGACAGCCTCTAGCAGCTAGAAAAGGCAAGGAACTGATTCTCTTTCTAGAACCTCTAGAAGGACATAGCCCTGCCAGCCCATTTTAGACTTCAGATCTTCAGAAATGTAAGGTGGTAAACATATGTTGTTTTAAGCCACTAATTTCTTCTAGAATCAAGAGGAAGCCAATACAGGTATACAGAGAGTTTCATCAACAAGTATTTAATTTCCATGAGAATTCCAGGAATAAATTGGAATTGGAAAAGTTTGCTGATAAGTCATACAAAGAAGATCTACAGCTCATCTAAATTTGAAGTCATCTTAATAAAAAAGCTGGAAAAGAGCATAATGACTTGATCATCTCAGTCATTACTCTTTTTTTTTATTGCTTTACAATGGTGTGTTAGTTTCTGCTTTATAACAAAGTGATTCAATTATACATATACATATGTTCCCATATGTCTTCCCTCTTGTGTTTCCCTCCCTCCCACCCTCCCTATCCCACCCCTCAGGCGGTCACAAAGCACCGAGGTGATATCCCTGTACTAAGCGGCTGCTTCCCACTAGCGATCTACCTTACGTTTGGTAGTGTATATATGTCCATGCCTCTCTCCCACTTTGTCACAGCTCACCGTTCCCACTCCCTATGTCCTCAAGTCCATTCTCTAGTAGGCCTGTGTCTTTATTCCTGTCTTACCCCTAGGTTCTTCATGACATTTTTTTTTCTTAAATTCCATATATGCATGTTAGCATACGGTATTTCTCTTTCTCTTTCTGACTTACTTCACTCTGTATGACAGACTCTAGGTCTATCCACCTCATTACAAATAACTCAATTTTGTTTCTTTTTATGGCTGAGTAATATTTCATTGTATATATGTGCCACATCTTGTTTATCCATTCATCAGATGACGGACATTTAGGTTGTTTCCATCTCTGGGCTATTGTAAATAGAGCTGCAATGAACATTTTGGTACATGACCCTTTTTGAATTATTGTTTTCTCAAGGTATATGCCCAGTAGTGGAGTTGCTGGGTCATATGGTAGTTCTATTTGTAGTTTTTTAAGGAACCTCCATACTGTTCTCCATAGTGGCTGTACCAATTCACATTCCCACCAGCAGTGCAAGAGTGTTCCCTTTTTTCCACACCCTCTCCAGCATTTATTGTTTCTAGATTTTTTGATGATGGCCATTCTGACCGGTGTGAGATGATATCTCATTGTAGTTTTGATTTTCATTTCTGTAATGATTAATGATGTTGAGCATTCTTTCATGTGTTTGTTGGCAATCTGTATATCTTCTTTGGAGAAATGTCTATTTAGGTCTTCTGCCCATTTTTGGATTGGGTTGTTTGTATTTTTGTTATTGAGCTGCATGAGCTGCTTATAAATTTTGGAGATTATTCCTTTGTCAGTTGCTTCATTTGCAAATATTTTCTCCCATTTTGAGGGTTGTCTTTTGGTTTTGTTTATGGTTTCCTTTGCTGTGCAAAAGCTTTGAAGTTTCATTAGGACCCATTTGTTTATTTTTGTTTTTATTTCCATTTCTCTAGGAAGTGGGTCAAAAAGGATCTTGCTGTGATTTATGTCATAGAGTGTTCTGCCTATGTTTTCCTCTAAGAGTTTGATAGTTTCTGGCCTCACATTTAGGTCTTTAATCCATTTTGAGATTGGATTTAACAACTTAAAATTGTTAATAAAGAAAATTTGAGCTTATTTTTGTGTATGGTGTTAGGGAGTGATCAAATCTTATACTTTTACATGTACCTGTCCAGTTTTCCCAGCACCACTTATTGAAGAGCCTGTCCTTTCTCCACTGTACATTCCTACCTCCTTTATCAAAGATAAGGTGGCCATATGTGTGTGGGTTTACCTCTGGGCTTTCTATCCTGTTCCATTGATCTCTATTTCTGTTTTTGTGCCAGTACCGTACTGTCTTGATTACTGTAACTTTGTAGTATAGTCTGAAGTCAGGGAGCCTGATTCCTCCAGTTCAGTTTTTCATTCTCAAGTTTGCTTTGGCTATTCGGGGTCTTTTGTGTTTCCATACAAATTGTGAAATTTTCTGTTCTAGTTCTGTGAAAAATGCCAGTGGTATTTTGATAGGGATTGCATTGAATCTGTAGATTTCTTTGGGTAGTAGAGTCATTTTCACAATGTTGATGCTTCCAATCTAAGAACATGGTATATCTCTCCATCTATTTGTATCATCTTTAATTTCTTTCATCAGTGTCTTATAATTTTCTGCATACAGGTCTTTTGTCTCCTTAGGTAGGTTTATTCTTAGATATTTTATTCTTTTTGTTGCAATGGTAAATGGGAGTGTTTTCTTGATTTCACTTTCAGAGTTCTCATTATTAGTGTATAGGAATGCCAGAGATTTCTGTGCATTAATTTTGTATCCTGCTACTTTACCAAATTCATTGATTAGCTCTAGTAGTTTTCTGGTAGCATCTTTAGGATTCTCTCTGTAAAGTATCATGTCATCTGCAAACAGTTACAGCTTTACATCTTCTTTTCCGATTTGAATTCCTTTTATTTCCTTTTCTTCTCTGATTGCTGTGGCTAAAACTTCCAAAACTATGTTGAATAGGAGTGGTGAGAGTAGGCAACCTTGTCTTGTTCCTGATCTTAGTGGAAATGCTTTCGGTTTTTCACCATTGAGGCCTATGTTGGCTGTGGGTTTGTCATATATGGCCTTTATTATGTTGAGGAAAGTTCCCTCTATGCCTACTTTCTCCAGGGTTTTTATCATAAATGGGTGTTGAATTTTGTCAAAAGCTTTCTCTGCATCTATTGTGATGATCGTATGGTTTTTCTCCTTCAATTTGCTAATATGGTGTATCACGGTGATTGATTTCCGTATATTGAAGAATCCTTGCATTCCTCGGATAAACCCCACTTGATCATGGTGTATGATCCTTTTAATGTGCTGTTGGATTCTGTTTGCTAGTATTTTGTTGAGGATTTTTGCATCTAAGTTCATCAGTGATATTGGCCTGTTGTTTTCTTTCTTTGTGACATCCTTGTCTGGTTTTGGTATCAAGGTGATGGTGGCCTTGTAGAATGAGTTTGGGAGTGTTCTTCCCTCTGCTATATTTTGGAAGAGTTTGAGAAGGATAAGTGTTAGCTCCTCTCTAAATGTTTGATAGAATTCACCTGTGAAGCCATCTGGTCCTGGGATTTTGTTTGTTGGAAGATTTTTAATCGCAGTTTCAATTTCAGTGCTGTGATTGATCTGTTCATATTTTCTATTTCTTCCTGATTCAGTCTTGGCAGGCTGTGCATTTCTAAGAATTTGTCCACTTCTTCCACCTTGTCCATTTCATTGGCATAGAGTTGCTTGTAGTAATCTCTCATGATCTTTTGTATTTCTGCAGTGTCAGTTGTTACTGCCCCTTTTTCATTTCTAATTCTATTGATTTGAGTCTTCTCCCTTTTTTTCTTGATGAGTCTGGCTAATGGTTTCAGTCATTACTCTTGACTCCAAGTGAAAAAATATCAGGAAAAAGAGAAAAGGGATTTTAGGGAGCAGCACACATTAATTAACAGGTGGCTACATGAAACTTTGTGGTTAGCCTTTATAAAAATAGATAACACAACAGAATACATATATAACCTGGATCCCTTTCTTTTTCAGCTCAGTTACATGGAACATTATTTCATTTGTAAACTAACAATTTTCAACTGAGTAACATTTTACAGACAACACATCCAGGTTCATCCTTCAGCCTTGATATCCATGACTCTAAAGTATCAAGTCGTCCATAAGTAATTTCCTGAAGCTGTTGGTTAGAAAAATTTAAAGGAACCTAAATGTGTAAAGGCATAATTCAATGGTCAATATAAATATCAAAACCAAATTTTTTAGGGGCAAAGTGGGGGAAAAAAGAGACGATGACGTACAATTAACACTACAGACATTTCAAACTGCTCAAGGATGCACCTTCCCTTAATGCAAATCATTAACACACTGAAAAGCCATCATCTTGTCTTACTTCAAGTTTCTGAAATTGTGGTGAAAGTGTTAGTACCACTACTTAAATTTCTTCTTTTCTTTAGGCAAAAAAAGCTGTAAGGGCTGCTCATTGGTGTCATTATCTCCACCTGGATATGCCTTGTGTACCTGCTCCACTGCTCTGGTTCAAGACAATTAATCCTAATATCCAGCCCCTCCTGTGGTAATTTCTCATCTTGGCAGGTCTCTTTCTGTAATGACTAAAGGGGAGTGGCCGAGTTCCCAAAGCCTGTGCTGAGCCAGATGCACTTCTCCTCCCAGACATGAACAGCCTGTTCTGGTCTCTCCCTGTCTTTCTTCTTTCTCCTTCTTGTTCTTCCTTCCTTTCTTCCCTGCTTTCTTCTTTCATTCCTTCCTTCCTCCTTTCCTCACTGCCTCACTTCCTTGTTTCCTTTTCTTTTCTTACTCAGTTCCCTAGAAACTGTTCAACTTCAAAAAACAAGACTAAAACAAAGCAAGTGAGTCCCACAGAAGTCTCACCCAGGCTTTCAGCACAATGGAGAACTTTGGCCATAGCCCCCTCTACAAAGTGTAATTAGGTGACTGACAAATGGCAGGTAGCAGTGGAGGTGGAAATAATCTCTATTATCATGCCTTCCTTACTCAGAGAAAGAGCTTCAGTGTCCTAATTTTTCAACCCAATTCTAATTTCATATTTATGAAAAGCTAGCCTGTGCCACTCCCCAGCAATCTGCTTATTGAACATACTTTTCTGCAAACATAATTATATCTCCCATCCCTTAATATTGCATCATTTTATTTCATTTTCCTCTCCATCTCCTGCTGTGCTGACTGCCATCACAACGTTTCATGCTCTGACCAAGAGAATAGGTCACCGATATTTTTTTTCCTAAAGCCAGTACCACTCTGTGAATTGGTCTTGATCCCTAGAGACAGTGAGTGTAAGAGAGAGAGAGAAATGGGGAGAGCATGATAACACAGCCATAGGACACTAGGTCAAAGGTCCCCATCCTCTCCAGCATGGTACATTGTGTCTCCTCCCTCCCCTGAAGCTATCTCCTCTAATGACAGATGCTACTGTGTGAGTGCTTATACTAGAAATTGGATGTCATTTATGTGTGGGCATACGATTATCGTATATATACATGAGATTTAGCCAAGATCTGCATTTGGAAATCAGTGAGCGACAAGGACAATATACATTAGTCTATAATTTCAGATTATTTTTTTACCAGCTTAGAGAGACTGCACATCTTTTATTCACATTGGAGATAGCTTGGACAGGTTGAATATTTACCAATAACTTTGCAAACCAATACTCTGTGAAGTTATATAGCACTCCTAATTTGAAGGTAACAGTGAGGATACGTTGCTGGGTCCAGTAGGCAGAGCACACACTGCCTCTCCTCTCTGTCTCCATGATTCTGAGAATTGTACTAGTGTAGAAACAATTAATTAATTAATTACTGAGTGAGAGCCTATTCCATGCCAAGCTCTCATCTAGGCACAAGGAATATAGTGATGAGGAAAGCAGAGAGCACTCACTATTTTTCCAGTAAAGGTGGAGTGGATGCAAAAAAATGACTTCACTTCACAATTTTAATCTAATTGTATGTGAACTTGATTCAGATGATATCTCCAAGTAATCACTGTGGTTTGACTTGAATGTGAAGAAAATACTGAGTTTACTTTGTATTTGGTTTAATATATCTATCTTTCTCACTATATTTGGGGTATATGTATCAATATGCTCTTTTCTTACTTGTAAAAATGTTTGGAACCAGTTATTCCTATGATAGAAAGTATAGAATCCAAAGGAAAACATATCTAGACATTTTGTGAGTAACCTGCTACCATTATGCAGAAATCATTAGATTTGTATCCTCCCTGTTGTGTCTGTGAAGATTTTTCTTTTGTTTTGTTCTGTTTGTTTATTTGGTTTCGTTTTTGATCCTCATAAAAAGCAGCATCAATCATAAAGGTATTTTTTTCTGAAAACAAACTACATATTCCCCCTATGCACTGGTTTATCTTTAATCAGTAAAATGACATATTTGCCTCCACACCTAGAAAGGTACAGTTTGTGAGGTGTCTAAGTCTTCGATATATTAAGGATACTCTACACAAAGAAATATGACTGTCAGAATTATTCTGACATTATAAACACAAATTATTTCATGTTTTTATAACATCCTTTCCTTCCTCTTCAAATTTCCTCATCTTTTCCTAAATTTGTCAAGCTAAATTTACATTATTATCAAGTATCCCTTGAAAAATAGATGGCTTTTCCTCTGGTTTTTATTCTAAATATGAATTTTCATGACTAGAAAAATTTTCATTTATAGTATTTTTACTACTACATTAAACACTTTTAGCATCAGTTTTCTTCATTATCAAATGATAATAGTCCATTCACCTTTAATTTGAATTTTTTTGAAAATTTAAGAATTAGTTGATACTTTTATTTGACCATCCAATTTTTTGCACCTGTCAATTCAATTCCTTATGTCTTAAGCTGAAAATTTTAAATGCTGAAAATCAAAGTATAGATTTGGAAATTGTGTATTTAATAGATTATTTAATAGAATAGTATAATAGTTTTATATATATATATATGTATATACACATAAGTACATGATTCAAGATGATATGATAAAATCTTGATAATGCAAATCAGAATTAAATAGATGAAAAACAGTACTTTTATAATTCATAAATTGCCCAGACACAGAAGCAACCAAGATATCCTTTAATTTGTGATGGATAGATAAACTATGATACATCCATACAATGGGATATTATCAGCACTGAGAAGAAATGAGTTATACAGCCATGA